>NC_064638.1:1211550887-1211855968 GCF_023864345.2 Schistocerca serialis cubense | reverse complement strand
TCAAACCAGTCTCAGGACTGAAGACCACAACAACAACACATACCATTTACACGGAATCTACAGGGGCTAATATTATCAAATTTTGTACACTTATTTCTCTAAACCAAGCACACTTCCCGCCAAAAGCCGCGGGCTTGGATGACGTCATGCGCTGTTGCCAAGTCTACATGCCGCCATGTTGGATGACGTAATCACCTCCATCTTGAATAAATTTGGCAACAATGGAATGTGGGGTGGAACCGGTGTAGCCCCCCTACTTCCGGGCAATGAAAACCATCAAAACGTCTGGGAGAGCGGTGTGCTGACCACACGCCCCTTGTATCATTGTCCTCAGCCAAGGATGATACAGCGGTCGAATGGTACCGATAGGCTATTTGTGGCCTGAAGATGAAGTGCTGTGCTTCCTCTAAACCCAAATAACAGTGTGAAAAGAGGAAATTAGGAAATTCTGGGTATAATCTGCGATATGGGGAACAGATACCACTGATGACCGTGCAGCTTCTCTAGAATAAATGATAATTAATTGAAACCCTCAGCTGCCGACAGGTTTTGTTGATATACCTTAATGGGGACAGCTGAGAATGTGTGCCCTGACCCCGACTCGAACCCGAGATCTGCTTACATGGAAGACGCTCTTCCATCTGAGCCACCGAGGACACAGATGAAGAGCGCGACTGCAGGGACTTAGCTCGTGCACGATTCCCGTGAGACCCACATTTCCTAAATTCAAATGGTTCAAATGGCTCTGAGCACTATGGGACTTAACTTCGGAGGTCATCAGTCCCCTAGAACTCAAAACTACTTAAACCTAACTAACCTAAGGACATCACACACATCGATGCCAGAGGCTGGATTCGAACCTGCGACCCTAGTGGTCGCCCGGTTCCAGACTGTAGTGACTAGAACTGCTCGGCCACTCCGGCCTCCCCACATTTCCAGCTGTTCACAATCTACATACGTAATGTTCCTAATAGATACTTTGCCCATCCCACGTCGAGCCCACTTAAGATGACGATTCCCAAAGAGTTTGGGCAACCTGTGCGCAATCGCACAGACGAAGGTCAAAGGCCGGGTAGCCATTTAACTATATATGAAGATAGTAACAGTTCTCGAAAGAACAGATACCACTGATGACAGTGCAGCTTCTCTAGAATACATAATAATTACTTGAAAGCCTCTGTGTCCTCGGTGGCTCAGATGGACAGAGCATCTGCCATGTAAGCAGGAGATCCCGGGTTCGAGTGCCGGTCGTGGCACACATTTTCAGCTGTCCCCATCAAGGTATATCAACAACACCTGTCGGCAGTTCAGGGTTTCAAGTAATTATCATTTACATGCAAAGAGATCAGAGAAAATTTTTTTACAAATGTCTAGAATATTGGCTGAGAAAAAGGTTCACATATTATTTTTTAAACTGAAATATTTAAATTCCATAAAAATGTTAAATATATACAATCTAAGGAACTGAAGAGTATATGTGCTTCTTTCTTCTAAAACATGGTGCTCGTGTTGTGGATTTGGTGCACCTTTTAAACAGTGTGTGTTTTCCATGAACGTCCCCCTTTAATCTGATGCCTTGGTTAACTTTCAAGCATGGTAACTTCATTGGTACCTATCACATTTATGTCTTAAGGCGGTTGTGCGGTTTGCCAGACTGAAGGTTTTCAGGTGAACGTGAGTGCGAGGGCGATGGCTATACTTGCCAGTGGCCAGTCGGCGGTCGGGGCCGCAACCGCAGGCAGCTCCGCAGAGAATGGTCCCCACTGACCTGGAGCCACGGCGGCGGAGGTGGCGGGGGCGGCGGCGGCGGGGGCGGCCTGAATATCTCAGCAGGAAGCAGCTCGTCTAGCCACCTTCCGGTGCGGGGCAAGCGCGGGCGCAGGCGCACGCGCGCAATAACAGTAAAAGCCGTCGCGGTGCAGGAAATACAACAGATATATTACTCGGAAATTACTTTCGAGTGGCTCCCGGCTATTCATCAGGCCCGCGCTTCCGTCAAGCCGCCGCTGCCGCCGCCGCCGCCACCGCCCCTTGGCCGGAGTGCAGAGGTCGCAGACCGCCCTCCATAAGCTCGCGGGCAGCGAGCTTAATCCTAAGGCCGTCGTTGAAAGGACCGTACATTCGAACCACGACTTCCAAACAGGTTCAACTGTATGTGAAATCTTATGGGACTTAACTGCTAAGGTCATCAGTCCCTAAGCTTACACACTACTTAACCTAAATTATTCTAAGGACAAAGATACACACCCATGCTCGAGGGAGGACTCGAATCTCTGCCGGAACAGCCGCACAGTCCATGACTGCAGCGCCCAAGACCGCTCGGCTAATCCCGCGCGGCGAACCAGGACTTCGACAGTGCCGAATTTCTGGCGTGGAAAAAACGCGCTGCGGAGCCTTTCCGAGCGTGCAGAGCAATATCAAGTGCAGCGAAAATGCAGGATGCATGGCACCTCCTACCGATATATAATTTTTTTTAATTGTATGTAAATATTTGTAATTTAAATGCTTCCTTTTACTAAGTAAGGACATTGCTTCACTGCATGTGTACATTTAAGTAAAAGTCTGTTGACGTTTTATTGTATATATCTGTGTTTTACTGTAAAGCTTATAAGCTCTGGGAAAAAGCCAAAGGAAATGTTATTTGCATCGACTAGTAACGATAATAGCAGTGCTTGTGCGTTTTAAAATCTTTGGGTGGGGGCTGGAAAGAGAGCGAGAGACGGGTTCCAGCGCATGTGGTGTGCGGAAGTGTGGTGTTAACTCTCTCTCAGTAGAGCGTACCTTTTCGGCGGCATCATGTACGCGCGCCGGCCAGATGTCTAGTAGCAGGAGGAAGGACAGTGGACGGGCGGAAGAGGCTGTATTAATTACGATTGCCCGTTCCTGTAATTAGCCGTGGCCCCACAAGGTGCTACCGTCTTCAACAACAACAACAGTTCCAGCAACACCGATTCGTCGTCTGTTCCGAGTTCCGTCGCACGCACAGCACTGAAGTACGACTGTTAATTGGTAGAAAGTATTAACGGCTAACCCAGCAGCACAACGGAATGTGATTTGATTAATGAACTTTATTTAAATAATAATCAGTTGAAGTCAGTGCGATTCTGTCCATATTGCCGCCAGATATTGATACCAAGCATGGTCCTTGTTCCCTTTTTTCCTTATATGCTAAGCGAAGTTTGAGAATCTATCAGCGAAAAAAATCCAGGTGTAAAGAGAATGTACAAATTAAGAGCGCGGATGCTTTATTTATTTTATATATAGCTTGGAGCACGTGGCTGTTTGGTTTGGCAAGTATTCTAGTATTTAATTCTGTTCAAGTCAGTAAAAAAAAGGGCGCAGTTGTTCAGACAACAATATGAAATCCAATTTGAAAACTAAGTAGCTGCAAGGTAAAAGGTGCTTGCCTTTCTCTAAATTTCTTTGATGAAGTTATGTTGAGGTCTGTGAAAGTCATTGTTCACGTAACGAAGTTCAATACTAACATACAGTTTAAGTGGATATTTTCAAATCATTACTCGATTGCCTTTTTCAAAATTTAATGACAAACGTAACGTAAAAGTGACTTCTCAGTTTTGCTTATAATTACATACTCATTTAAAATTAGTGTCAGAAAACGTGACAACCTTCAGTTGCCACGTCAGTTGTTAAGCTGCAGAAAGTGGTATAACGGGAGTAGGATTCGTAGTGAATGGGAAGGTAGGAAAAAGAATGAGTTACTGTAAACAGTTCAGTGATAAGTTGTTCTCATCAAAATCTACAGCAGACCATCACAAACGACGATAATTGACGTATATATGCTAACGTCACCAGCCAAAGATGAAGAGAGAGAGATTATATGACGATATTAGACAGGTAATTCACTACATAAAAGGATATGAAAATCCAATGGTGTTGGAGGATTGGAATGCGGTTACAGGGGAAGGAGTACATTAAAGAGTTACAGAAGAATAAGAGCTTGGTACGAGGAATGAGGGAGGAGAACGGCCAATTGGGCTCTGCAATAGCCTTCAGGTAGTAATAGAAAATAAAGAATCGCAAAACGAGTATGTAGACATGGAAAAGGCCAGGAGATACGGAATGATTTAAATTAGATTAAATCATAGGCAGAGATTCCGGAAAAAGATGCTAGATTGTAAGGTATACCCAGAAGCATATTCAGGCTCCTATCACAATTTAGTAGTGACGAAGAGTAGACTGAAGTTTAAGGGACTGGTCAGGAAGAATCATCGTGCAAAGAAGTCGGTTCAGAACTACTAACGAATTAAGAGATACGCTTGGAGTTCTCTGACACTGTAGATACTGTGATAAGGAACAGCTCAGTAGCGAGTTTAGTTGGAAGGAATGGACATTCCTAAAAAGTATAATCACAAATAGAATCAGAATTTAGAAAAGATTTGGAAGACTTGAGATTGAATAACTTTGAAAGGATTGATAACATGACATCTGAATTCTTAAAAATCATTGGGGGAACTGAAAATAAAACGACTATTCATGTCGGCGCGTGGAATATATGAATCTGGCGACATACCATTTGAATTTCAGACAAATATCAACCATAAAATTCCGAGGATTGCAAGGATCGACAAGTGCGCGAATTATGGCACAATTGGCATAACAGCTATCGCATCAGTCGCTGAGAAGAATAACCAACAGAAGAATATAAAAGAAAATTGAGAATGTGTTAGGTAACGATCAGTTTGGCTATAGGAAAGGTAAGGGCTTCAGAGAGACATTTTCGAAGTGGCAGTTCGTAATGGAAGCAAGACCTAAGAATAATCAAGACCCATTCACAGGACTTGTCGACCTGGAGTAAGCATTAGCAGTCTAAAACGGTGGCAAGTGTTCGAAATTCTGAAGGAAACGGGGGTGAGCTATAGGGAAAGGCGGGTAATATACAATATGTAAAAGAACCAAGAGGAACAATAAGGGTTGACAACCAAGCACGAAGTGCTCGGATTAAAAAGGGTAGGTCAGAGATGTAGTATTTCACCCATACTGTTCTGTCTATACCCAGGAGAAGCAATGACGGCTATAAAAGCAAGTTTCAAGATCGGAATTAAAATTTGAAGTGAAAGGATATCAATGATAAGATTCGCTCATTACGTTGCTGTCCTCAGTGAAAGAGAAGAAGAATTGCAGGTTCTGCAGATATAAATGAACAGACTAATGAGTACAGAATATTGGGTGAGAGTAAATCAGAGAAAGACGAAAGCAATGAGACGTAGCAGAAATGAAAACAATGACTAACTAGACGTCAGGATTGGTGGTCACAAAGTAGATGAAGTTAAGGAATTCTGCTACCTAGGCAACAACACACGACGGACGGGGTAAGGCGGACGTAAAAAGCGGGCTGTCGCTGGTGAAGGGAACTATACTAGTATCATACCTATCCCTTAATTTGGGGAATACATTTCTGAGAATGTACTTTTGGAGCACAGCATTGTGTAGGTGCTATAGAAGAATTTTGAAAATTAGATGGGTTGATAAGATAAGGAATGAGGAGGTGATCCGTAGTGTCGACGAGTAAATGGAATAGATGGAAAACACTGACAAGGAGAAAGGACAGGATAGTAGGAGATCTCTTAAGACATCACGAAATCCATGTTAATAAGGGGTGTGCAGAGGTTAAAACTGTAGTGAAAGACAGAGATTGGAAAGCATCCAACAAATAATAGAGGACGTAGGTTGGAAGTGGTACAGGAAAGAAATTTCTTGCGGCCGCATCAAACCAGTCAGGAGACTGAGCACTCGAAAAAAAAGTATGATTCAAACTAGTTGCGTGTAAAGGAAGGAATTCCACCAAACTTAAACTTTTCTGAGAGTGAAACTTGATTTACACAATCAAATGCCTTGGAAAGCTCACGAATAATACCAGTTGGCGATATTTTATTATTTTAAGCTTGTAATATCCGATAGGTGAATGTGCACATAGCTTTCTCACTTGACTAACCCTTCTGCATTCGAAACTGTGATATGCTAAGTAAACTGTTTCTATTTAAAAGTGAGACTGCTATTGAGTAATCTGCTTTACCGAATATTTTGGAAAAAGATGTTCGTAAGAAAATTGGACGCATTCCTTAACCATTATGTGCCCTGACAAATCTGAAAATATGGCCATGTGGTGACAAAATTAACGCACTCTGGTAACTGCCCTATCTATCATAGTTAATTGTAACTCTGATCATTTGTTTATAGGCTGATGCAATGAACCTTAATGGTGATGCACCCATATTGAAAAATTCCGGTTAGTTTCTTTACACTTGTAATCAATGAACTTACATCGATAACGACACTCTGTCTTAGTGTAACACGTTGATTTCTACGTAACAGTAGCCGCATGTACTTCTTTATTTCAGGTGTCTCATGAATTTCTAGCGTGTTTACTTTCTGTTTGTGTTGCTTAAACGACTGTACACATGGCACATCAAATACTCAAAATAAATTCAGCGCACTGTACAGTAGATACAAAGGGTTAAAAGAACATTTCACGTTTTAATAGATGGTAATATGGTCCAAAACAAGAAAAATATGTCCAGTTAACATAGCCTCTAAAATCCATCGCTTAAGAGCTACGAGCAAACGTTCGTTGTTGCTGCTGTGAAGCACATCTTTTCTCATGGAAGCTATTTGCTGACACGGACGACCTACAGAAAGCAGAAGAAACTAAATAAACAATGGGATCACTATAGTCCGTAACTGTGAATTCTTTTTTGTTTTCCAGCATACAGGACACGGGCTTGACGGTTGTTTCCATTTTACAGGCCATAACAGAAGATCTTGAGCGTAATTTGCTGCACTGATAGACAGCCTTCCATTACGTTTGTAAGTACAAAGATAAAACTAAATTGTAACAGGATTTCTCAAACTCATCAAAACACTATCTGATTCTGTTAGACGTACAGTATACAGTGTACTTACCCAGAACTGTGAATATAGTTCGTAGCAACAATACTAAAAGCTGATCTTAACTACCTTTGCATCTACATATACACACTGGCAACAACCGTATGGTGCCTGGCGGAGGGTACCCTGTACTAGTCGTTGTCTTTCCTGTTCCACTTGCAGATACAGCGAGGGAAAAACGACTATCTGTATACCTCCGTACGAGCATTAATATCTCTTATCTTAGCGGTCGACACGAATGTATGTTGGATCGTTCTGCAGTCAGCTCCAAATAACTGTTCTCTAAACTTTCTCATTAGTGGACTTCGAAATGAAGTCGCCTTCCCTCCAGGGATTCCCATTTGAGTTCCGGAAACCTCTCAGTATCGTCTGCGTTTTATTCGAACCTACCAGTAACAGCCGCCCTCTAAACTGCTTCGATGTTCTTCTTTAATTCGACCTGGTGCGGATTCCAAACACTCGAGTAGTACTGAAGAATAGGTCGCAGTATGTGCGACCGTGATGACGATATTTGGTTTCTATTTTGTGTACTACAAATTCTCACTAGATTGAGGGAAAACCTGAATCAATATTTCAAATAATGAGTGAAATATTGAGGTCAGAAAGTTTTATGTTCCATTGATCATTTCCACGATAAACCGCAATGAAGTGGAACGAGTCATTCTTCATTAACATTACAAATGACTTTGTAAACGCGGTTTCCTTTACAGATGAACCACGCTTTCCCAAAATTCTCTCAATAAACCGAAGTCAACCATTCGCCTTCTATACAACAGTCCTCACATGTTCATTCCATTTCATATTGCTATGCAACATCCCGCTCAGATATTTAAATGACGTGACTATGTCAAGCTGGACACTACTAAAATTTCTGCATGTAGTGCCAGCTGCCATTCATCATACTGATTAGATATTTTGTCTACGTCATTTTCTGTCATTCTAAAGCCACTAACTTCGACTCCATCCTGTACACGACAGCATCATAAAAAACGAAAAACCGCAGCATCAGCATCATCGAATTACTTCGATGGGAACACCTACTCCACATGTTACTCTGGAAAGTGTTATGCGACGAAGGTGTACTGATATCAAATCGGGTCGTAGTGGAGTATCTATACATTTGTTTAGACAGACAACCTTGTCCATTCTGTAGAGAAATTTTATGCTCCAGTGTTCATAAATTGTAAGAATACACCATTTTTATGCTCTTTACTAACGCTATTCGCCTCATCAAAATATTTGGAACTAAGAATAGGAACAAGTGGTGCAATCACAATGGCTCATTTTAATTTAAGCATTTACCATATTTGTGAATATTCACTTCCCTATCTTCCATTCACGTATTACAATTTTTTTTCGTTTCTTGCGTTATGAATTCAAACTAAACTTTGTGTTGTAGTGTCCACTCTTAAACACATTAGTAGGTTCAATAACAGTACAGAGACGACATCACTTGAACGAAATTTTGATGTAATCTCCGAGTTGTCAAATATTTCAAAACGAAAATGTCTAGTAACAGAACTGCAACAGTTTTCTCTCCATCTTCTACATATCAAATGAGATTTCTTGCTTCAGATAACTAACAACAAACAGTGGGCTGCTATCCTTTTGAAACGTGATAGTAAAAATGCATACTCTCAAATAATGATGTTTTGCTCTTCAGTAGGATGACTGGTTTAGTGCAGTTCTTCATGAGAATTTATTCTGTGGAAGCCTCGTCTTCGCTGAATAGCTGCTTGATTTAACATTAACTTGAACCACTACTGTACAACCCCTTTATCCCACCACCCCCTCCCCTTCCAGTTTTTACCCCTGCTACTCCCCATTGTCATTAAATTAACAATGTTTTGAGCCTCAAAAAGCATGATATCACTCTGCCCTATCATTTTGTCATGTTGTCCAATAAAGCCATTTCCTTTTCAGTTCGATTCATTACATTGTTTACCCTACCTACCCACCTAATCGGCAGTTGTCTACTAGACCACCATATTTCAAAAACTTGAATTCTCTTCCTTCTGTATTGTATATTTTGGAAAATTAGAGTTTCGTAAATGGTGGACATAACAGGACGTGTTGTGGAACATTAATAAAGTTCGCCGGCCGGGGTGCTACAGTCTGGAACCGAGCGACCGCTACGGTCGCAAGTTCGAATCCTGCCTCGGGCATGGATGTGTGTGATGTCCTTAGGTTAGTTAGGTTTAAGTAGTTCTAAGTTCTAGAGGACTGATGACCTCAGATGTTAAGTCCCATAGTCCTCAGAGCCATTTGAACCATTTTTGAACATGCATTTCGGAAACCCACTAATGTGGGTCTGACTGCAACAAATAGACCTAGTCCCATTCAACATGCCTAAATTGAAATGGTATTAGCTACCATGAGGCAGCTGTAGCAAAAATGATTACTGCAAGACAAAGGGTAGCTAAAACAAGCTCCGAAAGTCCATATCGATGATGTTTCGTTGAATGGTTCCCGCGCTGAGACGTGTCGATGGTCCAGCAATGAAATCTGTAGCAATCTGCGGAAGGGTTGGACTTCTGTGACGTTGAACGATTCTCTTTAGTCGTCGTTGATCCCGTTCTTGCAGCATCTTTTTCCGGCCTCAGTGATACCGGAGGAAACGTTCAAATGTGTGTGGATTTCTAAGAGACCAAACTGCTGCGGTCATCGGTCACTAGACTTACATACTAGTTAAACTAACTAATGCTGAGATCAACACAGACACCCATGTCCGTGAGAGGACTCGAACCTCCGGCGGGAGGGGCCACGCAATTTGTGACATGGCGCCTGGAACCGCACGGCCACTCTGCACGGCTGATATCGGAGATCTGGTGATTTACCGAATTCCTAATGTTCACGGTAAACTCACCTCACCGACCGCAGCACCGTATTCTGCTTGTTTAAATATCTTGCTATTTGAATATCCACGCCTATAGAGTTTCATTGTCGCTTCAGTGTATGTATTACGTGACACCCTCGTGTTGTCAATCAAAATGTCGCAAATCCGAGAAGTGGCTTTCTGACAGTCTCCTGAAACACCATCGCCCTAAACATGAACGAAACAACCCGTGATGTGTACGGCCGTGGCATTCGCCCTAGCGTGACCCATCACGCACGTTGGCCTCGGTCTGCCAGACGTTGCCGGAAAATGCCGGGACTGACGTGGCATGGCGTGCTGTGGAGCTCACGCGCAGTTCCCTCCAGAAGCCTCTCCCGTTGATGATACTCTCGTGGATGACGTCTTCCATCACTCTGGCGTCACAACTTCCGAGTTCTCCAAATGCTTCAGCAAAAGAGCTTCGAGTATAGAGACAGAATTCCGGAGTAGGGTTTCGGAAACTTATTTTGTGAATGAAATAACTGCAGTGTAAAAAAAATTCGTATTGTGTTAAAATTTAGCTACCATTTCAGGATACCTTCAAATGAATTAAGACGACTGTCTGTTATAGGAGGATCCAGTTAAAAATTCAGACGAAAACAAGACACACTAACTAAAAAGTGTTGTCGTATCAGATATCTTCACCTACGCGAATAAAAAACTAATAAACGTTTATGAACAAAAGTTTCGTCAATGTTTGAAACGTTCTGTGAACAACAGAAGTCTCGCAATGAACAAGTAAAATAAGGGGAAACATGAAAGATTCGTAGATGTTACAAGCACCTGGAAACGAAATGTGTATTACCTGTTCCTTATTGTAATTTACGTGGTGATTACAATACAGTCTGAATCTAACTTTCTGTTCGTTATAACATATAATACACCCACTACACTCGGCTTGCTTCAAGATGTCACAATATATTATCAAGATCGTTGACCATCGTGATTGACCGTTGTGATATTCGTGGCTGTGGCCGCCAGTATTTTATTTCACTAAAAGTTCGCCTTGAGGCAGCTTGATATGCGTGAAGTAGTATGTGGTACAAAAGTGGAGTGAGGTACAAGCGACAGACGGTACAGTATGTATCAGTCCCGTGAAAGAGTAGGCCAGCTGTACTGAACTTACTTCCCATTGGTCGGCACGTTCGGGTGCCAGGCGCCAAAACGCCTAAATTCTTTTATTAATTATTTATATAACTGTTATTATATTTAAACTAGTTTTTAGTATGACAATCTCTCATGGTAACCCTACGAGTCTATCGTTTTTGTTTATTAAATTTCAGTAGATTTGGGAAACATAAGAGTAATGCAATTACAACCGAAGTGTTTCGGACACATTCTGGTCGCTTTGGCGCGCCTGGGAGACGACGGACTTTAATATGTAATAGTCACTCTGTTTCGGGTGTTGTTCAGACCCGGATATGTTGTATTCTATATCGGGCGTCACTTAGTTGTGAATATGTAATACTCACTGCGTCCAGAACGTACCGGAGAGGAGGACATGTGTATCATATTTAGAAAGTTGGATGGAAAAGTTACCGTACAATTAAGAAAGTTATGTCGAGTGTTGTAAAAGACAGTGGAAACGTGTCAATATTTGAATAATAATCAAATGGGATGATTTAATGAGAAGTGTCGCCTACCATCATCGACAGTACTACAGAGCTTGGCCTCTGTAGATACAGAGACTAACCTGGACAAGTAGCATCCCACAAAAAAAGCACAAACACAGGTTCAAGTTCGAGATGACAGCATAGCAGCCAACGCCAAAGAAGATCCCACGACCGACGAGCTGTCTTCTGCGCTGGGGACACAACTTTAGTAGATGACAGGTTGGTGGACAGAACGGTCAGAGACCCTTATTCAATCTCTTTGCATCTCTCCATCTTCCAGATCTGACTTCCATAGGGACACCATGATTTATACCGCATCCTATTATATGCGCACAAATTCATCAAATTCATGTACTCAATTGTTTTCTGTCATTTTCCGAGGTTCAGTACACATTTCTGGGGACAGGAAGAGGAGTTTTATATTTATAGGTACCGAGTCAACTCCGCTAAATGGTTTTGTCCACCCAGAGCACATATGAATGTTGATAATAGAGTTATCTGTTGGCAAATTTTTAAAAAACTCTGTGGTTTTCAATGCTCCTTGCTTGACTAAGATAATTATTCTGAATTATTAATAAACATGAACAATAATGCAATAAAACTGCAATTTCATAGCAGGCAATATCATATATATAATGTACTATTCCACAAAAGAGATACATTCTTCACTGAGGGAAATCATCAGATGTAATTGTAACTTTGGGAGCATTTCAAGGGAGTGTTGCATGCTCTCCGGTACAACGAAACCACAAAGCTACAATTCGGTAGCGAAATGCTGGAAGACATGTAGAGCATCCACACTCGGTCCAGAGTTTCTCAGTTTCCCATCAGAATTAACAAATGTACGGCCTTGTGCATAAATACGCAGAAAAAGCTGTTATTGTATGAGTACACGGTAGAAGAACGATAGCTAAAATCAGTCACTTCCAAGCGATTTAGTTTGGTACGAGCACATACAAGTAATCGCCCGTAAGGCATATGACAGACTGAGATCGCTGGAAAAATCCTCATAAACGGTAGTCCATCCACAAAGGAGGAACTCTATAACACCCTCGTTCGACCGATTGCTGAAAGTGGCTAGATAGTCTGGAATCCTTACCAGATACGATTGCTAGAGGAAATAGAGAAGATTGAAGGAAGAGCAGGTAATTTAGTAAGTGGCAAAGCGTTATTGAGATGCTCAACCAAATATAGTGGCAGACGCTACAAGAGGCGCTGTGCATCATAGTGTGGTTCACCGTTAAAATTACAAGAGTGTACATTCCCAGAAGAGAAAAACCAATATGTTGCTTTTGTGTAATGTATTACGTTCCAAGACAACAATTTTTTTACTCAGAATTTATTGCAAGCAATAAACTATGACATAATGGAGAGTACTACTTACTTTCATTACCTGCAGAATACATCGGCTTAAAAGAGTGGCAAAGCAAACCTATTTAAAACATATCTCAATATAAGAAATCCAGCCAGACATACATGTTATTGATACTGAATGGTAAAGTGATTGAAGATGAGGATAAACTATAAGCTGAACAAGAACAACAGAAAGACTAGAGGAAATAGGAAATTACGTGTCAAATACCGCATAATACTGTTGAAGAAAGAAAGTGAACCAAAAAATATTCGGTTGCTGCACCTGATGACAGTAAAACAATGTGCGTGAAATGTCCTCTCCCACCCCCGTACCGAAAAGAAAGAAAAAAATCTAAAAGGAAACATGCTGGAAGTTATCAGAAAGAGAAAACGGAACTGGATTGGACATTGTTTCAAGAGGGACTGTTTATTGAAGGAATGAATAGAAGGAATGGTGGAAGGAAAAAGGGGAAGAACAGAAAGAAGATAACAAATGCTGAACGATATAAAAGGAGACAAATATTCAGAAATGAAAAGACTGGCTATGGACAGACAAAAGTGAGGCTTAATCCATGACTAGACCTGGCGTAAGGCAGAATACCGTACTACTACTACTGGAGACAGCATTGTCAAAAGTGTATCTTGTGGTGTACTTTGCATGCCATACTGCAGAATAATAATTTAATTAGAACTACTGTAGTCAAGAAAAAATTCAGAAATGTCGAGAGACTGGTCACTAACAGCTTATGGGAATGCTAGACCACAGAATTCCCTAGAAGATCCTGAACAGCACGCCGAATGGGAAAAGAGATACTGCAAGACTTCGAAAAACATGGGAATCGTTTTGTTTACTATCTCGAAATAGGCAATAGCCTAATGATTTGAAAACACTAGAAAGAAGAAGATCGTGATAATGATGATGGTGATATGATGATGACGATAATAGACTACTGTAGTATTATTGCTCGGTTGCCGTTTGAGTGAAGTATCTGAATGCCGTGTTTTAAAAGTTATTTAAATGTTTTACTGCTATGCTGTTTAAATGTTTCTACTGTATGGTAAATACGAGTGTGAGTCAAATGAAAACCTTAAATATCTTTTAAAATTTTATTTATTGTGCAGAAGTGGTACAAAGCTGTCACTTTTCAACATAATCGCCCCCACGCGCAATGCAATTCCTCCAGCGCTTACAAATTGCGTAAATACCTTCAGAAAAAAATTATTTTGGTAGACCGCGCAACTACTCATGCACCGCGTGGCGTACCTCTTCATCAAAACGAAACTTCTTTCCTCCCATTACGTCTTTGTGTGGAAATCACTTGTTCTGTTCCAAACTTCTTTGGTTTTGGTGATGAGGAATAGCGCCATTCCTTGCTCGCTTTCTTCGTTTCCGGTTGGTGGAAGTGAACCCAGGTTTCGTCCCCAGTAACGATTCTTACAAGGAAGCCATCACCTTCTCGTTCAAAGGGCCGAAGAAGTTCTTCACAAGCATCAACACGTTCTCTCATTTCAGGAGTCAGCTACCGTGGAACACATTTTGCAGACACTTTGTGAAACTGGAGCACATCATCCACAATGTGGTATGCTGACACATGACTAATCTGTAAACATGCTGCAATGTCATTTAGTGTTACTCGGCGGTTTCCTTCACTATGATTTCAACTGCTGCAATGTTCTGTGGAGTCACAACTCGTTGTGCCTGACCTGGACGAGGAGCATCTTCCATTGAAGTCGCACCATTTGTGAACTTCCTACTCCATTCGTACACTTGCTGAGGTGACAAACATGCATCACCGTACAGAACCTTCATTCGTCGATGAATTTCAATAGCTTTCACACCTTCACTACGCAAAAAACGAATAACAGAACTCTGTTCTTCCCTGGTGCAAGTGGCAAGTGGGGCATCCATCTTTATACTGATACTGCGGCGGTATGTGTGCATCTGCACTATGCTGCCACCTACAGGTCATTTTGCACGCTGTTTGTAGCACACTTACCAATTTACAGGATAACGGCGCGAAATTTCGATTTGTTATTACAGATTTAAGGTTTTCATTTGACTCACCCTCGTAGAAAAACCTTTGCCTGAATTGTTTTTGATTCCACAGTTTACTCTCGATATTCTGTTGTTTGACATTGCTATCCTGAGTGAAAGTGAAGAAGAATTAAATGATCTGCTGGACGGATTGAACAGTCTAATGAGTACACGGTATGGTTTGAGACTAAATCGGAGAAAGACGAAGGTAATGAGAAGTAGTAGAAATGAGAACAGCGAGAAACTTAACATCAGGATTGATGGTCACGAAGTCAAAGAAGTTAAGGAATTCTGCTACCTAGGCAGTAAAATAACCAATGACGGACGGAGCAAGGACGACATCAAAAGCAGACTCGCTATGGCAAAAAAGGCATTTCTGGCCAAGAGAAGTCTACTAATATCAAATACCGGCCTTAATTTGAGGAAGAAATTTCTGAGGATGTACGTCTGGAGTACAGCATTGTATGCTAGTGAAACATGGACTGTGGGAAAACCGGAACAGAAGAGAATCGAAGCATTTGAGATGTGGTGCTATAGACGAATGTTGAAAATTAGGTGGACTGATAAGGTCAGGAATGAGGTGGTTGTACGCAGAATCGGAGAGGAAAGGAATATGTGGAAAACACTGATAAGGAGAAGGGACATGATGATAGGACATCTGCTAAGACATGAGGGAATGACTTCCATGGTACTAGAGGGACCTGTAGATGGCAAAAACTGTAGAGGAAGACAGAGATTGGAATACGTGAAGCAAATAATTGAGGACGTAGGTTGCAAGTGCTACTCTGAGATGAAGAGGTTAGCACAGGAAAGGAATTCGTGGCGGGCCGCATCAAACCAGTCAGTAGACTGATGAAAAAAAAATAATTCTGTTGTTACGCAGTAATGAGGGAGTGAAACACGTTCCCTGACAACAGCGTTACACAGAGTTTTTACAGTACTTGCCAGTATGACTTGTCCACATCTATCCGTGCATTTGAAAATGAGGAACACTCTAAACTGACTAAAACGGTTGATAAAATACTCATCTAAAAAACAGTACGGAAATTGTCAGGTCGTATTTACCCATTACACTAACTTGGTCAACGACGTCTTTTGGTAGGCGAATGCAGTAATGTTTTTAAGAAAACAGAACTAACGTTATATGCGAGAACAGCTTAACTGAAGGTAACGTACTTTTCAAAAATGGCATGCTACGATGCATAAAAGATCTCTCCATAACGAGAACAGTGCTAAAGCGACTAAAATTACCTGTAAGGAATGGAGAGAAGAATGGTATCAGAGCAGAGCGACTTGTTCGATAATGAATGGTACGGAGGAACTCAGCGACGGGGATCCTCCGACAATTCCGTGGAGGCCATCTTTCAGCCGTTCACAGACGACCAGCCACAGCTTCTGTACCAATTACCTGCAGGAGAGGCAAACGGAGAAATAAGTGCGCGCGGAGAGCGCCTTTGAAGCGACGCAGCTCGCTGTAACATTTTAACGAGCCAGCCGGGTCGGTCGCACCTGCCCCCGCTCCAGTTCCAGTTCCAGCGGCCGCGAGGCCACTCCAGGCGCCGGCCGCGGGTTCCCGCCGCCCTCTGCTCCAGACCACTGTGCGCTGCGCGGACGCCGTCCGGCGACGCCCATTGGCTAAGGCGGTGGCGGCCGAGCAGACGGAGCGGACCGCCCGCGCCGCTAAGCGGATTACTGCTGCGATTCCATTAACCGCGACAAAGGAGCCCCGCTCGGGGTATGTTCTTCTCGCTGAAGATATTCGCCTTTCGCTCCGTGGCTTACCCTCCGGCAGAAAGGAGCTCTTCCTTTTTTTATGTCGTCGGACCTCTTTCCGATTTGCCATACCAAACACACAGCCTCTGGTCTAAGAGACACCAAAGCTGTTTGTCAATCCTTTTTGCAAACAGGAGCCTTGTGACGATGCGTTGATCCGCCCCTGTGAACACAAGTACATAAGAACTGATTTGTTTCCTTGAGGGAAGTTTCTCTGGCACTTATCCTAAACAAAAAGAAACGGATAGAATTTAAAAATCTATCCACAGCTGCCTTACGCAAACGTTTCTCCTACGCTTTACAAACTACTGTGTTGTTTACGTCACAGTATACCTTACTTTTGATCGCACTATTTGCGAGTAAAGGTGCAGAGAAAGAAGTAGCTAGAAAATGACCGCTAGTTATCCAGGATATTGTAATGACGAAATAAGTTAGACCGCGTACGTGGCCTAGTTTGTAGTGGTCCTCTGTCTGCTTTGCCCACTACGGAATCATTAACGCTTGTCACTCTATAATGGGTTCAAGTCATTACAATAACCGTAATTGTTTTTAAAATCTATGTAATACGCAAATATCTTTCGCACTGCCGTCTTCCAGTTTAAGTAACTCGAATGTGTCCTTAGGTTTGGTCACTGTCGAAGTTCACTCGTTGTTGCTCGTTCTAAAATATGTTTTTACAAACTTCCTTAACCTAAATCTGTTCTAAATGAAGACTGAAACCCTCAGCTGCCGACAGGTGTTGTTGATATACCTCGATGTGGACAGCTGAAAATGTGTGCCCCGACCAGGACTCGAACTCGGGATCTCCTGCTCACATGGCAGACGCTCTATCGACCTTTTTTCAGTTTTTTATTTTGTTTTTTGTTTTTTTATTTTTCGTTTTATATATATATATATATATATATATATATATATATATATATATAAGACAATGTCCTTTATTAAATAAAATATTGCTGTGAAACGTAAATAAGTGGACTCCTTATTTTTTTCAGAATGGTGTAACAATAACAAACATAAACTGCTTCCAGCATTTTTTTAAATATATAAGACGATGACTTTTATAAAATAAAATTTTTCTTGGAAACGTAAATAAGTGGACTTTTTCTTTTTTACATAATAGTGAAAACAAAAAATATCCTGCTTCTGTCAGTACAAAACAATAACGGTCTACGTTCCTCTTTTAGGCGCGTACCTCGCTAATCCCGTTATACCTCGCGTTGGTGTCGGGTACGTCTTCACGTGTGTTTATGGATCCTCTCCACTTTCCTGGTCTTTTCTTGTTCTGATACTTGTAGACAATAATTACATTCTCCTACCCGGGACACCCCAACTGGGTGGGGGATCAAGCAAGGCACTCCCTAAAAAAATTGCGTAATATGTTCGATATCTCGGATGTCTCATAAGCTGTGAGTGATGTTCCTGTAGTAAGGCCCAGAAGCCGAGCACATTCTTACTGCCGTCTCGGAAAAGATAACGCACAGTCAAACCTCGAATCCAAGTCACTGTGTTTGTCTTTGCTCGGGGATAATATGTCCTGTCTGGGAGAAGTAATGTGCGTGGTTCTATTGCGTGCGGCCCCACCCGAAGGAGGAAGGGCGATCATTTTTTTGACCAAACACCATACGTCCGCCGAAGGTCCGCATATCAGGCGATGCTCCTCTGTGTCTATAACATTGCACTGCGGACACAGTGGCTCGTCCGCCATATGAATTGTATGCAACCTGGAACGAGTCACGTATTTCCCATTTACCACCTGATACCACAGTGCGCGCGTTCCCGTATCAAGGTGTGGGTGGTGCACTGTACGCCATACCACTGACCACGTAACTGTTGGTTGGCGGCGCTCTACGGCATTATTCGGCCGTCGTCGAGTCAAGATGTGATATATATCACGTGCCGTTGCCGTCCTGGTAGTCGGTAGTTCCATATGTACATGACTGTGTTCCACAAAAAAGGTTCGCATATGGGCAAGCGATGGTGAGATGTGAGCCACCGCTACCGGAGCCGAACGAGAAGGTGGAGCGAGTTCGTCTATCAAGATGCCCGTCAGACTTGTCTGGTGTCCACATCTTTATCATTGTGGTTACATAAATAGCCACTGCTCGGTCGCGTACGTGGACTAGTCCAAGACTACGAGGAAGGGTGAGGGTTTCGTATCCTACCTCAAAAAGCAGACCTGTGCTCACAAAATATCCTAGTGCCGCCAGATTTTAGCGGGCCAACACCACCGGCATAGGAAGAACTTATGCCAGGTGGGGGATGCGAGAGGCTACGTAAGTGTTGGCAAAGGCGACCCGTTGTATCATATCCAGTGCCCTTAACCTGTAACTTCGGACACTCGCACGAACTGTTTGCAGAAGATGTCTGTAACTCAGTGCCGCCGTGCGTCGAACGTTTGTAGGGAAGATAATTCCTAGGCATTTCATCTTGTTGATCGGCTGTAATGGTGCTACACTTCCTGTCTGGAGTCCTCTCCCGATGTTCATCGCTCCCGACTTTGGAATGCTCAGGCGACTTCCAGTAGCCATACAATATAAATTAATCCAATACAAGGCCGCTCTTGCCTCGTCGCCTGACCGTGCTAAAAACACTAGGTCATCGGCGTATGTTCGGCATATAAACTCGTTGTGCCTTATCGTCATTCCTTGGAGTCGATTCCGGAGCCCGCAGAGCAGCGGCTCGACAGCGATGGCATACAATATCGTTGACAGCGAGCACCCTTGTCTGACCGATCGTGAGATGGTGATGGGCCCCACCAAGCGTCCATTGATGAGCGCTTTGGATGCGGCTCCGTGGAGTATTCTCATGACGACGGTGACAGAACTCTCCGGAAACTTCATTTTCGTCATCACGTCCGTGAGATAAGCATGACTCAACCTGTCAAATGCGCGATCGAAGTCTATCGATACCAATGCACACCGGAGACGACATGTTGATGCCAGTGCGATAACATCGCGGTAATCGCTGAGTGCCGTTTGTATATTGCTATCTCCTCCTAGCTGGGTTTGGTCGAGTGATATCACTTGGCGTATTACGCGTTTAAAGCGTGCTGCAAGTATCCTGGCGTAGATCTTTTAGTCGCAATTAAGAAGGGTCAGTGGCCGGTAGGCCTCTATTCCTGTGCCGCCACATGGTTTGTGGATGGGGATGATCATTCCTTCCACGAAGGAGGGTGGAAGAGGCACGTTGGGAGACATCAATTGGCAGTACTTGGCAGTCCATCGTGGAGTCATGAGATATTTAAATGTACGATAGAACTCTAACGGAAACCCGTCGGGCCCCGGCGATTTGTGCGACGCTCCCTTATCAATCGCTTCCTTTACGTCGTCAATTGTCATTTCACCTGTTAACTCCAGGTTGGCCGACTCGTCGAGACACGCGGAGAGCGTTCGTCGGACCTCATGAAAGGCTGCCTGATCGTGTTCCGCTTCTTCATAGGGATGACCGTAGCGTTCCACAAAAGCGTTGGCAATATCTTTTTGCGTTGTCATGCGGCGACCATCTGGCAGTACGACCGTCTGTATTAAGGTTCTGCGGCTACGTTGTTTTTCTCTGATAACGAGATACATCGACGGTGATTCTCCACGGACTCGTTCAAAGGCCCTTGCGCGGATTGCGACACCCTCCAGATGGCGGGGCGTTATGGAAATTATTTGGGCCTGTGCTCGTTTTATACCGGCACGACGCTCCTGTGAAGGTGCTTGTACAGAAAGTTCGCGGAGCATCGTGAAATAAAATTCCGTCGTGTGTCGCGTCCACATCATCTGCTCTCTTCCGTATGCAATTAACGCTCGGCGCAATGCAGGCTTAACGCATTCCAGCCACCACTGCAACGTCGTCGGATATGTCGGGAGGCTTCGTTCACACACGTGCCAAGTGTCTTCGACTAAGCGTCTGCAATCAGGTTCCGTGAGGTGTGCTGTATTCAGTTTCCAAACACTGCGACTCCT
Organism: Schistocerca serialis cubense; assembly: GCF_023864345.2. NCBI lineage: Eukaryota > Metazoa > Arthropoda > Insecta > Orthoptera > Acrididae > Schistocerca > Schistocerca serialis. The sequence continues at coordinate 1,211,835,460 of NC_064638.1, read as the reverse complement.
CCACACTTGTTGACGACTCAGGGAGACCGTGCATATACATGCTATGTGATCTGAAAAGGCGACAGGCCACAATTCCGCATCGAGGATCGCAGGTTCGAGACGACGTGTTACGTAAATGCGATCGAGACGACTTGCAGAGTGACTCGTGTCGTAGGTGTATCCACGTCTGTCGCCACGTATCATCTCCCATGTATTAATGAGATTCATGTCCTGTATGAGTTGCCGCAGCTCCGGGCATGAAGTATAACGGGGGTGTTGATCTTTTGGTGCGAGCACGCTGTTGAAGTCGCCTCCAAATAAGACATGTTCATACCGTCCTAAGAATACTGTTGCAATCTCCTCTACGTAAAATCGGGATGGGTCGCGCCGTCTGTCGGACCCCGACGGTGTGTAAATGTTAACGACCCGTACTCCCAGCACTGTTAGCGCCAGTCCTCGCGCTGACTGCAGGTACACCACGTCCTCGGCTACTATGCCGCTACTATGCCGTTCCGCTGCCGCCGTCGGTACTAGGTGTAATGTACGTATCGTACTCATATAGGTCGGGGAAGCTCTCAACACATACTTCCTGCAGCAGAACGATCTCGACATCTGACGCATGCAACATGTCTCGTAATAATTGCAATTTGACAGGCGTTCTGATCGTATTAATATTAACAGAGGCTGTTCGATACGCCTGCTGCTGTTCCTCAGTGCGTAAAGCGCACATGAACGCTTATGTTAATTTGTGTGCTGCTGCCCGGTGACATGCTGTCTGTGCGTCAGTCTGCATCTTCTGCGTGGTTAACATCTGGTGGACGCAGCACTCGCCATTGTGGGTGCGTCGTCGGTGTGTGGGTCAGTATCAGATTCGTCGGCCCAGTTCTTGTGCTGGAGGTCCAGCTCCCGTCGTGTCTCTCCGGCCGGGCTGACCGAAGGCGGTGGCGTTGCTGCGGTGAGTGGAGGGACTCCTTCCGTGGGCTTTCCGTCCGGTGTGTCTGTATTCAACCCCTGTCCAGCATGATAGACCCGTGGTCTAGGGGTAGCGTCTTTGATTCATAATAAAAACGTCTTCGGTCCCGGGTTCGACCCCCGCCACTGCCTAAATTTTGATAAATAATCAGCATTGGCGATCGAAGACTTCCGGCATAAGAAGTCAGCCTCATTCTGCCAACGGCCTTGTCAAAGTGGGCGGAGGAGCGGATAGAGGTTCAGGGCACTCTCTTGTCCTAGGGGTGGGAAATTGCCCGCAAAGGCGGAAGAATCAGCAATGATCAACGACATGAGGATGCAGAAGGCAATGGAAACCACTGTATTAAAGACACTTAACGTGTATTCACAGAACATGTGGCCTGTAATTGAAGAAGTGTCATGATGATCTCTCCAGTGGCAAAAGATTCCGGAATAGTCCCCCATTCGGATCTCCGGGAGGGGACTGCCAAGGGGGAGGTTACCATGAGGAAAAGATTGAATAATCAACGAAAGGATAACGTTCTACGAGTCGGGGCGTGGAATGTCAGAAGCTTGAACGTGCTAGGTAAACAAGAAAATCTGAAAAGGGAAATGCAAAGGCTCAATCTAGATATAGTAGGAGTCAGTGAAGTGAAGTGGAAGGAAGACAAGGATTTCTGGTCAGATGAGTATCGGGTAATATCAACAGCAGCAGAAAATGGTATAACAGGTGTAGGATTCGCTATGAATAGGAAGGTAGGGCAGAGGGTGTGTTACTGTGAACTGTTCAGTGACCGGGTTGTTCTAATCAGAATCGACAGCAGACCAACACCGACAACGATAGTTCAGGTATACATGCCGACGCCGCAAGCTGAAGATGAACAGATAGAGGAAGTGTATGAGGATATTGAAAGGGTAATTCAGTATGTAAAGGGGGACGAAAATGTAATAGTCATTGGCGACTGGAATGCAGTTGTAGGGGAAGGAGTAGAAGAAAAGGTTACAGGAGAATAACGGCTTGGGACGAGGAATGAAAGAGGAGAAAGACTAATTGAGTTCTGTAACAAGTTTCAGCTAGTAGTAGCGAATACCCTGTTCAAGAATCACAAGAGGAGGAGGTATACTTGGAAAAGGGAGACACGGGAAGATTTCAATTAGTTTACATCATGGTCAGACAGAGATTCCGAAATCGGATACTGGATTGTAAGGCGTACCCAGGAGCAGATATAGACTCAGATCACAATATAGTAGTGATGAAGAGTAGGCTGAAGTTCAAGACATTAGTCAGGAAGAATCAATACGCAAACAAGTGGGATACGGAAGTACTAAGGAATGACGAGATATGTTTGAAGTTCTCTAACGCTATAGGTACAGCAATAATGAATAATACAGTTGAAGAGGAATGGACATCTCTAAAAAGGGCCATCACAGAAGTTGTGAAGGAAAACATAGGTACAAAGAAGGTACCTGGGAAGAAACCATGGGTAACAGAAGAAATACTTCAGTTGATTGATGAAAGGAGGAAGTACAAACATGTTCGGGGTGGTGGTTAGTGTTTAACGTCCCGTCGACAACGAGGTCATTAGAGACGGAGCGCAAGCTCGGGTTAGGGAAGGATTGGGAAGGAAATCGGCCGTGCCCTTTCAAAGGAACCATCTCGGCATTCGCCTGAAACGATTTAGGGAAATCACGGAAAACCTAAATCAGGATGGACGGAGACGGGATTGAACCGTCGTCCTCCCGAATGCGAGTCCAGTGTGCTAACCACTGCGCCACCTCGCTCGGAAAACATGTTCGGGGATAATCTGGAATACAGAAGTACAAGTCGCTGAGGAATGAAATAAATAGGAAGTGGATGGAAGCTAAGACGAAATGGCTGCAGGAAAAATGTGAAGATATCGAAAAAGATATGATTGTCGGAAGGACAGACTCAGCATACAGGAAAGTCAAAACAACCTTTGGTGACATTAAAAGCAACGGTGGTAACATTAAGAGTGCAACGGGAATTCCACTGTTAAATGAAGAGGAGAGAGCAGATAGGTGGAAAGAATACATTGAAAGCCTCTATGAGGGTGAAGATTTGTCTGATGTGATAGAAGAAGAAACAGGAGTCGATTTAGAAGAGATAGGGGATCCAGCATTAGAATCGGAATTTAAAAGAGCTTTATAGATAACATTCCATCAGAATTTCTAAAATCATTGGGGGGAAGTGGCAACAAAACGACTATTCACATTGGTAGAATATATGGGTCTGGCTACATACCATCTGACTTTCGGAAAATCATCATCCACACAATTCTGAAGACGGCATGAGCTGACAAGTGCGAGAATTATCGCACAATCAGCTTAACAGCTCATGCATCGAAGCTGCTTACAAGAATAATATACAGAAGAATAGAAAAGAAAATTTAGAACGCGCTAGGTGACGATCAGTTTGGCTTTAGGAAAAGTAAAGGGACGAGAGAGGCAATTCCGACGTTACGGCTACTAATGGAAGCAAAGCTAAAGAAAAATCTTTTCATAGGATTTGTCGACCTTGAAAAAGCGTTCGACAATATAAAACGGTGCAAGCTGTTCAAGATTCTGAAAAAAGTAGGGGTAAGCTATAGGGAGAGACGGGTCAAATACATTATGTACAACAACCAAGATGGAATAATGAGAGTGGACGATCAAGAACGAAGTGCTCGTATTAAGAAGGGTGTAAGACGAGGCTGTAGCCTTTCGCTCCTACTCTTCAATCTGTACATATAGGAAGGAATGATGGAAATAAAATAAAGGTTCAGGAGTTGAATTAAAATACAAGGTGAAAGGATATGAATGATACGATTCGCTGATGACATTGCTATCCTGAGTGAAAGTGAAGAAGAATTAAATGATCTGCTGCACGGAATCAACAGTCTAATGAGTACACAGTATGGTTTGAGAGTAAATCGGAGAAAGACGAAGGTAATGAGAAAATGGTTCAAATGGCTCTGAGCACTATGGGACTCAACTGCTGAGGTCATTAGTCCCCTAGAACTTAGAACTAGTTAAACCTAACTAAGGACATCATCACAAACATCCATGCCCGAGGCAGGATTCGAACCTGCGACCGTAGCGGTCTTGCGGTTCCAGACTGCAGCGCCTTTAACCGGACGGCCACTTCGGCCGGCGGTAATGAGAAGTAGTAGAAATGAGAACAGCGAGAAACTTAACATCAGGATTGATGGTCACGAAGTCAATGAAGTTAAGGAATTCTGCTACCTAGGCAGTAAAATAACCAATGACGGACAGAGCAAGGAGGACATCAAAAGCAGACTCGCTATGGCAAAAAAGGCATTTCTGGCCAAGAGAAGTCTACTAATATCAAATACCGGCCTTAATTTGAAGAAGAAATTTCTGAGGATGTACGTCTGGAGCACAGCATTGTATGGTAGTGAAACACGGACTGAGGGAAGACCGGAACAGAAGAGATTCGAAGCATTTGAGATGTGGTGCTATAGAAGAATGTTGAAAATTAGGTGGACTGATAAGGTAAGGACTGAGGAGGTTCTACGCAGAATCGGAGAGGAAAGGAATATGTGGAAAACACTGATAAGGAGAAGGGACCGGATGATAGGACATCTGCTAAGACATGAGGGAATGACTTCCATGGTACTAGAGGGAGCTGTAGAGGGCAAAAACTGTAGAGGAAGACAGAGATTGGAATACGTCAAGCAAATAATTGAGGACGTAGGTTGCAAGTGCTACTCTGAGACGAAGAGGTTAGCACAGGAAAGGAATTCGTGGCGGGCCGCATCAAACCAGTCAGTAGACTGATGACAAAAACAAAAAGCATGATTCGCGTCGTACTGCTGTGTGGGAGGTAGAACCTCCCGTTGCGCATCCTGATGCACTGTATCGACGTTACAACCAAATCCATCCGACGTGGACTGCATTAAGCAGGTATCCGACGGCGCTAGTCGTCGTTTCTTGTGGCGCTTCGGCGATCGTTGTTTGCGCGTGTGCGCCTCCGTATCCGAGTGCGGAAGTGACTCCCGGTGCTCAGAGACGAAAGCAGCTCTCGGCACAACAGCAGGATCAATTTCCATACCTCCTACCGATCCTTTCCGCTCGGTTAAGGGCGTCGTCGGCGCCGGAGCGGCAGAGGTGTGCGTCGTTTCGTCACTGGAGGCGGTCTCTGCTGCAGTCGGTTGCCGTAAACTGTCAGGATTCTGTAGCTGGTCATTTTTCTGGATGGGATCTGTTCGAAACGCGTCCGCATACGTTAGTGTCAGCGGCGTCAACGTGGACGGATGCACGGGTTCGCTATTTGGAACTTGCACTATCCTCCGCTGCATACATTCGGAACGGACGTGGCCCTCTTTCCCGCAGCCTGAGCACGTTTTGGGTTGTCCATCGTAGATGACTATAGCTCTGCATCCGTCGATGAGCTAGTACGAGGGTACATGTTGTGTCAGTTCTATTCTGATTTGACGCACCCCATTGAGAACGGGGTAAGTCGTGAAGTTGGACCATTTTTCTTCAACGTGGCTGAGCACTCTTCCACGTGGGCGTAAGGCGTCAACGACCAAGTCAGACGGAATCTCGAAGGGAAGTTCGAAAATACGTATGTTTCGTAAGCCCAGTCCTGCGTGATCAATGGTTACGTCTCCAACATGTCCATCAGAGTGACGATATTTGAGTCCATGTTTAGTGTCTCGGATGATTCTGTCACATACTGCATCGTTAATCAGCTTGACGTAAACGACACTGCTCACTATGGAGAGGTGGATTCCGATAAGTTCGTTGTAGTCAAGTTTAACTTCGTCTCGTAGGAACCTTTCTATTTCGTAGGCTTTCGGTCTCGCATATTCATTCGAAAAACTAATCTTGAGAGTCGACTTTCGGTATGCATGTGCCATTCTATATAGAGTCGTCTGAACGCGTGAGTACGCCGAAGAGGTAAACAGCTGCGCGAGCGCGAACTTCTCCGGCAGGGACGTAAACAGACGTCCGTGCTGCAGCACCACCGAAGACAGATTGTGACCTGAGCCACCGAGGACACAGATGAATAGCGCGACTACAGGGACTTACCCCTTGCACGCTTCCCGTGAGACTCACATTCCCAAATGTCCACAATTCTACATATGTAATGTACCTTATAGACATTTTGACCTTCGTCTGTGCGAATTCGCACAGGTTGCTCAAACTCTTACGGGAATCGCCAAAGCGTGCGCGCGTAATGAGTGAATGGGCAAAATGTCTATAAGGTACATTACATATGTAGAATTGTGGACAGTTGGGAATGTGAGTCTCACGGGAAGCGTGCAAGGGATAAGTCCCTACAGTCGCGCTATTCATCTGTGTCCTCGGTGGCTCAGGTGGGTCAGAGGGTTAGCTGCCCTCTGTAATAAAAAAACTGAGTTAATCGATAAACAACGAACTTAAATGGATGTCTTCCGACGTCCGCCCCGAGCAGATTCAACGAACTAAAGCGAACAAAATGAGAAAAAAAAGCCGGCATGGTAGCTCAGTGTGTTCGGTCAGAGAGCCGATAGGCCTCTGTAATAAAAAAACTGAGTGGAAGGATCAATTTCCGAACTTGAAGAGGACGTCCGCAACGACCAAACACAACGATCAATAACAGAAAAAAAAAACAAATTGGATAGAGCGACTGCCATCTAAGCAGGAGATCCCGGGTTCGAGTCCCGGTCGGGGCACACATTTTCAGCTGTCCACATCGAGGTATATCAACAACACCTGTCGGCAGCTGATAGGAACTCACTAAAATACTTCTGAATGTACTGTCGCCTCATCTTTATCCTTAGAAGGGCCTCTACTACAGAGCCGCAACGTCTACTGTTTTAGTATTGTCAGATAACGCAGCACCACGTCCAGAAGAATTTTAATGACACCAGCTGCGGAGGCATGCGTGTTTAAAACAGCAATTCAATTTCTTTTATTCGACTCTGACAAAAAGGCTCAGAAAACAAAGTCTGGTGTAATCACAACAAAAACTGAACAAAGTTCTGCACTTCCGAGGCTGAGAGTGAAGAAAAGTAAAGACTGCGTCTACTAACAGGTCTACATCCTTCTCTTTTAGTCCATGGGGACGAACAGTTTTATATCTTTCATGAGCGTGGCAAAGGGAAGTTCTCGGAACAGTAAGTGCCGGCTGTTCCCTCTGGTAGCCATGCTCATTTCAAGAGCTATAATTAATCTGTGCTTTCTCATCCGTGGCAGTGGCCTCACAATTTTATGCTGGAGTACGATCTTTTGCTCAAATAAGCCAAATAAATACTGTCTACATTGTTTGCAAATTCAAACGAATAAAAATTAATTTTGAAAGTGGTACTGTGAAACAATCGTTTCATTGTGAACTGTGACCCAAATATTTCTCATACAACAGTAAAATGTCGATTTATTAATTTTTCTATTCTATAACAAACCAGAATGTTTAGACTGTAAGTAAAAACCGTGAGGTATGTAACTTGAACAATGCTATTAAATTCTAAATGCCATTAGATTTATCAAAATCACTAATTTAATATTTTACTTGGAAAAAGATCGACCTAATGAAACGATAATATATATATAAAATTACGGGTTTTCAGATAATTTAGAAGTTAAAACAACTTCCCCTCAGATTAAAAGAAAAGCTGTCAACATTGAAAATGCTAGACTAATTACGGTGTTAAAACGCAGAGCAGAGAGCGGATATGTGGGAAGATTACACAGAAGTCCTTAACTAGCCGGAGGAACTGTCTGATGGCGTGATAGAAGAATAAATGGAAGACGATACGGATCAAAAAGGTGCTCCAGTATTAGCAAAAAGTAAAAATTGAACATTTGAGATTCTGAAACATTTCGGAGCCCCATGACAGACATCCTTGCATCCAATCTTTCTTCTTGTCAGTGTTATCCTTACGTTTCTTTTCCACTGATTCTTCAGAGAAGCTGTTGTCTCGTTATTTTATCAGTGCACCCAATTTTCAACATCTTTCTACGGCACCGTAACTCAGACGGATAGATTTTCTTCGTTTCTGGTTTTCTCACTGCACATGATTCACTACCACACAATCTATTACTTCGTATATTCAAATATATTTCTTTGTCAAATGAAGGACTATGTTTGATACTAGTATCCTTAATTTGGCCTAAAATGCCTTCTTTAACTGTAGTAGTGAACTTTTTATGTCCTCTTTGCTTCGTCCATCGTTTGCTAAATTAGGAATATTCCTTAACGTCGTTTACTTCGTGGTCGCCAGTTTTGATGCAAATTTAAAACCCTTTGACTACCATTGGAACGTGTGTGTCGCGCAGTAAGTTTTCAGTGAACAAGTAGTAATTTGCTACCTGTTTTTGCAAAGTATCTTGGTCAAACTGGTAAAAGAAGCCTGCTAATGGTTCGCAGAATTCTTATAATTACTGATTACATCTGTATTTCTACTGTTCTCAAGTTTCATTGTCAATCCTCATCTCCATATTGTCACATAGAGTTAGATCGTGCCTGCAGACGGACAACCCGATTTCAGGATGTGCAGATCGTGCATTCAACACCCCTAAACGGACACATCGTGTCATTGAATTGCAGGCACATATTACGTTTGCCGCATCACAAATGAAACCTACAATGTGCACCTATAGTATGAGTTGCAATGTTGTACGGATGCTCAGTACACTGATGCATATCTGTTTTCCGTACGTCTTGTAGTTTTTGTGCAGTCGTCTTCCCCTGCGTTTATGAATAATCCTTTATGTCCTAACACTCCCCTTGTCGAAACTTGAAAAGCAGGGTAATATTCTTTTCATATTATTACTTCTGACTACGATATAAAAATTACCATACATTACTATCTTTGATAACATATTAGTAGCTAAAGTGTTAAATGCACATTCATTCTACTCCTCGTTACTTTCGCCTTCTCTGGGTTTGTTCTCAGATCGTATTTTGTACCCATCAGACCGTTTATTCCATGCTGCAGGTTTTGTAATTCTTTTTCACTTTCACTGAGAACAGTAATGTCATTAGTGAATCTTATCACTTACAACCTTTAACCATGAATTTTAGTTCCACTCTTGCACCTTCATTTCCGTTGTTGGTTCTTCAATTTGCATATGAACAGTAGGAGCGAAAGGCTGCATCTTTTTATTCTTTCATTCTTACTTATCCATCTTGGTTCTCGCACGTACTTGATATTATCGTTATTCCCTATAACTTACCTCTATTTTTCCTAGAACGTCGAACATCATTGCGCATTTTCTACGTTGACAAAACCTACGAGAATGTCTTGATTTTTTAAAAGTTTTCCTTCCGTTATCAAGTGAAACTTGAGAACTGCCTTTCTGGTGCATTTACCTTTTCAGAGGCAAACTGATCGTCGTCTAAAACATCTACAATTTTCTTTTGTTAGCAACTTTGATATTCGACTTGTTCAGCTGATTGTGTGATAGTTCTCGAACTGATCTACCCACGCTCTCTTCAGAATTGTGTAGATACTTTTCCGAACGTCGGACGGTAATGGAAGGAAAGAAGGAAAATTAGAGTTTGACGTATCGTTGTCAACGTGGACAATTATAGACGGAGCCCAAGCTCGTATCGGTTCAAGGATGCGGAAGAAAATCTGTCACGCCCTTTCAAAGGAACTATCCCGGTATTTGCCTGAAGTGATTTAGAGAGATCACGGGAAACTTAAATCTTGATGGACGGACCCGGATCTTAACCATCGTCCTCCCGAATGCGAGTCCAATCTGCTAAACACTGCGCCCCCGCCCCCCACCCCCGTAAATTTCGGATATATGGCTCCCTTCACATAAATTCTACACACCAACTTGAACAGTCTTTAGTTGCTTCTTCCCCCAGCGTGTACTTGTTCGGAAGTCTTCCAAAACTCCGTTAAACGGTGACCATATTACACGAGCCCCTACGTCTTCCATTCGATTCCTACATCTTCTATTTACGTCATCAGACTAGTCCTCCCACTCGTAGAAGTTTTCAGCGTACTCATACCATCTTGCCGCCATTGCTTCAATTTCATCAGAGGTTTCTTTGACTCTGCTACATGCTGAATGGGTTTTAACGACGACCATATCTTTCGGAAGTTTTCACATTTTCCTGGAAACCATTCGCCTTAACTTCCCCGGAGTTCCTATTTATTTCATTTCCAAATGGACAATGTCTTACTGTAGACTTGAAGGTTATTCCGCAGACAGTCTATTACAATTCCAATGGTTTCATGTATTACGACTGATCGTGTTATGGAGTTACAATTCTAATTAATCATTTCAAATATTGAATACATTGAAACATTTAATTCCTATCTAAATTAGACGGTTTGTTCTTCCTTTCATTTCGGGTTTCTTCGTCGTACGCCATTATTCAAGAAATCCTTTACACCGGACTGTGTTTCTGTTTACTGCGACTGCAATCGTACTGATTTTCGATTTCTATTAAGTTAATACGAAAGTATGAGTGAATGGGGTGCATAAGATCCTTAATCGTATGACCTTTTTATCATATTGTCATTCAGATTTATGTGTTGTGCAAACCACTTCAGGCAAATTCATTCTGCCCTTCTTGTACAAGCTACATAATTCTGCATCACGAATGACGTAGATATTGACGCTACTGACCTTGTGTATTTTGATATAACCAACTGCACTGTGAAGGGAGAGGTTTTTGGTGCCTGCAGTAATTAGGTATTCGTTGGATATAACGAGCGTTTCAACGTATCGACTTCAGTTGCAGATTGACCGATTAGTCTGCAGTCTCCGTCAGATAACTCTAATTAAAATACATTAGCTGTTGTGTAGTCTTTTGTAAACAGTGTAGATCAGCTCAGTCAAACATAAATTACGTCACTATATGATGCAAATGCTCTGAAGCACTAACAAGTCCGAATGTGAATAGTCCCAGCTCACCGTATGCCTTATCTAGCTAAACTCGACGGAGGGTGCTCATATAGCGCGTGTTCAAATGGTTCAAATGGGTCTGAGCACTAAGGGACTTAACATCTGAGGTCATCAGTCCCCTAGAACTTAGAACTACTTAAACATAACTAAGTTAAGGGCATCACACACATCCATGCCTCAGGCAGGATTCGAACCTGAGACCGTAGCGATCGCGCGGTTCCAGACTGAAGCGCCTAGAACCGCTCGGACACTCTGACCGGCACAGCGGGTGTTTGTGCACATCTGACTACACGCCAATTTTTGGTGTAACGTTAGCGACGTTCGTTAGCAGTGTCCGGTCAGAAATACTCTTCTGAAGATGACTGAAGGCTTGTCAGCCGAAATATCGTCCACGATGTCGACGTCATCCGGTTACAATCCCGAATCTTCGCGGAAGCGAAACGATGGTTTCAAACTTCCTTGTAATACCCCTGTAACTACCTTTTCCATCTGATGGTTTTCATCCGTTAAGAGAGATGTGTCCAGCTCTGCCTGCACTTGGAAATCTAGTCCGATAGTAAGCTGTATTTCTTTTACTGAGCGTCATAACGGAACTGTATCAAATGTCTTCCGGAAGACAAGTAATGTGGCATCAACCTAGGGACGATACCTATGGCGCTCTGGATTTCAAGGACGGACGAATCCGGCTGAGATTGACAGAATCTCTGTTCGCGGAATTTGTGTTAATTTTTAAAATACTCAAGAGATCCTACCAGATGTCAGCTGATCATATTGGGAAAAGAATTCTTATTTTGTAGGAGATATTGACATGAAGAATGGAACTTCTACTGTTTCTAATCGTTAATATCAATTTTGATTATGTATTAATCAGATATACAAATATTATAAATGTCTGACATTGTCGGCTGGAAAGCGATCGATTCATTCAATGTAAAGAAAGCTTCTGATAAAATGATTTTTATTACCTTGGCCGCATATATGTATATGTACATTTGGTTACTAGTTTCGACAAGAGTAAGCTGCCATCTTCGGAATCACAGAGGACAGCACGATTTCATAACATCTACTCTGTGATCCTGAAGATGGCAGCTTGGTCCTGACGAATCTACGAGTAGTAAGCCGTTGCAGATATACACCATTAAGGCAATGAAAACTTGGTAGCAGAAACTTCCTTTTCACTACATATACGTACAATGAGACATTTCTAGGGGCAGAAGTGGACTCTGACCACAATCTATTGGTTATGACCTGTAGATTAAAACTGAAGAAACTGCAAAAAGGTGGGAATTTAGGGAGATGGGACCTGGATAAACTGAAAGAACCAGAGGTTGTACAGAGTTTCAGGGAGAGCATAAGGGAGCAATTGACAGGAATGGGGGAAAGAAATACAGTAGAAGAAGAATGGGTAGCTTTGAGGGATGAAGTAGTGAAGGCAGCAGAGGATCAAGTAGGTAAAAAGACGAGGGCTAGTAGAAATCCTTGGGTAACAGAAGAAATATTGAATTTAATTGATGAAAGGAGAAAATATAAAAAATGCAGCAATGAAGCGGGCAATAAGGAATACAAACGTCTCAAAAATGAGATCGACAGGAAGCGCAAAATGGCTAAGCAGGGATGGCTAGAGGACAAATGTAAGGATGTAGAGGCTTATCTCACTAGGGGTAAGATAGATACTGCCTACAGGAAAATTAAAAAGACCTTTGGAGATAAGAGAACGACTTGTATGAATATCAAGAGCTCAGATGGAAACCCAATTCTAAGCACAGAAGGGAAAGCAGAAAGGTGGAAGGAGTATATAGGGGGTCTATACAAGGGCGATGTCCTTGAGGAGAATATTATGGAAATGGAAGAGGATGTAGATGAAGATGAAATGGGAGATACGATACTGCGTGAAGAGTTTGACAGAGCACTGAAAGACCTGAGTCGAAACAAGGCCCCCGGAGTAGACAACATTCCATTGGAACTACTGACGGCCTTGGGAGAGCCAGTCATGACAAAACTCTACCATCTGGTGAGCAAGATGTATGAAACAGGCGAAATACCCTCAGACTTCAAGAAGAATATAATAATTCCAATCCCAAAGAAAGCAGGTGTTGACAGATGTGAAAATTACCGAACTATCAGTATAATAAGTCACAGCTCCAAACTACTAACACGAATTCTTTACAGACGAATGGAAAAACTAGTAGAAGCCAACCTCGGGGAAGATCAGTTTGGATTCCGTAGAAATACTGGAACACGTGAGGCAATACTGACCTTACGACTTATCTTAGAAGAAAGATTAAAGAAAGGCAAACCTACGTTTCCAGCATTTGTAGACTTAGAGAAAGCTTTTGACAATGTTGACTGGAATACACTCTTTCAAATTCTAAAGGTGGCAGGGGTAAAATACCGGGAGCGAAAGGCTATTTACAATTTGTACAGAAACCAGATGGCAGTTATAAGAGTCGAGGGACATGAAAGGGAAGCAGTGGTTGGGAAGGGAGTAAGACAGGGTTGTAGCCTCTCCCCGATGTTATTCAATCTGTATATTGAGCAAGCAGTAAAGGAAACAAAAGAAAAATTCGGATTAGGTATTAATATCCATGGAGAAGAAATAAAAACTTTGAGGTTCGCCGATGACATTGTAATTCTGTCAGAGACAGCAAAGGACTTGGAAGAGCAGTTGAATGGAATGGACAGTGTCTTGAAAGGAGGATATAAGATGAACATCAACAAAAGCAAAACGAGGATAATAGAATGTAGTCGAATTAAGTCGAGTGATGCTGAGGGAATTAGATTAGGAAATGAGACACTGAAAGTAGTAAAGGAGTTTTGCTATTTGGGGAGCAAAATAACTGATGATGGTCGAAGTAGAGAGGATATAAAATGTAGACTGGCAATGGCAAGGAAAGCTTTTCTGAAGAAGAGAAATTTGTTAACATCGAGTACAAATTTAAGTGTCAGGAAGTCATTTCTGAAAGTATTTGTATGGAGTGTAGCCATGTATGGAAGTGAAACATGGTCTAATAATAGTTTGGACAAGAAGAGAATAGAAGCATTCGAAATGTGGTGCTACAGAAGAATACTGAAGATTAGATGGGTAGATCACATAACTAATGAGGAAGTATTGAATAGGATTGGGGAGAAGAGAAGTTTGTGGCACAACTTGACCAGAAGACGGGATCGGTTGGTAGGACATGTTCTGAGGCATCAAGGGATCACCAATTTAGTATTGGAGGGCAGCGTGGAGGGTAAAAATCGTAGAGGGAGACCAAGAGTTGAATACTCTAAGCAGATTCAGAAGGATGTAGATTGCAGTAGGTACTGGGAGATGAAGACGCTTGCACAGGATTGAGTAGCATGGAGAGCTGCATCAAACCAGTCTCAGGACTGAAGACCACAACAACAACAACAACGTACAATGTCGGATCTTAAGTTTCATATTGTAAAAGTGTTATGCTACTTTGTGATAACTTTCTGTTTACTATCGAAAAAGTTTACCTTATTCAGTAATTGGGTGGTTTCAAGTTTGATTATATAATGTGCAGTAGCTTTTAAAAATACTGTGTAACATAACGCATGTAAGCAACCTGGCTCCACCACTCTCTTACTGCTCCGTAAATAATTCTGTCACAGTCTTTGACAAGTATGTGCATTGACGAGTACTGATTTTGTTGTTGTTGGAATCTGACTGACACTGTACGAGTGGAGACTGTTTAAAGCGTATCACAATGTTTTTTCTGTATAATTTTGCTGAAATTACACTAAAGCGAAAGCTGCCGACGCAGCATTCAGTGCAGATACAGCTTCTCAGGTTGTTCGTTCTAATTTATCAGCGTCTCGTTTTATCGTATTTAAAAACTAGCAAGGTTATTCTCTTTCACTTCATTTATGTGAATATCGTTTCTCCATCCTTAGTTAAGTAGCACCGTTCTTCGGTAGATTGTCTTGATTCCAGGGAAATAGGTTTGCGTTAGCAACTTCTCCACAATTACGATCCTGCCTGCCGCTTCACTTTACAGTCCTATCACTGAAGTTGGTCTGTTCTACGTAAAAACTTCCCTTTCTGTGTTCAAAATCTTCGAAACAGTATGAGGAAGGCTGGCGGCACTTAAACCTTCTATGGATGTTTCAAACTCTGTAAGTTTTAAACTTGCTGACAGACTACCAGTTCGCTCCAGAGAGGGACGCGAATATCGGACTTCGTTTTCGATATCAAATACTCATCACTCCCAGCACGGCTACATACAGACTCCGCAGGCCGATGTGCAGTGCAAAAGAGAGTACTTTGTAGCCTATCACTGTAATCGGTTTTGTTTCCTATTCCATTCCCGTACTGAGCGATGGAAAATGAATGGTGCACTGGGGTCCTGAATAAAACCTCCCTGCTTTGAGAAATAATATGTTGCACTACTTTTCGAACGCCGAATAAGTCAGAAATTGTAATTAACAACTAAAATCTTCTCGTCGGTTCGTGGAAGAAAAGTGAGTAATTCGGTAATTTTGCAGAAAGACAGGCGGGATTAGTATGGAGATATGTGGCTGAAAAAGTTTACTGTTTGTGAGTCAGTAAGTTTCGTGGAGGACATATTGCTAGTAGTAAGTAAATAAAAAGGCTTCCGTCATAAGTGATTAACTGTTTAATTAATGTGGAAGCGCAACGTTGCTGTTAATAGAAAACTGTATGAGCTTAGGCGTTGTTGGGGAAGTGTGTTACTTACCAAAGCTACAATAAAACAAAATTACTGGGTTCGTACCGTTGTTGTTTCAAGGCGAACATTTTTCATTTTTCAACTGAACGACGTTCATAGCAAAGTTTAAGAGGCACATGCTCATACTGGGTATATGGTCGAGTACATTTGGTAACAAGTCGTGTTCTCGCATCAAAGCCACGGAACTTGAGACCGATAACCTCAACCAAAAAAGTACGTTAACAAACTAAACAGACAAGTACAATACAGATTCTTGTTTTGTACAACGGCAGAGTTGTCCTATAACAAGTTTGATTTTCTAATGTTCGAAACGGTACTTTCAGAAGCATTTTGCTTTATGAAAACATAAAGAAATTAACATCACTGATTGAGTGTAACAGAATTATGGGCATTAATTGACTTGCATCTCCGTAACGTCTTCTACAGTACGCTAGGAAAATCTGACTTCATTCGATTTCCTGCATGACTTTACAGTGTCAACCATTCCACATAAAGCCTCAAAACACTGTTCAAATGGTTCACATGGTTCTGAGCACTATGGGACTTAACTTCTGAGGTCATCAGTCCCATAGAACTTAGAACTATTTAAACCTAACTAACCTAAGGACAACACACACATCCATGCCCGAGGCAGGATTCGAACCTGCGACCGTAGCGGTCGCGGCTCCAGACTGTAGCGCCTAGAACCGCTCGGCCACTCACGGCCGGCCTCGAAACACTGTCCCCGCTTTAATGGAATCCCCCTTATTTACATAATTTTGAAATGCAAAACGATAACATGATGTTAAAAGTGCGAATGCAGCGGGTAAAAAATAAATTATAACATTAAATAGTAAGAATAATATAAAACTCGAACAACCCGTTTCTACATATTGTCATGACATGATAAATCGTGAATTCCTTTTCGCTAATATCTACAAAAAGTATGCAGAACCATGCTTAGCAGGATACATAGGTAAACACTATTAAATTCAGAATGTTGGGTTGGTGTGTATTTCTGCGATGGAAAAATATGTTGCTACCTAAATTATTTGTGATGTAAAACAGTCGCGAGGAACAGTTTCCCCAGTACATTGGTGGCCCCAGAACTGAGTTATCATTTGGCATTACTTCTTTCTACATATAAACGTTTGACGGTGGTCCATGAGTTGACGTTGGATAGCTCACTTGATAAGATAACCATCAGCGAAAGGCTAAGTTTCTGGTTCAGTCCAGTATCAGTAAACAGCTTTAATTTAAGACATATTCTTTAGAACTTCTTAGATACAGTTGTGTTCTCGATTCAGTACAGTAAGCCCAAGCATTATTTGTTGCCTCTTAGGCAAATTTCTTTAAAGGCTTTTTATCATTTATTACATGATCCTAGGTTAATTCTTATTTCCTCTGTAGCAACAATTGTGCAAATTTATAAGTGAAACAGATCCATGCAGAGGACGCATCAATAATTCCTATACCTTATTATTGCCCGCGCGTAGGTTACTACATCTACATCTACATGGATAATCTGCAACTCATATTTAAGTGCCTGGCAGAGGGTTCATCGAACCACTTTCACAATTCTCTATTGTTCCAATCCCGCATAGGGCGCGCAAAGAATGAACACCTATATCTTTCCGTACGAGCTCTGATTTCCCTTATTTTATCGTGGTAATAGTTCCTCCCTATGTAGGTCGGTGTCAACAAAATATTTTCGCATTCGGAGGAGAAAGCTGGTGATTGGAATTTCCCGAGAAGATTCCGTCGCGACGAAAAACGCATTTCTTTTAAGGATGTCCAGCCCAAATTATGTATAATTTCTGTGGCACTCTCTCTACCATATTTCGCGACAACACAAAACGTGCTGCCTTTCTTTGAACTTTTTCGATGCACTCCGTCAGTTCTATCTGGGAAGGATCCCACACCGTGCAGCAGTATTCTGAAAGAGGACGGGCAAGCGTAGTGTAGGCAGTCTCCTTAGTAGGTCTGCTACATTTTCTAAGTGTCCTCCCAATAAAACGCAGTCTTCGGTTAGCCTTCCCCAGAACATTTTCTATGTGTTCTTTCCAATTTAAGTTGTTCGTAATTGTAATATCTAGGTATTTAGTTGAATTTATGGCTTTTAGATTAGACTGATTTATCGTGTAACCGAAGATTAACGAGTTCCTTTTAGCACTCATGTGGATGACCTCACACATTTCGCTATTTAGGGTCAACTGCCACTTTTCGCACCATTCAAATATTTGTTCTAGATCGTTTTGCAGTTTCTTTTTATCTTCTGATGACTTTATTCGTAGATAAACGACAGCGTCATCTGCAAACAAGCGAATACGGCTGCTCAGATTGTCTCCCAAATCGTTTATATAGATAAGGAACAGCAAAGGGCCTATAACTCTACCTTGGGGAATGCCAGAAATCACTTTCGTTTTACTCGATGACTTTCCGTAAATTACTAGGAACTGTGACCTCTCTGACAGGAAATCACAATAATTGAGACGATATTCCATAAGCACGCAATTTCACTACGAGACGCTTGTGTGGCTAAAAACTTTACTATAGATTTTGCAATTGTATAACAAAATATCAGTTATGGTGTACTTCGACTTATTAGCCTTCCCAGTCCATATGGAAAAATATTGATAGGAATGTTTCGCTTTTGGATTAGATTACCACACTGATGTGACAAGAGTCATGGGATACCTCCATATATCGTACCGGACCATATTTTACCCTACGTCGTGAAACAACCCGACGTGGCATGAATTGAACAAGTCTTGGCAGTCTCCTGCAGAAATATTAAACCATGCTGCCTCTACAGCCGTCCGTAACTGCAAAAGTGTTACGGTTGCAAGATTTTATATACAAACTGATCTCTCCATTACGTCTCATAAGTGTTCGATGGGATTCATTTCAGGCTATCTTGTGGCCATATCACTAGCTCGCGATTTCCAGAACGTTCTTCAAACCAACTTCGAGCAACTGTGGTCCGGTGACATGGTGCACGACATCCTTGAAAATTTCATTCTTGTTTGGGAACATGAACTCTATAAATGCCTGAAAATAGACTCCAAATAGCCAAACAAAACTTGCCAATTGTCGATTCAGTTGGACCAAAGGCGCCAGTCCATTCCACGTAAACACAGCCCACATTTGGAACCACTACCAGCTTGCACGATGCCTTGGCAACTTGTGTTCATGTCCTCGTAGCGACTGCGTCATACTCGAATACCACCATCAGCTCTTACCAGCGGAAACCGGGCCCATCTGGGAACGGCACTGTTTTGCAGTCGTCTAGGGTCCTGATATACCATCTGACTTTCGGAAAAGCATCATCCACACAATTCCGAAGACGGCAAGAGCTGACAAGTGCGAGAATTATCGCACGATCAGCTTAACAGCTCATGCATCGAAGCTGCTTACAAGAATAATATACAGAAGAATGGAAAAGAAAATTGAGAATGCGCTAGCTGACGATCAGTTTGGCTTTAGGAAAAGTAAAGGGACGAGAGAGGCAATTCTGACGTTACGGCTAATAATGGAAGCAAGGCTAAAAAAAAATCAAGACACTTTCATAGGATTTGTCGACCTGGAAAAAGCGTTCGACAATATAAAATGGTGCAAGCTGTTCGAGATTCTGAAAAAAGTAGGGGTAAGCTATAGGGAGAGACGGGTCATATACAATATGTACAACAACCAAGAGGGAATAATAAGAGTGGACGATCAAGAACGAAGTGCTCGTATTAAGAAGGGTGTAAGACAAGGCTGTAGCCTTTCGCCCCTACTCTTCAATCTGTACATAGAGGAAGCAATGATGGGAATAAAAGAAAGGTTCAGGAGTGGAATTAAAATACAAGGTGAAAGGATGTCAATGATACGATTCGCTGATGACATTGCTATCCTGAGGGAAAGTGAAGAAGAATTAAATGATCTGCTGAACGGAATGAACAGTCTAATGAGTACACAGTATAGTTTGAGAGTAAATCGGAGAAAGACGAAGGTAATGAGAAGTAGTAGAAATGAGAACAGCGAGAAACTTAACATCAGGATTGATGGTTACGAAGTCAATGAAGTTAAGGAATTCTGCTACCTGGGCAGTAAAATAACCAATGACGGACGGAGCAAGGAGGACATCACAAGCAGACTCGCTATGGCAAAAAAGGCATTTCTGGTCAAGAGAAGTCTACTAATATCTAATACCGGCCTTAATTTCAGGAAGAAATTTCCGAGGATGTACTTCTGGAGTACAGCATTGTATGGTAGTGAAACATGAACTGTGGGAAAACCGGAACAGAAGAGAATCGAAGCATTTGAGATGTGGTGCTACAGACGAATGTTGAAAATTAGTTGGACTGATAAGGTAAGGAATGAGGAGGTTCTATGCAGAATCGGAGAGGAAAGGAATATGTGGAAAACACTGATAAGGAGAAGGGACAGGATGATAGGACATTTGCTAAGACATGAGGGAATGACTTCCATGGTACTAGAGGGAGCTGTAGAGGGCAAAAACTGTAGAGGAAGACAGAGATTGGAGTACGTGAAGCAAATAATTGAGGACGTAGGTTGCAAGTGCTACTCTGAGATGAAGAGGTTAGCACAGGAAAGGAATTCGTGGCGGGCCGCATCAAACCAGTCAGTAGACTGATGACAAAAAAAAAAAAAAAAAAAAAGGGTCCTGAGGATGAGAGCCCAGGAGAGGCCGTGCAGGAGACGACATGCTGATAGAAAATGCAGTCGTGTCACTCATGTGCTTCCATAGTCCATTAACGACAAATTTCACCGCACTGTCCTAACAGATACGTTCGTCTTACGTCATGCATTGATTCCTGCGGTTATTTAAGGAAATGTTGCTTGTCTGTAATCACTGACAACTGTACGCAAGCGTTGCTGCTTTCGGTGGGTAAGTGAAGGCCGTCGGCAACTGCGTGATGCGTGGCGAGAAGTAATATCTGAAAAGTTGTATTCTCGGCACACTCCAGGCACTGTGGTTATCTGAATATTGAATTCCGAAGTGGAACGCCACAAGCATCTAGCTTCAACTACCATTCCACGTTCAAAGTCAGTTAAACCCTCTTGTGTGGCCATAAGTCAGAAGCCTTTTCTCATCAGTCACGTGAGCACAAATGATATCTCCGCCAAAGCACTGGCCTTTTATACCTTGTGTATGCGACACAACCGCCACCTGTGTATGTGTATATCGCTATCACATGATGTTTGTCACTTCAGTGTATTCCGTTCACGCCTTATTTGATACTAGGCTTGCAGTCATCAAGAACATGTTGGCGTTCTTCCTGTGTACGTACAGTGCATTCTGTCAATAAAGGTAGAGCTGACTTCTCTAACAGTACAGTAACGACCTATATCTGATTCCTTTCCCCATTATCCTAACTCCCATGCTATTATAAATGTTCATAACATCTTACACCACCTGTGACGTTACGCATGTGTAGTCGATCTAATAGGCTGCCTAGAGTTGGTACGAACTATGGTGAATGTGTTGCGTAGCTGAACGCTAACAAGCTCAGAGTGTAGAGCGCGCCGTGGGCTGCCCATCTAGTTGACCAGATAGCCAGGTGCAGAGAAGAGCAGAGTCATCAGAAGCGGGAAAATCTCGGTATGGAGAAATTGGATGACACGTCGGTTGCTTAAGAGGGCCAGTTACACTCCCAGAGATTGCGGGCAATGAGGGAAACTCAAAGATGACTTCTTACAGCTATTTGACAATCTACACACACCAAAAACGGTTTGCATCACCCCGGTCCCCAGAACTTCTGAAGATAGACGTTGACTGTGGATGTTGTATCACAGACACAGTCCCTTTGACTGTTCAGATATGTCAGTAAACACGCCCAAAGATCTAAAATGGATGAGCAGCACCTATTAGATGGAGCGGGTCCGACAGCCGACCAGTTCCAGTCGTTCCACCAGGAAGGAGGTACACGACTCGGTTGTCTGTAGTTCAACCATGCCTAGACCGTCGATACCGCGGTTCAATCGCGCCCGCATTGTTACTTTGTGTCAGGAGGGGCTCTCAACAAGGGAAGTTTCCAGGCGTCTCGGAGTGAACAAAAGTGATGTTGTTCGGACAATGGAGGACATACAGAGAGACAGAAACTGTTGGCGACATGCCTCGCTCAGGCCGCCCAAGAGCTACTGCTCCAGTGGTTGACTGCTGTCTACGGATTATGGCTCGGAGGTACCCCGGCAGCAACGCCACCATGTTGAATAATGCTTTTCATGCAGCCACAGGACGTCGTGTTACGACTCAAACTGTTCGCAATAGGCTGGATGATGAGCAATTTCACTCCTGACGTCCATTGCGAAGTCCATCTTTGCAAACACAACACAATGCAGCGCGCAGCAGATGGGCCTAACAAAATGGATCGCCCAGGACTGGCACCACGCTCTCTTCACCGATGAGTGTCGCATATGCCTTCAATCAAACAATCGTCGGAGACGTGTTTAGAGACGAACCGGCCAGGCTGAACGTCTTAGACACACTGTCCAGCGAGTGCAGCAAGGGGGAGGTTCCCCGCTGTTTTAGGGTGGCATTACGTGGGGCCGACGTACGCCGCTGGTGATCACGGAAGGCGCCGTGACGGCTGTACCATACGTGAATGCCATCCTCCGACTGATTGTGCAACCATATCGCAGTATATTGGCGAGGCCTTCGTCTTCATTGACGACAATTCGTGACCCCATCGTGCACATCTTGTGAATGACTTCCTTCAGGACTACAGTGGCCAGCATGTTCTTTAGATACGAACCCTATGAACATGTCTGGGATAGATTGAAAAGGACTGTTTATGGACGACATGACGCATCAACCACTGTAAGGGATCTACGCCGAATCAGAGTTGGAGAGTGGGACAATGTGGAGCGCCAGTGCCTTGATGAACTTGTGGACAGTACGCCACGACGAATACAGGCATGCATCCGTGTAAGAGGACGTGCTACTGGGTATTAGAGGTATCGGTGTGTACAGCACTCTGGACCATTACCTGTGAAGGTCTCACTGTATGGTGGTACAACACGCAGTGTGTTGTTTTCATGAGCAAAAAATAGGGCGTATGTGATGTTTATGTTGTTCTCTATTCCAATTTTTTGCATAGGCTTCGTAACTCTCTGTACCAAAGTGATGTAAAATTTTTGATGTGTGTGTAATAATTTACAGTCGAATGTTAATGCAAATCTGAATATACGTGCTACCTCAGAAAAATTAGGCACATCTAATGACACAACAATATTTTTAAAACTACAGAAGTTAATATTCCACAGGGAATAATCGTTTGCACAATGAACCTCCGAATTAACAACTCGTAACCGCTTCATGTGAATTCAACAAATGTTTTCTTCGATGATAGTATTCTACTAGTGCTGTCATCCCTGAAAGCTATGTATCTGTATCCATTTTATTTATTGATTTACTACGTATTTTCTATCTGTTTCATTCTGTAAATGTTTGTCACATAATTGTATCTCCAACATTCACGCAGCTAATGGATACAGCAGCACTACCTCACATTTTGTCATACTTGTGTTTTTAGTTAATGAACAGTGTAATAATATCCAGTAACTTTATTTTAATGTTAATTGCAAGTGATATTAAAAACTATGTTAATTTAAAAGTTGTCTATCGAATAAGTTAGCGGACATCACAATTGAAAAGAAAACCAAAAGCTGCTTCTTTCGCGGAGGCAAAAATAATTGTTTAACGAAAATCTGTTGTCATTTATCGTGAACAAACTTGCTCAAGAATGCTGGCTTATTTATTTATGAACCAACTCTTACTTACATTTATTGCAAATGATCTCAATGTAACCGAATGTTTATAACATTTATTTTATCTAGATTAGTTTAGTGCGTGAAAGTGGGCACCTTGAATCAAAACATGTCTGTAGAGCTTAGGGACGATGTAGATTGAAGATCCAAAGAAACTGGTACGCCAGCTTAATATCGTGTAGGGCTCTCAGGAGTACGCAGAAGTGCCGCAACATGACATGGCATGGACTCGACTAAAGTCAGAAGTAGTGTTGGAGGGAACTGACACCATGAATCCTGCGGGGCTGTCCATAAATACGTAAGAGAACGAGGGGCTGGAGATTGCTTCTGAACAGCACGTTGCAAGGCATCCCAGATATATTGAATAATGTTGATGTCTGGGGCGTTTGATGGTGGCCAGTGGTGTTGCGTGTCCTTTAAGCGGCGATCTTCGATGTCCACATCTGGTCAGTGATGAGGCCGCAGGAAGAGTGCGTTTGAATAACGGGAAAACGATCCTTTTAGGCCTCCCCTCCCTCTATCGAATCGAACCGTATAGGGCACACGAAGGCTCCCGTTTGAATACTGACCCACGAAAATTCCGGCCAGAGTGTAGCTTCCTAAAGATTATAATTAAAGAAGTAGTTATACTGCTGCCTCAAGGTGATCAGAGATGAACTTGCTGAAGCTTTGCGAAGTATTGCAAGACTGAGTACGTAACTGCAACTATATTATCAGGTCAAATATATAACGGGAAATTTCAGTAAAACATGAAGAGACGCCCCTCTGGACGTGTCTCAACATTACCTTAACAAACGTCCTCATTACATTCCAATTTTTATGTATGATTATGTCTGTCGTTCCTGTGGTGTCACCGCCAGACACCACACTTGCTAGGTGGTAGTTTAAATCGGCCGCGGTCCATTTAGTACATGTCGGACCCGCGTGTCGCCACTGGGTGATCGCAGACCTAGCGCCACCACAAGGCAGGTCTCGTGATACGGACGGGCACTCGCCCCAGTTGTACGGACGACCTAGCTAGCGACTAGATGTACGAAGCCTTTCTCTCTCATTAGCCGAGAGACAGAATAGCCTTCAGCTAAGTTAATGGCTACGAACTAGCAAGGCGCCATTAGCCTTCCAGTGATTGTAATTAAAGTCTCCTGTGTATAGTCAAGAGCGATGTACCACAATGATTGATTAAAGATAAGTATTAATCCAGCTACGTACTTTTCTTCATAGCATTAATTACGTAGCCTGTTCCAGTACTTCACGCCCGTCTGCGTTAGTCTCGCGTGCATTTTCAGCCCTCTCGATCTACAAGGTGTTGGCCCAGCTGCCGACACATCAGTTCCTATAGATTTTATTCTAATTTTCTCCTCATTATTATTATTGGCACCAATTGACACAACTAGGGACCACGAGCAAATTTCAGGTTCCGTCTTACTCGCTCTTTGCATTTCCTGTAGCTTTCTCTCATTTCATTTTTCTTTTTCGTTTCGTCCGACTTCGGAGCAACAATTATCTTACTGCTCCTGGCTTGGAATAATTCTAAATTTAACAAGCTGCTACTGAAAATATCTCTTTCTGCTGCTTTTCCTGCTTATATGACGAGTAGCACCAAAGGTCTTGAACCAAGCATGTTAATTTCAAAGAGACTCTGGAAAACATGTTTCGTCAGCCTACATCTGCATAACTGTTCCGCAGCGCACAATTAAGTGCGTGGCAAAAGGCTCATTGAACCATCTTCAAGCTGTTTCTCTGCCGTTCCTCCATAGAACAACTAGCGGTAAAAATGAACCTGAGCTGCGATTTCTCTAAGGTGATCATTTCTTCGATCATTTCTTCGTATGTAGGTGTCGTCAGTAAAATATTTTGTATTTTGGAGGAAAAAGATGTTGAAGTTTAGTGAAAAGATCCCACCGCGACGGAATATGCCTTTGTTTAAATAACTGCCACCCTAACTCACGTACCACACCCGTGACATTATTCCCCTATATAAAACGAGCTGCTCTCCTTTGAACATTTTCAATCTCCTCCGCCAATCCTATTTTGCAAGTATCCCATACCGCACAGTAAAATTCTAGCGGAGGACGGACAGTTCGTCATCATTTTTTTCTGTACCTATGTTAAAAGGCATATCAGTCTTCGACTCCTGTTTGCGTTAAAATTAAAAAACATTCCCAGGCTGCAAATGTACTTTACTGGGAATAACACTTTGCAATCCAATACAGGTTTTTTTTTCTTTAATACAAATCACGTTATAAATTTGCTGTATTACCACGCCACAATGGATTAGAATAAATTTAAACCTTACTGACTTTTGATATGCAGTGAGGAGACTGCGATAACCGCCCTGTACGAGACTCAATACCTCCTACTGACGTTGTGAGCTCGCGACGCGGTACAGAAATTGTATCAGCGAAACAGGGGCAAGCGGGGAACCATCCTAGTCACAATATTCCCAACAAGTGTGGGATTATACTGACATAAGCGACTTAGTGTGGATTTTTATGCCCCGACACTATGGAAATAGTCGTTCAGAAACGGCGATGCTGGTAGACTATTCGCGACCTACTGTTGCGAATACCTATGGAAAGTGCGTGGAGAATTGTGGAACGAGGAGTAGGCGACACGTCTTTGGACGTTCACAGCTCATCAAAGAGCTTGGGGGGTCAGAGATTTTCCCATTCTTAAAAACAGGATAGGCGGCGATCTGAAGCAAATGAGACGATAGAAAACGTTACTTCTTCAGTACAAGCGTTTCGGAGCACACTTTCCATCGCACACTGTCGAATATGGCGCTTAACAGGAGACGACTCCTATGTGTTCCCAAGTTAATCAAATGACTTCGTCAATTACATTTGTATTGGGTTCAGTATCGTTGAGATTTGACCGTGAATCAGCATTTGAACATGACCCCAGGTCGTATGAATTGCGTTTCTTGGCACGCCAGTTCGATGGTCATCTACGAAAGACGAAACACGCAGCGCTCCAGGCACGCTGTGGAACATTCTGATGGGATCCAGTAGAACGTGTGGTAGCGATCTAAGGTACCGTAACTACTGTGGACTACGTGAATATTATTGTGCACCATATTATTCTTTCAAGATTTATGCTTTCCCCGACGGTAATGACATCTTTGAGCAGCATAAGCGTTACACAGTTCGAGCAACATGATACTAAACTTGCGATGATGTTAATTGGCTCTGAGCACTATGCGACTTAACTTCTGAGGTAATCAGTCGCCTAGAACTTAGAACTAATTAAACCTAACTAACCTAAGGACATCACACACATCCATGCCCGAGGCAGGATTCGAACCTGCGACCGTAGCGGTCACGCGGTTCCAGACTGAAGCGCCTTTAACCGCACGGCCACACCGGCCGGCCGATGATGTTAATTAAATTAGGGAGTTCTGATTCAGTTGGATTACTTATTTATTCAAACCATGACCAATTTCGTGATATTAAAATCCCATTTTCGGTGCAAGGGCTCCTGACCGCCGTTTCTTGGCGGATCATGATGGGATTTGAAAATCTCGCAACCGGTACTAGTTTGAATAAGTAATTAGTACAACTGAAGTGGACCTCTCTAAATTAATTGTCATGCCGCTCAGCTGCAGATGTCCTACATACCAAATCTTGTTACACTGATGTCTGGTCCATCAGATTCACCTGACCCAAATCTGATGCAACACATTTGGGACCCTATTCTACTCCAGTTACGTGCCCACTATCAATCGGCCCGTAAGTTACTAGAACTGCGAGACCTGAGCGTAGACCACTGGGGCCACATATCTCTTACCAAGGACTTGTCTAATCCTCGAGAGGAAGAAAGGCGGCTTTATTGCGTGCCAGAGGTCTACCAACGCTCTTGAACATGATCTTCTGTCTTATCAGTGCATAATCAGGCTCCTATATTTCTTACTAAATTCAAAATTATCCTTGGAATTTTTCTGTTATGTATTTATAGTTTGTCTAACATATATTTCAGAGCTAGACATTTGCTTGTGCAGAAGCATTCTCGGCTCGCTACTGCTTTGCATTGTACTTTTTAATGCCAATATTTCTTGTTATTCTATGTGTCCCTTCAACTTTGAGAATCCATTATTATTATTATCATCATCATTATTAGTGATACTCCTTATATTAACCGCTATCTGACGCAGTACATATAAATTATGAGAAACTCACGATTCGAAATACTTTTAACACAGAACTTAATATTTCGAATGTAGCTAAACCGACGAAAATAATCGCACTACCAAGAATGAAATGTTCGACATAAAGACATGTTTCTACATCTGAAAGATGATGTTTATTCAGCTTTTGCGTCTGTCGCATACTAATGGCGCGACTGCCGCTTAGTAGCCCCACTACTAAGATGCAAATGAGAGACGGCCGTGCGGTTCTAGGCGCTACAGTCTGGAGCCGAGTGACCGCTACGGTCGCGGGTTCGAATCCTGCCTCGGCATGAATGTGTGTGATGTCCTTAGGTTAGTTAGGTTTACTTAGTTCTAAGTTCTAGGGGACTGATGACCTCCGAAGTTAAGTCCCATAGTGCTCAGAGCCATTTTTGCAAATGAGAGGGGGAGGCCAGTTGAGGGCCTGCAACCAACCTTTTAACGTCCTAAGACATACCGAACGTACAGGTGGTGTCATGGTCTGGTGTGCGATTACGTAAGATAGCAAGAGCATTTTCGTGGTTGTGCTACGCTTCCTCACCGCAAATTTCTGCGTCAATCTGGTGTTTCGACCTGTTGAGATGGCATCCATGAACAGCATTCCAGGGAGTGTTTTACAACTGGATAACGCTCCTCACATATAGCTGTTGTAACCCAACATGCTGTACAGTGTGTCGACATATTGCCTTGGCCTGCTCTATCACTGTCACCAATCGACCACACAGTGGCAGGCAACTCAAGCGTCATTCACAAACATCATTAATCGTCCCAGTATCGACCGACCAAAAGGAACAGGCACGGAACTCCGTTCCGCAAACTGACATCTGGCACCTGTAGAATACAAAATACCGAGCGAGGTGGCGCAGTCGTTAGCAGACTGGACTCGCATTCGGGAGGACGACGGTTAAATCCCGCGTCCGACCATCCTGATTTAGGTTTTCTGTGATGTCCCTAAATCACTCCAGGCAAATGCTGGGATGGTTTCGTTGAGAGGGCACTGCCGATTTCCTTCCCTGTCCTTCCCTAATCCGATTAGATCGATGACCTCGCTGTTTCGTCTCTTCCTCCAGAAACAACAACAACAACAGAACACAATCAATGCACGTGTGCATGCTTGAATACAACTTTCTGGTGGTTGCACCGGTTATTTTTAAAGCACTAGCACCTCACACTTTCAATGGCAAAAAAATGGCTCTGAGCACAATGGGACTTAATTTCTGAGATCATCAGTCCCCTAGAACTTAGAACTACTTAAACCTAACCAACCTAAGGACATCATATGCATCCATGCCCGTGGCGGGATTCGACCCTACGACAGTAGCGGTGGCGCGGTTCCAGACTGTAGCGCCTAGAACCGTTCGGTCACCATGGCCAGCTTTCAGTGGCATATATCGCGCTTACATTGTGATCTCGCAATGTTAATCCCTTAAATATGTTGCTCAGACAAATAAATGTATTTCCGCAATTTCGCTACTCTACATTAATTGTTATTTGGTGTTGCAGTCTCTTTCCGTTAGTGTATTTAAAATAAAATCTGAAGTAGTTAATCATCAAACAACAAAAGACTAAGATAAAGTCCTAAAGTAATACCTCACTAAGTAGCAGTGAAGCTTACATTAGAGAGCTGCTCGATGTGTCTGCGGTAGCGTGTAACAGAATAAGTAGGTCAGCGGCTGGAGTTGAATCTTAAACGCACACAATCTATGGCGTAGCTATTTTAGTCGTTCCTTCGTCTCGCTCCTCTGCTCGGCGAACAGAGCCGTCCAACGTTTCTCTCAATCCGAGTCCGTTTCGCGGCGTGCAAGATTTACGACAGCAGGGCCTGAACCTCCCGTGTCCTTTTATGAATTTTGGACGCGTCATCATCGCAGCTTCTAACAGTTTGATAGAACCGTACAGT
Organism: Schistocerca serialis cubense; assembly: GCF_023864345.2. Lineage (NCBI taxonomy): Eukaryota > Metazoa > Arthropoda > Insecta > Orthoptera > Acrididae > Schistocerca > Schistocerca serialis. The sequence goes on along the minus strand of NC_064638.1, from coordinate 1,211,806,143 downwards.
TCTCTTGCATATAGACGACGTACTCACGGAAGAAGCTCTTCGCCCAGGTCCAACACAGGCGCTCATGCGAGCCGTTAGCTGCGGAGCTACCAAAGTAGTTCAGCGTGAGCATGCTGCTGCAAGACAGGGCTGCCGTGTTTTCCTGAAGGCAACGATACTCTCCGCTCTCGATAGGAAAACATACCGCAATACTTGTTAATGTTCTGCAAGAAAGCAAGGTACAGGCACTGATGTGTGGTGAACTACAAAATAGATAGAAACGAGTGAATGATGACAACATGCCAAACATTCAGGAAAAATCCCCTGAAAATAACAGACGTAGCTGTCTTATGAGCACATGAACCTCGAAACAGTTTACTTCAGTGTTATAATTCATTCTCAACACTTTTGCACAATATGCCAGTCGCGATAAACCCATGGGAAGGAAGGTATCACCAGAATATATGAGGCCCTTTGTCACACATGTTCAAATTGTAGATCTTATAATTAAATGTTTACCTGAGACGCTTAAGTCTCTTCATTATCAACGATAATGATCGAAGTAGAAAAAATTAATTAAAATTGTGCTACGGCCGGGACTCGAGCCCGGGTTTGAGTCCCCGCCGCAGCACAAATTTTAATTTCTTTCTTCTGCTTCGACCATTATCGCAGAGGTTCAAAGTGCATCATTGGCTACGTGCTTTAAGCAACAATCCTTTGGTTTAAATCTGCTGTTTAGTGTTCCGTTGTGTAGCGTTGCGTAGTGTAACATTGACTCCCGACTCAAAAAGGTTCAAACGGCTCTGACCACTATGGGGCTTAGCATCTGAGGCCGTCTCAGGACACCATACACATCCATGCCCTCGGCAGGATTCGAACCTGCGACCGTTGCAGTCTCGCGGTTCCGGACTGTAGCGCATAGAACCGCTTGGATACAGCGGCCGGCGTGACTGCGGACTCACTTCATGATTGTACTTACTCATATCTGTAATATTATAAGCGATCATTATTGACATTTAGATGGCATCGGGAAGTACACTGGTGTACAAAACGTAAGGACGATAAAGAACCTTTCACATGACGTGTCACTACAACGGTATATAGCTCGATGAAAGCTGGACCATAGAAAGAAAGAACTACCACATTGCAGAACAGAAGGTAACTGAATGGAATGACGAATAAGACGAATGGAAATGACACATTAGTAAAGACATTAACTACACTCAAATCAGCCGCGCGGCGTGACCGCACGGTTTGAGGCACCCTGCCACGGATTGCTCGGCCCCTACCGCAGGAGGTTTGAGTCCTCCCTCGAGCATGGGTGTATTTGTTGTTCTTCGCATAAATTAGTTTAAGTTAGTTTAAGAAGTGTGTAATCTTAGGACCGATGACCTCAGCTGTTTCGTCCCTTAGAAATTCACACACATTTGAACATTTTTACACTCAAGTCACCGCGCTATATGACAGTCTGACGCATATTACAAATGGTGACAAAAGATTATTATTATTGTGTGTTATCACCACAGATGGCAATCATGCTCTGCAAAGTGCTCATGTGCCGGCCAGAAGTCTGCTGAAGAGTTCTTATGGTAGGCCATTCCTGTACTAGTGCAAGACACAATAGCAGGATGGTTCTCGGTGCATGCGGACTGGTTACAGTTCGTCTCTCCAACGCATCGTACTCATGTTCGATGGGATTAAAATCGGCGGAACGGGCAGACAGATTTTTGTCCGTAAAAATGCAGTCAGGGCTGAATGCACCCATGGAAAGAAGCATATTGCAAGCAGTTCAGTGTGACAATAAAGTCTGAAAATTCCCCTTTGTGTGTAAAGAATGTGAGTGCTGGAAAAACTCTTATTTGATTTTCAAACAGCTGAGCAAAACTGAACGTACTCAGACACTTCTCTCTTTACTTGTTATGATCGTCACTAAACTGAAACACAATATTTTTAGTGCAACGCTATCTGACTTTCAATAATCCCTACAAAAGAATGGCCCTCACTACCTTTCATGAATCACTTATCTCACAAAAATCTTCGTTACTCGAACTACTGCTATACAGCGAGCGTCGATACTGCCAGCTAAATAAAAGATTATAACTACTGAAGGCACTAACTACTGATAGGTATAGTTAGCAAACGAAAGATTTTGATAGAGAACAAACAATGTAATTACCTTAATAGTGTTCAAAAGTCATAATGTATATTTCAGTTCAAGACTTCCAGTCTTATAAAATTCCTTTTTCTGGCGGACACACGTCCAGATCGTCCGCTCATAGTAACCTCTCAAAACTCTGGCATCTCTCTGCTGGCGGCTCACATCCAACAGCCCAACGCTACGGGCTATTCACATCCAACTGCCAAACGCTACACTAGCGAATATTCCAACAATGAATCCAGCCAGCCACAGACTACACACAACGCAGTAAGCGATTTTCATACAGAGCACCTCTTGGCGTTACCAACATAAAATCCTACTTACAATTTGACCGGTGAATGTACTGTGTTGAACGATTTGGCCCATGCCATGTTATGTCTTCTGCACCACCATATCAGGACACCCAAATCGATCATGTTCAACAGTGCTGGACATACCCACACACGGTAAGTAAAATGTAAGTGTCGTATGACTAGGTCCTCCCGTCGGGTAGACCGTTCGCCGGGTGCAAGTCTTTCGATTTGACGCCACTTCGGCGACTTGCGCGTCGATGGGGACGAAATGATTATGGTTAGGACAATACAACACCCAGTCCCTGAGCGGAGAAAATCTCTGACCCAGCCAGGAATCGAACCCGAGCCCTTAGGATTGAAGCCGGCCTGAGTGGCAGAGCGGTTCTAGGTGCTTCAGTCTGGAACCGCACTGCTGCTACGATCGCAGGTTCGAATCCTGCCTCGGACATGGATGTGTATGATGTCCTGAGGTTAGTTAAGTTTAAGTAGTTCTAAGTTCAATGGGACTGATGACCTCAGAAATTAAGTCCCATAGTGCTCAGAGCCATTTGAACCATTTGAACCTTAGGATTGACATGCTGACCACTTTTTATTATTATTAAGTGCTCTTTTTCCCTTTTTTTTATTTTTACCAATCAGTTACTGGGGGTGGACCCCTCGCACTCTCACACTCTGAAGTGCTAACACGTAATAATACACCACATTGTCGAGCATGATCGTTTTGGTGGTCCCGGTATTAAGGTGTTGGGAATCGTGGTGCTGAATGAGCGTACTGACCTTCAAGTGTTTGAACGTAATTGTGACTCTGTGCTTCTACATCATGAGCGCCTTTTCCTCCACTTCATTTTTATAGATGACAATGCGCGACCGTTTCGAACAACGCAGGTGTAGGAGCTCTTGGAACGAGAGGACATTCGGCGAATGCATTGTCCTGCCCGTTCCCCGACTTAAATCACTTCCAGTACATGTGAGACGCATGGGGAGACGTATTGCAATACTTACGCATAAACTACTGACCATCCAAGTGTTGTCAACCGCGTTGGTGAATGGAGCGCCGTACCACAAGTACACCTTGTCAACCTTTTGGTAAGCATGGGAGCACGTTGCAGACCATGCATTGCCGACCACGTTGATAACACACTCCATTAAGAACGATGTCCCAACTTTTGTAATGTCCAGGGGACCATCACGAATCGTGGTGAATTCAATGTAATCACTGTTTCTGAATAAATGTGTCGTTTCTGTTCGCATCATAAGGTGTAACTTTTACTTACCTTCTGTATTACACTGAAGCAGTTTTTCCTATTGTATAGTTTCATCGAGCTCTATTGCTTGGCAGCGGCACATATTGCGAAAGGTACTTTCATTTATAAGCTTCGCGCACCAGTGTATATACAGATACAGCGTTACCTGTTACCCAGTTTATGTACGTACGCTGCTGACTATTAATATTGCACACTTGACTGGGTACCAAACAACGATAGTTTACTAAGTCTATTGCAAGTATTCATTATAGTAGGAAGAAGACACGAAAAAATTGCAGGTGATTTGGAGTAAACAAACGCGAAATTTATATACATAATACTCTAATACGACTGAGCATCGAGCCAAGTTTATATTTGTTGACAGATACCACTACCTCATTCTTTTCTGCTTTAGTTCTATGACAGCCCTCATGAATCCCTTTGGCTAGCGGCAGCTGATTGGACAGAATGTCGCCCGTATGTGAGCAGATGTTTTCAGTCGGTAGAGAGTAACGGAAAAGTGTTAACCAGGCATCGACTGAACACTGTCTATATCGCGATAGGCAAGGACAGCACGGGCAGTAGTGTTGTGTTATCTTGTTGAAAGACAGGACACGGCGACAAGGCTTAATATGTTAGAAACGTAACGGTTGCTGTACAGATCAATGCCTTTGCAAACCACAAATAACTGTATCTGTATCTAAGGTACCCAATACTCACACGCCCGGTAGTGGGAACTCATGCGAGCATCGTTCGTTCTCCTCGAGGCCTTCATAACGGATACGTCTACCGCAATTCAATACGCAGTATCGAACCTCTTACGAACAGACGACGTCGTGTCACTGAGACATCCAGCATTAGTCGCAGGGCCCATAATTTACGATGCGCCTTTCTCTGCTTCTGTCTAAAAGGAATTCTGAAAAACCGTCACCTTGTTGACTGTTAATGACGCTCCATACCCGCTTCAAACAAGCCAGTTTCCTCACTCAAGATACATGACGTGGCTCCTCGATCCTGTGTAGCCGAGAAAATGATATATCCTTCCTCTCAGGCGCTAGTCTTTTTGAGCAGTGCAGATCCCGAATGACGTTGAGTATTGTCCTAGTGAATGCAGCGGTTTCATACTCGCATGACGTCCGTTGGAACCCCACCAACACAAGCAGCACTGAAGAGGAACGAGTTTGGAATTGTAACTACACCATCTTACTAGAGCCACCAGCGAGTTACGCTCACTAAGAGAAACATGGAACAACACGCACATTTAGCCTACACTTGCCCAGAAAAATTAAATAATAGATGCGATACAGCGTTTCCTACCGGTACAGTATGTTGACCAAGAAAACAAAAAAGGTTATTGAAACCAGTAGCTATTAAGTATCTATTAAGGCTCTGTTCTTAAATAATGAGCACCGTACGAAGTAAGATTATATAAATAACACAAGCAATTTGGGATTTATAACTCTTCCTTCTGCGAAACACGATGTATCTATTTTCCAGTTTGCCTCTTATTTTCTGTGAGTCTTGATTTACTTCTGTAAAATATCAGACGAAGTTCAAGTTGCTGTTTTCTTTTTTGTCTTTTTGTTGTAGAAATTCTAAGACGTGCTTTTTATAAATTTTGTTTCCATAGCTCACTTGAAACTGCATAACTTGAGCAAAGCATGCGGACTGTTTTCATGCCTTTTATCATTTACCAGCAGGCAATCTCAAATTAGTCTTAAACAATCTGCTTACTTTGTAAAATATTTTTTGAGTGTAGGAATTGTATTTGTTGTGTACTTACACTTCCCTCTGCTTGTGCATCTTTCCTATAATTTCTTATTCTTTTGTAGCTATGTACACCTCTACACTTTGTGACACTTCACTTTCATCTGCTTCCACACTACATCTACACTTAAACGAGATTTGAGAACGCACGTCTGTGTACAAATCGGCAGTAGGAAAGAATGTGAAGAACTGGGTACCGAATGACAATATATAAAGAAAGCACACTAATGGCGTTCAACTGGAAGAAAAACGTAGGGACAGGACGCATACAACCATTGTCCAAGAAAAAGTATTTTGAAAAATAAGCAAATTCTCTACTACTATACCTCAGAAGGCATGCTGTCAAACATTAACAGGCACGAAAACAAGCCGATGTGTAGAAATCACTATCCCAATTTGTGTCACATAACTTGGACAATCGAAACAAAATAAATATAATGCATATGTCAAAGTTGAAGGCCGAAAATAGAAAAAAAACTAGAGTTTGGTGTAATACTCTTACACAAACAAATCTAGAGCCAAAGAAAATGACACGTAGGCATCGAAACATGTAAGAGGAAACAAATAAAGTAATGCACTGTGTATTTATTGGAGGCGAAGTTTAAGAACGCATATTTCATTTGAAACACGGGAAAACGTCAACTGGAGCTTTCAATAGCAGCTAGATGTTTTACACAACTAATGGTTTGTTCAAATTAAGGTTTATATGACTTACACAAATTTAAGCTTCTCTATCAATCTATATATACGTTCTGAGACGATTACGAGTTTCCCTCTTTTATATAACCACTCAGTAATCCACAATTCACTTACACAATCACAGCTTCAACTGTTATGACACAACACGTGTTTCAGTACGGCGACGCTTATTTTGGTGCAACACGGACACTGAATATAACTGCTGATTACAAGTTAACTGCATATGCTAAATCTGTGGATACCGTCCCATGAAAGAAAAGACGAATTAAGGTATTATTTAATCAGTCATTGTATTCTCGGAAACGAGAATTATGCCACATTTCACGATTAATAATTCTTATTAAAGGAAAAGTGTCCCAGACCTGTGATGGAAAATGTTAGCTCCATGTCCTCTTCTAGGACTCATCTACTTTATTATGGAATGGTGCTCACTCTGTTTTGCAGAGGCAAATGGAAGCACACAAGGAATTTAATGAATGCATAAAACCAGAGAAAAATATTGTTCACGATGGTTATTTTCCTAAAACGTCCTGTTTCGGCCTACACTTACGCAATATTCCGACATCACCATCGGCTGAAGTTGACGATACGTAGAACAGTAAGTTGACCTCAGTAGCTGAAACGTATTTTAATAAAATTACCATCGCGATCAATAATGCTTTTTCACTGATTTTATACAGATTATAAGATCTCTGCTTTCCCAAAAATTTTACCAAAAATTTTGATTTACATGAATAGGCAAAGATATAATCATGGTCTTGACGTCGTCCTAACAGCTGTGGGAGTGTGCTGGGTGCGAGGAGTTCAGTCAAACCAGTGACTCGTGACGAAATGAGGCTAGCTACCGTAATATTCGTTCTGTCTGTAACTGATACGGAAAGTATATATCAGCCTCCATGTCTGTCAACTTCTACCTTTTGTTATTTTACTAATCCGGCATGTCCAATATAATAGTAAAATACTTTATGGATGGAATAACAGACACGAGGGGTTTCTAGGATGTACAGCGTGTTGTTAAAGATATTTTAAATACTTGCCGCTGACTAACTCGTATTATGTGAAGTATAAAACAAAGTCAGAACGTCAACACTGTGTGTTAGCATTGTGCTGCAGCGCAGGTGTTGTAAATTGCTTGGTGTCAGTGAAATACCGCTGTACCAAGGAACTTTGTATTAATAATAACTACACTGTTATTACGTTTATACAGAAAACAAAGACAGTGCTTTTTTTCTTTTTTTGACTCATTAGTCTTTTGACAGATTTGACGCGTCCCGTCAAGAATTACTCACTTGAGCGAACCTCTTCATCTCGGAGTGACACTTGCAACCTACTTCTTTAATTATTGTAATTATATGGCTCTGAGCACTATGGGACTTACCTTCTGAGGTCATCAGTCCCCTAGAACTAAGAACTACTTAAACCGAACTAACCTAAGGATATCACACATATCCATGCCCGAGGCAGGATTCGAACCTGCGACCGTAGCGGTCGCGCGGTTCCAGACTGTAGTTCCTAGAACCTCTCAGCCACTCCGGCCGGCTATTGTAATTATTATCCAGTATCTGTTTTCCTCTACGGGTTTTATCTTTCACACCTCCCTCTAGTACCATGGAAGTTATTCCATTATGTCTTACCAGATGTCCTATCATCTTGTCCCTTCTTAACAGTATTTTCCATATATTCCTTTCCTCGCCGATTTTCCGGAGATCGTACTCATTCACTTTATAGTGCATCAAATTTTCGACATTCTTCTGTAGCAGTTTTATAGGCTATGTAACAAATGTCTCTCTGGCATGAAGGGAGACAATCAAAACGAAAATTTAACGGTACGCAAAATATGGGAAACGCTAGTTTTCGAATCTACTTTGAGATTTGTGTTTGACTGATCAAAACTAATTAGTTGAAATATACAGCTGATGAGAATATGTTACTCGATGTAGGGAACAAATGAGAGGAGTTCTGAGCTAGATTTTAAACGAATAATAAACGTACAAGAGTTAGTTCTCATGGTTGAATATGGCGTGAGTTTAAAATGTGCTTCTAGCATCAAGTTTAGACCACGGACAAAAAGAAAGACAGGGAGACATAAAACAAAATTTTCTGAACGTTGATATTAGAACCAATAACACCAAATTAAGACAAATTTGAGCAAATTAAGACATATTTGGGATGGGAAAACAATAATTAAAAAAGCCAGTTGTTTACGAAGCGTGCATCAAGGGATCATAGGTAATTCACGGAAGTCGTAGGAAGTATGTAAGAACAAACGAAATAAGGTTTCATGAGCGAAAGGCATACTCTTGCAAACGCTTGTCATGAATTGAAGAATTAGTTTCTACAATTATTAGTCAAATACAGAAGTGAATAATTAAAACCAGATGCGTAGTCTGGATGATAAAGAAATAATGTTGTGATACACAGGGATGTTCACTACCAATGCGACAGGTGATCAAAGATACGAAAAATGTACTAGTACTTACGGAGTACATTATATTGCCGGTCCCGTCGATTAACACCTAACACTGAGACCATAACACTTAATTTGCCTTTGATGTTCTTCTTTGTTTGCGAAGTGCGTTGAACAGATATTTCGTTACCAATCCTGGATTAACACAGTTGACGTGATGTACCTCTTTATTGCCGTTCAAAAGTATTATTTTCTGGTGAAGTTTCAGAATATGGATGAAAAGTAATCGCTGGCATTCCCACACAGAACGGAATTCGAAGGTCACAGTAGATGCGGTGGACATCAGAATGCATTAGGCGACTCGGAGGAAAATTCTTCAGGATTGCCTGGAAATGAGAAAACTTTCTCGTGAGGCTTACCCAATCGGTGCCCCTCCCTCCCACCATGAGATCGCTCATTCCACGAGGCACTGTAAAGAGCACAATAGTTACTGAATGAAGGGAAATCGGTGTCGATGATGACAGGAGAAAGTCAAATTGTGTTACGAGCACTAAGTTTAGACATTGCCAACAATCTTGCCAAGTAGATTAAGCGAGGTAGAATGAAAATTCGTTAAACTATAGTACCGCAGCCGCTGAAAGAAATTATCTACTTCGCGTTTTAGGTTCTGTAACATGAATTATAGTTTTTTATAGGGTGAAGAGTAGGTTCAGTGTACCATTCTGTGCTAAACAAAAACGCTGAAACGGATTACTACTTTAAAAAAAAAATTCCAGTTAAGTGGTCGAATCTCCAGATGCGAAATATGCTATTGTCCATTTGAAGCATTCAATATAATCGTTGAAACAAAGAAAAAACGATGTTGCCGTCATATGCAGAAGGTTTAAAAATGTTTATGCTCAGTATTATTCTGACTTTTGCATACTTATTCCTCCAAAATATTTTTCACTGTCACTAAATCGTTATTTTCCTTAAGTGGCAGAGATCCGCACAACACAACAAATTGAAATTCTCCAGCCTGACGACGGATGGTTCTCTTCAAAATTCATCATAAAAATTGAAACAAGTTGAACACTGCGTGCTTAATGTCTTTTATTCGTGCAGAAAACGCTACAAAGCTACAGGCACAGACCAGACCAAAAGGTTTCGCTACGAATGTCATAGCGCCCTATATTACGTCATCCCGTTGAATGAGGTTTGTGAGCATACTAACTTGTCTTCAGAGTGGGTGCCTAGGAACCAAGTACGAAAGCTTAACATTTCCTGTGACATTTTGAAACACCTGTCGTCATGTACTTTATTCAGTTAGTAATGGATTAAGGAGTTTCCGTCTTCTTGCAAGAAGACAAATTTTTGTTTGCGTCCGAATGTATTTCACATCAGTTGTTTCATCCACAGTGATCTTTCTTTTGGTCTGTGTGTTGTTTCTGAAACATATACTTCCAAATTTTAAGTAGGTTTAGTAAATGTTGCATCAGATGTTGTTGTTGTTGAAATAAATACGTTCCTCATCTTTCTTAAATTATGTGCACCCTCTGGTTGCCAGCAGAAATCAGTTAGATATCGACGTTAACAAACTATTTTCTCATTCCTGTGTTGGACTTGTGCTGAGCTGTAATTGATGTCTGTTTGTCTCCAAAATGTGTTTCTGTTGTTGCTTTTATATTTAAAATTACGTTTTCTCCAGCTCGTTAGTGAAATTCTGTTTTTCACTACGTTTACCTGATTTAGATACACGTTTCACTGTATAGTATATGTTTCAGGTGCGCTCTTGACATTTTGTTTTACTGTTTTGTTTTCGATTGGATATGGGATATTTCAAATCGTTCAGATCTGCTTTTGTTTGCGTGCATGTGTGTGTGTGTTTGTGTGTGTGTGTGTGTGTGTGTGTGTGTGTGTGTGTTTGCGTGCATGTGAATCTGAGTGTGTGTGGGGGGGGAGTGTGTGTGTGTGTTTGGGTGTGTGTGTTTGGGTGTGTGTGTATGTGTGGGTGTGGGTGTGTTTATGTGTGCTTGCATGTGCGATTGTTTGTTGTGTGTTGTTTGATAGCTCACTTAGAATGTTGTAGCATAGTCCTGTTTGGTCATTGATGACTTTTTGCCTTATATGATAGTAATTTTAAGATCTGCAGGTCTGTATCTACACCAACGCGCTAGTGGCTATTTCCAGTAAGGTGGCCAGCAGAATTAATGTGAAGTGTGTGCTGTCGCTTTCCTCTGTTCTCAAACGTTCTGAGTATTTACTTCTCAGATCTCCACATGTACATTCAGCTATATTCGACTACAGTATTTGGAGATTGTATGTGCAGACAGGCCAGCCTCTTAAGAGGATAGAAGAAGACTTGCAAATTTTTCACGTAGAACAGAAAGAGAGGAAACTCTTCTTTTTGGAGGAAATGGAGATCACCATTCATGAAACGAAACAATATTCTGAATGCGCCAGATAATAACTCAGTTAGATAAGGCCTTTGCAGAATTATTCTAAGGGAAACATAAAGTTATAGATTTGCGATGTCTTTTTGCCGAAACAGCTAAAAGCTGTTTAGGCGTCCAATAGAATAGCATTATGGATGAGGCAATAGTTGAGCTTAGGCAGCGATACAGCAGACATGACGGTTTTCAACAACCTCTGGTTTCTGCTCAGGAGAGTCATCTTGACACTTTTGGAGGGTACAGGCAAAAGGAAGGATGCGTCTTGGTGCAGAGTGCGGTATGAGATGGGACAGCCACTGACGGAAGTCGATTTTAGTGTATTCCATTATACACTATTTTACGAACGCTGCAATATTGCATGTAGACTTTTTTACTTATTAACCTTATCAGCTATGTTTTACAACTTGGTGATTAGATCTGTCTCTGGAAAAGTGTTATTGAGCTTTGTAAAGGCGTAAAATACGGTGTAACGCTATCAGTTATTACTAATTACTATGTATATACCTGCATTGATGAATTCATCTAGGGTGGTAGTAGGTGCTTTTACCTTTTCTGTAGTGTATTGTTTGTTCTATATGCCACTTGTATTCCTAGTTTCCTTGTAATGTTTCCACTTTTGTGTGTTATTTTGTGGCCTAATGTCATGGTACGCCATATTTTCCTGTCTTTGTGGTTTTTCCATTTTGTTTACTTTGTTTGTCCTCTGTGGTATAATCGTTACTGGTGAATTGTTCTGTAACATTGTTTTTTATACTGTTTTTCCTTTTTATTTCTTGGTTTAATTCTTCAGTTGTATTTGTTCTGTAATAATTTTCTGTCGAAATTTGTCTATGTTTAGCTCTTGTCTGTAGCTATCTTCATCCATCGAAATTCTGTTCACCCTGTACAGGCTTGATCTGTTGTATATTATTGTACTGGTTGATATAGGATTTCTGCGTGTTCAGAACCGGTGTTCAGTACTTTGGTTTCCCATTGCAATGTCTCGGAAGTGTATCTTTTGGTCTGTTTTGGTTTCAAGTGTGATCTGAGTGTTACGTAGCTGTAGTATATGGTTATGTGTTTCGTTTACCAATCCAATTATGTCATCGACATGGTGTCGTTCCAACATCTTACTTTGTATTATTCACGTTTTTCGTTATCGAATGCTTCAATTGGGTCGACAGATCCTATGAACGTGGCTTTATATTTTTAAATTCTTGCTTCCATTTGGATAGCAACGGCAAAAGCTGTCTCTCTAGCACTTCTACCTTACCAAAAGCCATACTGAAAGTCATCTAAGGTGCTACACTATTGGCCATTAAAATTGCTACATCAAGAAGAAATGTAGATGATAAACGGGTATTCATTGGGCAAATATATTATACTAGAACTGACATGTGATTACATTTTCACGCAATTTGGGTGGATAGATCCTGAGAAATCAGTACCCAGAACAACCACCTCTGGCCGTAATAACGGCCGTGATACGCCTGGGCATTGAATCAAACAGAGCTTGGATGCCGTGTACAGGTACAGCTGCCCATGCAGCTTCAACACGATACCACAGTTCATCAAGAGTAGTGACCGAAGTATTGTGACGAGCCAGTTGCTCGGCCACCATTCACCAGACGTTTTCAATTGGTGAGAGATCTGGAGAATGTGCTGGCCAGGGCAGCAGTCGAACATTTTCTGAGTCCAGAAAGGCCCGTACAGGACCTGCAACATGCGGCCGTGCATTATCCTGCTGAAATGTAGGGTTTCGCAGGGATAGAATGAAGGGTAGAGCCACGGGTCGTAACACATCTGAAATGTAACGTCCACTGTTCAAAGTGCCGTCAATGCGAAAAAGAGGTGATCGAGACGTGTAACCAATGGCACCGCATACCATCACGCCGGGTGATACGTCAGTATGGCGATGACGAATAGACGCTTCCAATGAGCGTTCACCGCGATGTCGCCAAACACCGATGCGACCATCGTAATGCTGTAAGCAGAACCTGGAGTCATCCGAAAAAATGACGTTTTGCCATTCGTGCACCCAGGTTCGTCGTTGAGTACACCATCGCAGGCGCTCCTCTATGTGCTGCAGCGTCAAGGGTAACCACATCCATAGTCTCCGAGCTGATAGTCCATGCTGCTGCAAACGTCGTCAAACTGTTCGTGCAGGTGGTTGTCGTCTTGCAAATGTCCCCATCTGTTGACTCAGGGATCGAGACGTGGCTGCACGATCCTTTACAGCCATGTGGATAAGATGCCTTTCATCTCGACTGCTAGTGATACGAGGCCGTTGGGAACCAGAACGGCGTTCCGTATTACCCTCCTGAACCCACCGATTGCATATTCTGCTAACAGTCGTGGATCTCGACCAACGCGAGCCTCAATGTCGCGATACGATAAACCGCAATCGCGATAGGCTGAAATCCGACCTTTATCAAAAGTGTAAACATCACAACAACATTTCACCAGCCAACGCCGGTCAACTGCTGTTTGTGTATGAGAAATCGGTTGGAAACTTTCCTCATGTCAGCACGTTAGAGGTGTCGCCACCGGCGCCAACCTTGTGTGAATGCACTGAAAATCTAATCATTTGCATATCACAGCATCTTCTTCCTGTCGGTTATATTTCGCGTCCGTAGCACGTCATCTTCGTGGTGTAGCAATTTTCATGTGTAGTGTAATTTTCTCCAGGAAGGAGTAATGAGAAACTTTGTTTTGATATTCATATAAGTATCGATGGAAAATGCAAAATTGTAGTATCTGACTACCGATATATGCATGTGTGCCGCTGCAGCTCAGTTTCACCACGCAGAGAGCAAGGATGGTAAGCAGGGGACATATCGACATCACTGCACTAAAACCTTTGCGAATGTCATTCAGTGTACTCAATTGGACAGTAACTATGCCCTGTAGAGAGGCGCGTGAACGATATATGCAGATGTCAGCATTTGAGAGAGAACACGTCGTTAGACTCCAAAAAGCTGGTTGGAGTAATCGGCGAATCGCTCGACATTTGAATTGGAACGATGCCACCATTCGACGATGTTGGCAGGAATGGATGTACTATGACCGAACACAGCTTCTAGAAGACCTGGAGAGAAGACAGTCGTCAGACAGGCATTCATAGCCTCGAACTGATCATAATCACTGATTGGACGTGCATCTGGTGCTTCAATAACAACAAGGACGACTAACAGGTAGGTCGCAGAAATAAGGCTGAGCTCACGACATCCTTCCCGATGACTACCATTGGTCTATGTACACCAACAAGCGTATTTGCAGTGGTGTCGGTAGCGTTCGCCCTGGAACCTCACGGATTAGAGTACAATTGTCTTCAGTGATGAGTTACCTTCGAGCTGAGACCTGCATTGTAAAACTTGTTGTCCTCTCATATGAGCAATAGCTCTTGCAGGGATAGAGCAGCCACTTGGGAAGAAAGAGTAGATCTAGATATCTTTATCTTACCAGGCGACAAAGGCAACACAATGTTGGTCCGAATTCACCAGGATTTCACGGAAAAGACATGAGTCATGCTAGAAGGCAGTGTATCTCGAAGATCGATACTGATCCTACCGAGGGCAGAAAGGAAAACTTCGGTGTTTCTCAGGGATTACGACTTGCCAGACGAAGATGTTAAGATGCTACGATAGCGCACCTGTTCTACGTAGCCTTTTTTGACTCCCGTAGTTTCACAAAGATGAGGTGCCTTAAAACTCAGTTATCAGTATCGTTATTGTCTCGATGTACTCACTCACTAAATGCCTGGAGAATGTGTTGAACTCTTATAGCGAAAAATTTCCACGTCATATTTGCAGCTCCAAGGATTCAGTGATTCTGACATCCTTGGGAGCTACGATGTTGTCTTTCGCCAGAGGGATATTACAGCATTCTTGAGAACTTATTGGTCAGAAATTTGCATACAGATTACCATTCCTTTTAGGTAAGCCTTGACATCGACACACTTTCATCTCAATGGTGGTTGCTACTACCAAATGGATGAAGTGGCTATGGAGAATCCACTTTCATCTGTTGTCGCCAAGATGTACATGGAATTTTTCGAGGATACAGCATTGGAAATAGCCGTGGGGAATTCTACCTGTTTCGTCTGTTATGTCGACGAAGCCTTTGTCATAAGGCCACATGGAAGAGACGATCTGAATGATTCTCTCACACATCTCAGTTATGTACACCAGAACATCAGTTTTGCCATGGAAGTGGAAGTGAATGGAATGCTTTCCTTCGTGGATATCCTGGTAAAAAGACGAGTGGACAGAAAATTGGTCCACAACGTGTTCTGTAAGAAGAAGCACATTACCTACATTTACATGCTGACAAATCTCACGACCCAGAACAGAGAACCGACCCGTTCAAACCATTGGTACGAAGGGCTCACACCCTCTCCGATAGTGACAGCCTCAATCAAGAACTTTAAAACATGATGACGGTGTTTTGGAAACACGGATACACAGAGTGGCATATTCTAAGTACTCACAATCTGCATTCTACAGGACTGTACAACCGGCGGAAGCAGAAGAGGAAATCAGGGGGATGTGGTCATTCTATTTATTCCATTTGAGTCACTATATCTGTACACATCGAAACAGTAAGTAAAGCCTGTCTTCTGCCCAACAGCCAAAATGCAGGTAAGGCTTGATCGTGCCAAAGAATACCTCAGACTTCGGAAATACGGGATCCATCACATCCACACCAATCGGGCACGTCTTACATAGCCTAAAATGTGCGTACTGTCGAAGATCATTAAAATACCTACAGCACAGCAACTACAGTAGTCTAACGTCTTGGCATCCGTGGAATATTGCCTACTGGAAGTGCACGGAATGGATTCCGACCATATTAATCTTCTGACGTAGTCTAACTTCTGGGAATGTTCCATTAAAGAATCTTTAGAGATCAGAGTAAAGCAATTGCTGATCAGTCCTTACAGTGGCTACACCCTTATCAATTTGTGGGAGAGCACAATGAGAAGAGGAAGGAAATATCCCACAAAGAAATGACTCAGTGACTGCGAAATGCGATTCTGGGAGCGAACCTTGGTCTGAGCGTCATGGTGTCAGGATGAGGGGGTTAGGGGGAGGGGGGGTAGGTGATATAAGCTCTGCTCCAACTCCTAGGACATCAGTTCGTCAGCACATGATGATGGCTACATGGTCGCTTGCCGGTGTTGTGCCCTTTGGACTACGAAATCTGACCTTTCGCCCATTAACTATTTCATCATCATATATATTTTCTGTCGTTTACATGATATATGCCAACGGCCTTTCCGCAGTGGTAACACCGGTTCCCGTCAGATCACCGAAGTTTAGCGTTGTCGGGCTGGATTTGGATGGTTGACCATCCGCTCATCCGAGCGCTGTTGGTCAGCGGGCTGCACTCAGCCCTTGTGAGGCAAACTGGGAGCTACTTGATTGAGAAGTAGTGGCTCCGGTCCCGGACACTGACATACGGACGGAAGATCGGTGTGCTGACCACATGCCCCTCCGCATCTGCAATCAGTGACGCCTAAGAGCTGAGGATGCCACAACGGTCGGTCAGGAGCGTTGGGCGTTCATGGCCTGTTCGGGAGGAGTTTAGTTTTAGTACATAACATACACTGAGGTGACAGAAGTCATTGGATACCCCCTGTTATCGTGTCGGACCTCCTTTTGCTTGGCATACTGCAGCAACTCGACGTGGCATGGACTCAATAAGTCGTTGGAAATCCTCTACAGAAATGTTGAGCCGTGCTGGCTCTATAGCCGTCCATAATCGCGAAAGTGTTGCCAGTGCAGGACTCTGTGCATGAACTGACCTCTCGACTATGTCCCATAAATGTTCGATGGGATGCATGTCAGGTGGTCTGTGTGGTCAAACCAGTAACTCTACAATACTCTTCAAACCAGTTGCGAACAATTGTACACCGGTGACAAGGGGTGTTGTCATTGGAAAAAATTCTAATTTGGGAATATGACGTACTCGAATAGGTGAAAATGGACTCCAAGTGGCCCAACACCCAGAGAACCCAGTTCATTCCATGCAAACATAGCTTGCACCATTGTGAAGTCACCACCAGTTTGGGTAGTGACTTGTTGACAAACTGGGTCCATGTCTTCATAGAGTCTGCGCCATAATCTAAGCCTACGTTCAGGTCTCAACAACTGAAATCTGGATTCATCTCACCAGGCCACCGTTTTTCAGTTGTCTAGAGCCCAACCGGTAAGCTCACGAACGCTACAAAGGACGGCGTTCTGCTAGCAAAGCAACACGCGTCGGTCGTCTGCTGCCATAGCCCATTAACCCAAAATTTCGCAGTCCTGTTCCGACGGAAATGTTCGTCGTAAGTTCCACTTGATTTCTGCGATTACGTCGTGCAGTGTTGTTAGTCTGTTAGCACGGTCAACTCTATGCAAACGCCGCTGCTCTCGGTCCGTTAGTGAAGGTCGCCGTCCTGTGCATTGTCCGTGGTGAGAGTTAATGCCTGAAATTTAGCATTTTTGGCAGACTGTTGACACTGTGGATCTCGGAATATTGAGTTCCCTGGCGATTTCCGAATTACAGTGTCCCTTACATATAGATCCAACTACCATTCCGCTTTCGAAAAATAGCACCTGCATCAGTACATTGCCCCTGCATACTCGTGTAGGCGATATACTGCCATCTGTATATACCACCGCATGGTATTAGACTACCAGTGTCTGTGCAGCACATTGTTGTTGTTGTGGTCTTCAGTCCTGAGACTGGTTTGATGCAGCTCTCCATGCTACTCTATTCCGTGCAAGCTTCTTCATCTCCCAATACGTACTGCAGCCTACATCCTTCTGAATCTGTTTAGTGTACTCATCTCTTGGTCTCCCTCTACGATTTTTACCCTCCACGCTGCCCTACAATACGAAATTTCTGATCCCTTGATGCCTCAGAACATGTCCTACCAACCGATCCCTTCTTCTTGTCAAGTTGTGACACAAACTCCTCTTCTCCCCAATCCTATACAATACTTCCGCATTAGTTACGTGATCTACCCATCTAATCTTCAGCATTCCTCTGTAGCACCACATTTCAAAGGTTTCTATTCTCTTCTTGTCCAAACTATTTATCGTCCATGTTTCACTTCCATACATGGCTACACTCCTACAAATACTTTCAGAAACGACTTCCTGACATTTAAATCTATACTCGATGTTAATAAATTTTTCTTCTTTAGCAACGCTTTCCTTGCTATTGCCAGTCTACTTTTATATGCTCTCTACTTCGACCATCATCAGTTACTTTGCTCCCCAAATAGCAAAACTCCTTTACTACTTTAAGTGTCTCAAAAATGGTTCAAATGGCTCTGAGCACTATGGGACTCAACTGCTGAGGTCATTAGTCCCCTAGAACTTAGAAATAGTTAAACCTAACTAACCTAAGGACATCACACACATCCATGCCCGAGGCAGGATTCGCAACTGCGACCGTAGCAGTCTTGCGGTTCCAGACTGCAGCGCCTTTAACCGCACGGCCACTTCGGCCGGCTCAAGTGTCTCATTTCCTAATCTAATTCCCTCAGCATCGCCCGAATTAATTCGACTACATTCCATTATCCTCTTTTGCTTTTGTTGATGTTCATCTTATATCCTCCCTTCAAGACACAGTCCATTCCGTTCAACTGCTCTCCCAAGTCCTTTGCTGTCTCCGACAGAATTACAATGTCATCGGCGAACCTCAAAGTTTTTATTTCTTCTCCATGGATTGTAATACCTACTCCGAATTTTTCTTTTGTTTCCTTTACTGCTTGCTCAATATACAGATTGAATAACATCGGGGAGAGGCCTCAACCCTGTCTCACGCCCTTCCCAACTACTGCGTCCCTTTCGTGCCCCTCGACTCTTATAACTGCCATCTGGTTTCTGTATCAATTGTAAACAGCTTTTCGCTCCCTGTATTTTACCCCTGCCACATTCAGAATTTGAAAGAGATTATTCCAGTCAACATTGTCAAAAGCTTTCTCCAAGTCTACAAATGCTAGAAACGTAGGTTTGCCTTTTCTTAATCTAGCTTCTGAGATAAGTCATAGGGTCAGTATTGCCTCACGTGTTCCAATATTTCTACGGAATCCAAACTGATCTTCCCCAAGGTTGGCTTCTACTAGTTTTTCCATTCGTCTGTAAAGAATTCGCGTTAGTATTTTGCAGCCGTGACTTGTTAAACTGATAGTTCGCTAATTTTCACATCTGTCAGCGCCTGCTTCCTTTGGGATTGGAATTATTATATTCTTCTTGAAGTCTGAGGGTATTTCGTTTGTCTCATACATTTTGCTCACCAGATGGTAGAGTTTTGTCAGGACTGGCTCTCCCAGGGCTGTCAGTAGTTCTAATGGAATGTTGTCTACTCCCGGGGCCTTGTTTCGACGTAGGTCTTTCAGTGCTCTATCAAATTCTTCGCGCAGTATCATATCTCTCATTTCATTTTCATCTACATCCTCTTCCATTTCCATAATATTGTCCTCAAGAACATCGCCCTTGTATAGTCCCTCTATATACTCCTTCCACCTTTCTGCTTTTCCTTCTTTGTTTAGAACTGGGTTTCCATCTGAGCCCTTGATATTCATACAAGTGGTTCTCTTTTCTCCAATGGTCTCTTTAATTTTCCTGTAGGCAGTATCTATCTTACCCCTAGTGAGGTAAGCCTCTACATCCTTACATTTGTCCTCTAGCCATGCCTGCTTAGCCATTTTGCACTTCCTGTCGATCTCATTTTTGAGACGTTTCTAGTCCTTTTTGCCTGCTTAATTTACTGCATTTTTATATTTTCTCCTTTCATCAATTAAATTCAGTATTCTTCTGTCACCCAATGATTTCTACTAGCCCTCGTCTCTTTACCTACATGAGCCTCTGCTGCCTTCACCACTTCATCCCTCAGAGCTATCCATTCTTCTTCTACTGTATTTCTTTCCCCCATTCTTGTCAATTGTTCCTTTATTTTCTTCCTGAAAATCTTTACAACTTCTGGTTCTTTCAGTTTATCCAGGTCCCATCTCCTCAAATTCCCACCTTTTTGCAGTTTCTTCAGTTTTTATCTACAGTTCATAACCAATAGATTGTGGTCAGAGTCCACATCTGCCCCTGGAAATGTCTTACAATTTAAAACCTGCTTCCTAAATCTCTGTCTTACCATTATATAATCTATCTGAAACCTGTCAGTATCTCAAGGCTTCTTCCATGTATACAACCTCCTTTTATGATTATTGAACCAAGTGTTAGCTATGATTAAGTTGTGCTCTGTGTAAAATTCTGCCAAGCGCCATCCTCTTTCATTTCTTCCGCCAGCCGGAGTGGCCGTGCGGTTCTAGGCGCTACAGTCTGGAGCCGAGCAACCGCTACGGTCGCAGGTTCGAATCCTGCCTCGGGCATGGATGTGTGTGATGTCCTTAGGTTAGTTAGGTTTAATTAGTTCTAAGTTCTAGGCTACTGATGACTTCAGAAGTCAAGTCGCGTAGTGCTCAGAGCCATTTGAACCATTTTCATTTCTTCCCCTCAATCCATATTCATCTACTACGTTTCCTTCTCTTCCTTTTCCTACTATCGAATTCCAGTCACCCGTGACTATTAAATTTTCGTCTCCCTTCACTATCTGAATAGTTTCTTTTATCTCATCATACATTTCTTCAATTTCTTCGTCATCTGCAGAGCTAGTTGGCATATAGACTTGTACTACTGTTGTAGGCGTGGGCTTCGTGTCTATCTTGGCCACAATAATGCGTTCACTATGTTGTTTATAGTAGCTTACCCGAACTCCTATTTTTTTATTCATTATTAAACCTACTCCTGCATTACCCCTATCTGATTTTGTATTTATGACCCTGTATTCACCTGACCAAAAGTCTTGTTCCTCCTACCACCGAACTTCGCTAATTCTTACTATATCTAACTTTAACCTATCCATTTCCCTTTTTAAATTTTCTAATCTACCTGCCCGATTAAGGGATCTGACATTCCACGCTCCGATCCGTAGAACTCCAGTTTTCTTTCTCCTGATAACGTCGTCCTCCTGAGTAGTCCCCGCCCGGAGATCCGAATGGGGGACTATTTTACCTCAGGAATATTTTACCCAAGAGGACGCCATCATCATTTATCCATACAGTAAAGCTGCATGCCATCGGAAAAATTACGGCCGTAGTTTCCCCATGCTTTCAGCCGTTCGCAGTACCAACACAGCAAGGCCGTTTTGATTAATGTTACAAGGCCAGATCAATCAATCATCCAGACTGTTGCCCCAGACTGAAAAGGCTGCTGCCCCTCTTCAGGAACCATACGTTTGTCTGGCGTCTCAACAGATACCCGTCCGTTGTGGTTGCACCTACGGTACGGCTATCTGTGCCGCTGAGGCACGCAAGCCTCCCCACCAACGGCAAGGTCTATGGTTCATGGGGGGTGTACAGCACATTATAAACATTTTAACATTCATTGGTTCAGATTCCTTCAAACTATAGTCACAAAGAAAATCTACAAGCCGTATCTTAGAAGCATCTAAAATTATCATTTCTACAGCTACATAATTATCGTACGCAATGTTAAGTCTCCATAATTCAGTTTATTGAATATGGCATTGTGGTTGGAATTCGGTCTTGCTCTCGGAGTAAATGTACCAACTCAGATGACAATCATTGCGCTCAATTAACAGAATCTGCATGTGTTTATGTGTGCGTCTGTGCATTCCATGTGAGTGTGTGTGTTTGTGGAGAGATGGGGGATGGTTGAGAACACCATTTAACATAAATTTATTTGACTTCCCCCAAAAATATTGCAGTCTGGAACCATTTTAAAGCACCATGATGGTTTTGTGATTATTAAACGGAGAGGTATTAACGTGTAAATATCTTTTGATTTCATGTATATAATGCAAACTGACGCAATATGTATTTTAATCACAAGCTGATGAAATACAGAGGAATATTTGTGCACACAATTACTTCTGCAGAAATAACGTAAGCTGACAACATTGCTACATATCATTTGAATATAATGGTAATTAAATACAGGGCATTTGTCTGCAACTCAGGGTTACATAACATTTTACTGCACGTCTGGCACAATTTTTTCCTATCATTTCAGTACCTTTCCCTGAATGGCTGGTGAGATAGATTGGGAAAGAAGCAAAGCTTAATTGAGCTACACTATGTGATCAAAAGTGTCCGCACAACTGGCTGAAAATGACTTACAAGTTCGTGACGCACTCCATCGGTAATTCTGGAATTCAGTATGGTGTCGGCTCACCCTTAACCTTAATGACAGCTCCACTCTCGCAGGCATACGTTCAATCATGTACTGGAAGGTTTCTTGGGGAATGACAGCCCATTCCTCTCGGAGTCCTACACTGAGGGGAGGTATCTATATCAGTCGGTGAGGCCTGGCACGAAGTCGGCGTTCCAAAACATCCCAAAGGTGTTCCATAGGATTCAGATCAGACTCTGTGCAGGCCAGTCCATTACAGGGATGTTATTGTCGTGTAATCACTCCATCACACGCCATGCATTATGAAGAGGTGCTCGATCGTGCTGAAAGATGCAATCCCCATCCGCGAATTGCTCTTCAACAGTGGGAAGCAAGAAGGTGCTTAAAACATCAGTGTAGACCTGTGCTGCGATAGTGCCACGCAAAATAACAACTGGTGCGAGCCCCCTCCGTGAAAAACACGGCCACACCACAACACCACCGCTTCCGAATTTTACTGTTGGCACTACCCACGCTGGCAGACGTTCACCATGCATTCACCATACCCACACCCTGCCATGGGATTGTCACGTTGTGTACCGTGTTTCGTCAATCCACGCAATGTTTTACCACTGTTCAATCGTCCAATGTTCACACTCCTTACACCAAGCAAGGCGTCGTTTTTGTCGTTTACCTGCGTGATGTTTGGCTTATGACCAGTCGCTCGACCATGAAATCCAGGTTTTCTCACCTCCTACCTAACTGTCATAGCACTTGCAGTGCAACATGATGCAGTTTGGAATTCCTGTGTGATGGTCAGGATAGATATCTGCCTATTACTCATTACAACCCTCTTCAACTGTCGACGGTCTCAGTCAGTCAACAGACTTGTACGCTTTTGTGCTGTATGTGTCCTTTCACGTATCCACTTCACTGTCACATCGGAAGCCATGGACCTTGGGATGTTTAGGAATGTAGAAATCTCCCGTACAGGCACACGACAGAAGTGACACCAAATAACCTGACCACATTCGAAGTCCGTGAGTTCCTTGGAGCGCCCCTTTCTGTTCTCTCATGATGTCTTATGACTACTGAGGTCACTGATATGGACTACCTGGCAGTAGGTGCACAATGCACGTCATATGAACAACGTATGCGTCTGGGGATGTGCGGATACTTTTGATCACATAGTGTAGTTCCTCCTCGTTGTACTTTTTTAAAATCCCACTAGCACAAGTGGACTAGTTCTGCCATCTTGGATCTGACTGGATATTTCATTTTTAATTCTATAGGCTGACTGATTCGAGATGGAGGAGGGAAGAAGATAAGGGGGATAGACCTGATGACATTACTGATAAGATTGATTTAAACACTGAAAGGAGAGGGGAGCTTGTGAAATCATTGGTATTCGAACTGGAGCCAGGGACAGAGACTCTTGTGACATTATCCTGACTGCCTTGTCCGAGAATTACTTCGAGCAGATAGTTAGAGAACCAACTCGTGAAGCTAACGTTTTAGACCTCATAGCAACAAATAGACCGGAACTTTTCGACTCTGTGAATGTAGAAGAGGGTATCAGTGATCATAAGTCAGTGGTTGCATCAATGACTACAAGTGTAATAAGAAATGCCAAGAAAGGAAGGAAAATATATTTGCTTAACAAGAGTGATAGGGCACAAATCGCAGAATATCTGAGTGACCACCATCAAACGTTCATTTCTGAGGAAGAGGATGTGGAACAAAAATGGAAAAAATTCAGAAACATCGTCCAGTACGCCTTAGATAAGTTCGTACCGACTAAGGTCCAAAGCGAGGGGAAAGATCCACCGTGGTATAACAATCATGTACGAAAGGTACTACGGAAACAAAGAAAGCTTCATCATAGGTTTAAGAGTAGTCGAATCATAGCTGATAAGGAAAAGCTGAACGAAGCGAAAAAGAGCGTAGAGAGAGCAATGAGAGAAGCATTCAACGAATTCGAACATAAAACATTGGCAAACAATCTAAACAAGAACCCTAAAAAGTTTTGGTCATATGTAAAATCGGTAAGCGGATCTAAATCCCCTATTCAGTCACTCGTTGACCACGATGGCACCGAAACAGAGGACGACCGAAGAAAGGCAGAAATACTGAATTCAGTGTTCCGAAACTGTTTCACTGCGGAAAATCGTAACACGGTCCCTGACTTCAGCCGTCGCACGGACGCCAAAATGGAAAATATTGAAATAAACGATATCGGAATTGAAAAACAACTGCTATCACTTAGTAGCGGAAAAGCATCCGGACCAGACGAGATACCCTTAAGATTCTACAGTGATTATGCTAAAGAACTTGCCCCCTTTCTATCAGCAATTTATCGTAGATCGCTGGAAGAACGTAAAGTACCTAGCGACTGGAAGAAAGCGCAGGTCGTTCCCATTTTCAAGAAGGGTCATAAATCAGATGCGAATAATTATAGGCCTATTTCGCTTACGTCAATCTGTTGTAGAATAATGGAACATGTTTTGTGTTCTCGTATTATGACGTTCTTAGATAATACAAATCTTCTTCATCATAACCAACATCGATTCCGCAAACAGAGATCATGTGAAACTCAGCTCGCCCTATTTGCCCAAGAAATTCACAGTGCCGTAGACACTGGCGAGCAGATTGATGCCGTATTCCTGGACTTCAGGAAGGCATTTGATACGGTTCCGCACTTACGTTTAGTGAAAAAAATACGAGCTTACGGAATATCGGACCAGGTTTGTGATTGGATTCAGGATTTCCTAGAAGAAAGAACACAACATGTCATTCTTAACGGTTCAAAATCTGCAGATGTAGAGGTAATTTCGGGAGTACCGCAGGGAAGCGTGATAGGACCTTTATTGTTTACAACATACATAAATGACTTAGTTGACAACATCGGTAGCTCCGTGAGGCTATTTGCAGATGACACGGTTGTCTACAAGAAAGTAGCAACATCAGAAGACTCGTACGTACTCCAGGAGGACCTGCAGAGGATTAATGCATGGTGCGACAGCTGGCAGCTTTCCCTAAACGTAGATAAATGTAATATAATGCGCATACATAGGGGCAGAAATCCATTCCAGTACGATTATGCCATAGGTGGTAAATCATTGGAAGCGGTAACGACCGTAAAATACTTAGGAGTTACTATCCGGAGCGATCTGAAGTGGAATGATCACATAAAACAAATAGTGGGAAAAGCAGGCGCCAGGTTGAGATTCATAGGAAGAATTCTAAGAAAATGTGACTCATCGACGAAAGAAGTAGCTTACAAAACGCTTGTTCGTCCGATTCTTGAGTATTGCTCATCAGTATGGGACCCTTACCAGGTTGGATTAATAGAAGAGATAGACATGATCCAGCGAAAAGCAGCGCGATTCGTCATGGGGACATTTAGTCAGCGCGAGAGCGTTACGGAGATGCTGAACAAGCTCCAGTGGCGGACACTTCAAGAAAGGCGTTACGCAATACGGAGAGGTTTATTATCGAAATTACGAGAGAGCACATTCCGGGAAGAGATGGGCAACATATTACTACCGCCCACATATATCTCGCGTAATGATCACAACGAAAAGATCCGAGAAATTAGAGCAAATACGGAGACTTACAAGCAGTCGTTCTTCCCACGCACAATTCGTGAATGGAACAGGGAAGGGGGGATCAGATAGTGGTACAATAAGTACCCTCCGCCACAAACCGTAAGGTGGCTCGCGGAGTATAGATGTAGATGTAGATGTAGATGGCCATGCTAAAATTCATCTTGTATCATGAAGAGACGTTACGTTTCTTCTCCCTTCGTTCAATTTTTTTGTCATGGTCATTTCACCCACAATTTCCAGCCATCATTTTTTTTTTATTTCTATTCGAATAGTTTCATAGGACCTTTAGTAATAGTTTTCTACACAATTTAGATTTCCTTCCGTAGCTTCATGTAGTTTGGAGATGTTCCAGATTCAAAAGTAACTACTCGCTTTTCATTAACATGACACCGTCAGTCCGAATGTTGAAAAGAGAACCTTTTGTTGCGTATTCCTCTGATTCCGTTCTTGTGGAAAGCTGTCAGTTTAACACTTATTTCTAGTCTGAGTTCTGTTTTTTTGTATTAATTTATAAATTAAATGATAATGCTTCAAAACTCGTTGAGAGTCGCATATTAGAACACCTGCAACATAACGGATCACCCCTGTCCACCACAATGCAAAGCTGTACGGCCTCCGTCACCTACGTGATTATGGGCTGAACCTGTCAGAACAGTACTGGGCAAAACAAGTTCTTGAACCCGGTAGCCACACAAACGCTTAACACAGAACCATTTGGAGGTGTCCACAGTGCTGGATAAAGATACGATACAGGTCTTCTATTAGCGGCACAAGCTCAAGACCCAGAACAATCAAATCCAGTAGCCGCTTGTAGATCGCAGCTACCTAATGACGCTGCTACAAGTGGCTGAGGCTTCTTGGCTCGTCGATACGGTGTCCCTTCACCCACCAAAAACTTCGGTTCCACTGGTTATGGAAACACCAACCGCAGAAGCAAGAGCAATTCGCCCACGCTCTAATTCACTTAGCTCCGACATAATGCATTGTCGACTATACAGTCCTGACCATGACTGACACTTGCAACGTATTGACGAAGTCGCACAGGTGAAGTTCATTGCCAAGTACAACAGCGAAACCTGCAGGTTTGGCTAGCATCTACATTTACATTCAAGCACGCATTTATCGCAGTGTTCACATTGTGGTGTCACCGCCAGACACCACACTTGCTAGGTGGTAGCCTTTAAATCGGCCGCGGTCCGTTAGTATACGTCGGACCCGCGTGTCGCCACTATCAGTGATTGCAGACCGAGCGCCGCCACACGGCAGGTCTAGGGAGATGTCCTAGCACTCCCCCCAGTTGTACAGCAGACTTTGCTAGCGATGGTTCACTGACAAATTACGCTCTCATTTGCTGAGACGATAGTTAGCATAGCCTTCAGCTACGTCATTTGCTACGACCTAGCAAGGCGCCATTATCATTTGCTATTTATCTTGTGATGCATGTACCGTCAGACCGATGTTCACCAATTATGGATTAAAGTTAAGTATTCCACAGCTACGTCCTGTTTTTGCTAGTTCATTTCCGTTTCCTGTTCCAGACCTCACGCCCGCCTGTGTGAGCTTAAACGCGTGCCTTTCGGCTTCACCTCGTAGTGGCTTGGCTGTCTTGCCAAGTCCCAACACACATTCTTGTGACTGGTTGCGTATAGATATGTAAAAATTGAAAGTTGCAGCCATTGTGAACCAGAAACATATCTGTAGAAGGGAACAGAGCGAGGTGTCGGGCCCGTAGTGACGGGAAGTGCAGATACTCGGAGGGTGAGTGCGGGCCGTCGGGCACAGGCGCGCCGCCACCGGAAGGGGGTTCCCCCGGCTGACGCGACCGGAAGCGCCTCGCCCGCTGAGTGGTGGCCGTCGTCTCGCAGTATCTCGCCCGGAAATGACGCTGTGCGCGAAAAATGCAGCCCCTCGCCGCCGTCGCCAACGGCGAGAGTAGACTGCGCAGCTTCCCCTCCGTCGTCTTTTTACGCTGTTTGTGCGGCGCCGCGTGAAATGTGCTACTTGCGGCGGTGTCGTCGAGGGGCCACTCCGCACTCGTATGTTCTAGGCGGAGCGGGGGCCCGCTGCGAATAATCGCGCCCTTCCTGGCGTCGTTCTACTTCAGATGTGTCGTAAGACACGGTGCCACTGTGTGTGTGTGGAGGACGAGTTTGCTTCATTTTATTCCATATGGCGACTTTCACTGTGGGGGAGAATAGGGAAGGAGGAGCACACAGCAATCAGTGGCAATCCTATTAGTTTTTATTATTCTTGCGTATCTAGATTTCTGGCTACATACAGCCATCTTCAGCGCATTTGGGTTACAATCCAATAAACTGGCGGCAGTACATGTGACCATATTATCTTATTGGTGTATATTTGTATGAACTATTATTAGGTTCACACAACTATACAACCAGTAAGATCGTATGGTGACATGTACATCCGTGAGTTTGTTGGATTGTAACTCTATAAAAGAATCATAAAGACCGATGTGTCTGCGACTGATAGCTTTCTGTCTCTCCTCGCTTATACTGTTTAATCGCTGTGCACGACAGTTCCTTGTGGAATCTAGGTGAGAATGTCGTACAGCGGTACACTCTTCAGAAATCCCTCTCTCCATCCCCATAACAGAAGTTTAACGCATTTCAAAATTCCATTTTGAAATTGCGGCATTCAATTTTTATGTGCTGCACGCGTTTTTCTTACATTAAAAAATCAAACGAAATAATTATGGCCTCTCCAAATGTGGAAACATGCTCTCAGATACAACATCGTCATGTACATAGGAACAAAATTGGTATTTCACAGCGCTGTAGTCGGGAAAATCTTTTTAATATCGTATTTAATAGTGTATCTGTTACATTATTACCCTTCTACACACCAGCTGTCTGTAAGTGAAATCAAACTATACAGAACTGTTCTATAAAACCAGTTACAAGTTAAATGGGAGGAACATTTCACAACTAATTCGCGGGATGGTATTACTGTGAATTAATAAAATATTCCTGCCTATTATGACGTGGTCGAATGGATTTCAGCTTGGTTTTAAAGTGAAATCCAATCGACCACGGCGTAACAATCCAGAACATTTTATTAATTGTGATATTTCCGGCCCTGAAATTTAACATTTGACAGTTACTGCGGATTGTTTGATGCAAAAACTATGAAAGTTACATCACATGTAGTTGGGAGCTTGAGGGGAAAGCACATATTTTGTTTTTCCGACGTACTCTAAAACATAATTCATAACTGGCGGTAAAGAGAAATGGACTCTGCAGGTGTCCCGGGTACTGTGACGGTTGAAGACCAGAGGTCGTAGATCGTGATCGAAACTTTACGCTGCAAAAATCCGACAGAATGCACAGTGCGTTAAATGACATTTTTTGATGAGTTTAAAGTGGACAGTAGTGCAGTTTCACGTTGGGTTCATCGTTTTCGTGAATATCGTATCCAGGACCTGGAAGCTGTAACGTCTAGAAAGAAACAAAAACAACATATTATGTAGTAACGAGAAAATTATATGTATCATATTGTGTTATTGTATAAAATTATGTATTTTTTTTATTATTTATTTTTGAGAATATCTGCGTCGGCGAGTAATGAAACCGCCACAGACGATAAATGTCGAACAAAGATTAAAATAAGTAACTAGTATATAATACGTGACGAATATCAATTTCTTTGTCTTCTTCATCTAGGAGTCGAGCGAGTAAGATATCCTGTGTCGTAGTAGCGAACGCTAGTGTAGCATTCTTTTGTCGAGACTAAGAGATGTACGCCATTACGTGTGAATTCATAAAGGTGTGTAACAATTGAAATATTTAAATGTTTTAATAGAGTTATGTAAATGAAAACTTGCATTATTAATTGTTAAAGCTTGCTTGCCTATTATCCCATCCTGTTGAGACATTTTTCAGTTATATAAATATTATCTGTGGTGCTGAGCTGCGTGGCGAACGAAAGAGCCGCTGCCGCGGCGTATTCAAACAACTTCCAATATAGTCTATCATACCGCAAGGAAGCGGTAAAGTAACAGTAAAATAATATTATTTCTTTTAGCTCCCAGACTTGCAGTGCAGATCAGCAGATTTTATGATGTGTTGCAGGTTGACGCGGGCTGCTGATAGTATATAACTCACAGTACAAATAAGTTAATGTACCGTCAAAATCTAATAGGAATCTTGCTGTGCTCCGTTCTGGGCTGGCAAACTTTATAGTGAAAACGTATTTTTTTAATAAGAGTCTCATGTTCTTGTGCTAGTCGTGGCATTGAATGGTGTTTTACCGAGAAACAAAATCCACTGCCAAATTTTGTTGTTGAACGATCTTACGAACTGTAACATCAGTGTTCATAACCAAGTAATTTCAATTTTCAATAACTATAAAGTAGGGAAGATATGTTGATTTTTAGAATGAGTTACAGTCACGAAAAAACGTTCCTTTAATTGCAGGCCAGATACAGAACAATAAGATCTCAATATATATGTTTTGCTTTGTTAAAAGGTAATGATGATAAAGAAATTCAAAGCACGGCATTACTAACAGATATTTCGCGGCTCTTTTCGTATATGCGTTATTAAAAAACGCGAGAAAGCCCAAGGACATCATCATATGGTCGAAGTGTGGGACTTTTGGCAAATGCTCTTAAAGATTATCGCAGTGTGACTTGCGAGGAACTCTCTGAACCCAAGGGAATACCCCCAACATCACTATGTCGTATTCTGACAAATGATCTGAAAAATAGAAAAATTACTGCAATATGAGTCCCACACTCTTTGACTGGTGAAGAGGATCAGAAACGTCTGACTATTGTAACCTTGCTCAAACAACGAGTCGACCGTCAAGGTCGAGGATTCTTGTGTCGAACAGTTGCAACTGATGAAACGTATGCTAGAGGCTTTAAACCTGAATTTAAATCACAGTCCAATGAGTAGAGAAATTCAGATGCTACTCGTCCAAAAAAGTTTCGATGCGCTCAATCAAAGCTCAGGAAAACGATGGTTATTGTTTATGATTACCAAGGAATCATCATGACAGATAGTATCCTACGTGTAAAAAAATGTGCATAATCGTGACTTCATGCAAAACATGCGCAGAAAAATGCATAGCACCGGGCCACTCTTTCTTCACGACACTGCTCGCCCGCATGATGCCAATTTTATAACCCAAAAACTGAGAGAATACGTATAGAAGTGTTGCCGCGTCCCCCCCCCCCCTCCTACCGCCAAGATATGAGTCCACCAGACTCCCACATGTTCTCGAAGCTGAAGAACTAACTTATGCTTGGACGTCATCATCTTTCTCTGCAAGACTTTCTACGACCGTTACCCGAGCTGTTCGACAGATGAACAGAAGTGATGTTCTGGGTGGAATAATAGATCATTAGAGACGTTGGAATTCAGTCACAGAGAAGAGTGGAGACTATACTGAAGGACTGGAGAGGTAAGAGATACTGAGAAAAAAGTAGTGCTCATTATCTAATTGAAATAGCTGTTAAAAACCAAAAACAATTTCCAATTTCAACAGAGGTAAAAATCTTAAGTCATCAAAGAATCTCACGTCTTACATGGTAGAAAGCACGTTTCGCTTCGTAGCACAAGGTGGTGCACGACTGACTATGTATGGCTTAGCTGATTAAACGTTACATAGGTTGTTCTAAAACTCTATAACATTACACATCATAAAATTCTGTACCTGAAGAATTAACAATAAATCCCAAATGGCTTTAATCTATTATTCGTCACTTAAACGTGTTGAACTAAAAGAATTTACAAATGATACATAAACACCAACTCACGTCTGACAACAACAACACCCGTATAAAACTACGGAAATTGCTTATGGCGATCTCTAGTGCGTGTTCCTAGGCGTAATTCTAAAATCAGTCACTAGAGTCAACTACCGAGCAAAAAATATCGTGTGCTTCTCGGTATACAACCCTCTAGGTACGACAATACACCTCCCGCCGGGGGTTCAAGTCCTCCCTCGGCCATAGGTGTGTGTGTTTTTCTTAGAGTAAGTTAGTTTAAGTAGTGTGTAAGTCTAAAGATCGATGACCTCCCTTAGGAATTCACACACATTTGAACATTTTTTACAACACTATACGTTACCACTAACATACAACGAAATGACGCCTCTGTTCAAGATGGATGAACTCGAGTTAGTTGCTTTCATATTCACAATATATTTAGTAATGGCATAGCAGATGGTACACTAGTGGCCATTAAAATTGCTACACCAAGAACAAATGGAGATGATAAACGGGTATTCATTGGGCAAATATATTATACTAGAACTGACATGTGATTACATTTTCACGCAGTTTGGGTGCATAGATTTGAGAAATCAGTACCCAGAACAACCACCTCTGGCCGTAATAACGGCCTTGATACGCCTGGACATTGAGTCACACAGAGCTTGGATGGCGTGTTCAGGTACAGCAGTCCACGCAGCTTCAACACGATACCACAGTTCATCAAGAGTAGTGACTGGCGTATTGTGACAAGCCAGTGGCTCGGCCACCATTCACCAGATGTTTTCAGTTGGTGAGAGATCTGGAGAATGTGCTGGCCAGGGCAGCAGCCGAACATTTTCTATATCCAGAAAGGCCCGTACAGGACCTGCAACACGAGGTCGTGCGTTATCCTGCTGAAATGTAGGGTTTCGCAGGGATCGAATGAAGGATAGAGCCACGGGTCGTAACACAGCTGAAATATAACGTCCACGGTTCAAAGTGCCGTCAATGCGAACAAGAGGTGACCGAGACGTGTAACCAATGACACCCCATAGTATCACGCCGGGTGATACGCCAGTACGGTGATGACGAATACACGCTTCGAGTGTGCGTTCACCGCGATGTCGCCAAACAAGGATGTGACCATCATGATGATGTAAACAGAACGTGGATTCATCCGAAAAAATGACGTTTTGCCATTCGTGCAGCCAGGTTCGTCGTTGAGTACACCATCGTAGGCGCTCCTGTCTGTGATGCACCGTCAAGGGTAACCGCAGCCATGGTCTCCGAGCTGATAGTCCATGCTGCTGCAAACGTCGTCGAACTGTTCGTGCAGATGGTTGTTGTCTTGCAAACGTCCCCATCTGATGCCTCAGGGATCGAGACGTGGCTGCACGATCCGTTACAGCCATGCGGTTAAGATGTCTGTCAACTCGACTGCGAGCACGTTGTAGGTGTCGCCACCAGCGCCATCCTTGTGTGAATGCTCTGAAAAGCTAATCATTTTGCATATCACAGCATCTTCTTGCTGTCGGTTAAATTTCGCGTCTCTTGCACGTCATCTTCGTGGTGTAGCAATTTTAATGGCCAGTAGCGTATTTAGTTAAAGTCCTGTGCCACTCAGAGATGATGCAGCTGTGTGTGAGCGAATCCTATACAGTAGCTATTTCCACTTAGATTTTCCATCCCTTTGGCTTCTAGTATGCGATGTTGCTTTACATTTATTAAAGGTATTTCAATTTCATCTTTGCAGCTACTAGAAATTGATTTCTCCAGCAGTATAAGTTTCGTTTTATTCAGTTAAGACATTGTCATTGGAATGGAATGAATTATATATACGATTTTGGCTTGCTTGTAGATCTGACAAGGACACGTTTCAAAATACATTGAATTGTGAATTCTCCTTACATAATTGTTATCTGATTTCCACTTATGTCGGGAAGTTTTGTGTTAGTGCACATTCTCCAAGCATTCCTGCGTTTCGCACCGATGTTAATTTTTGGAATGCGCTTGGTCCATGAGAAGCACAATCTCTAAGAGTAATTGTCCATAATGCAGGTGTTATTCATCACGTAAGGTTGCTGGGGAAACTATTTTACTTACCGTAAAAATATTCATGGTCTGTAATTTCTTTTGGATTATTACCACAGGAAGAGAATTCAGTGTGTGACAGCTGATTTTTTATCAAAGGTGAGTGTGTCGAAGCGTAATTCTTCACTACCTATTCTGACAAAGTAACTTATTTGTGTTTCACATTTTTTCTATATTTAATGAATAGCTGAATCGATACAAATCGAAAGTACTGGACTGGGAGTAACAGCTTCTCCTCGCTGTCAGTTTTGCCTCACCTCTTTAACAGACAGTACCGAGTTCAGCATGTCTACTGTTTTTGTATGCGAAGACAGACATGACACATGGAATTAACTAACACAAAACAATACTGAGCACAATGAAAATGACACATAACAATGACAATAGCGCCATTGGATACTGCATTGGGGTAAGGTTGGTAGCTACCTAAAACAAGCGAGTATTCGAACCCAAACACGTACAGTTTTGTTGATTCTGCTGATTCTGTCAGTCACGGCGCCGAGTGTGTTCTTGGAGTGCATGATTAACAGTGACAGGTTCCTTGTGACAAATCCGTAGCAATAGCATGGAAATGAAGTAAACATCGTTTTTTAGTTGTTGTACTCTTCATTCTCCACCAAGCCAAATGAAGAAGGCTTTTCAGTCTTACTCCCTGCAGGCAAAAAGAGTACATGCAAAGCAACGTGGCTGGTGAATGTGCCGTCGGCTGGGCAGTGTGGACAGATGGAGGATGGGTGTGGTGTGTGTGTGTGAGGGGGGGGGGGGGGAGCGGAGGTTGATTGGAGGGGTTGGATACGGTAGTGGTGGCAGTTGTGGGCAGGCGGTCAACGACCTGATGTGGTTTGGGCGTATGCCACACGCTGCAGAAGTGTCGTTCTGAACTGAAACGTGTAAGAAAGATATTGACTGGAGCGTAGTTACCATCCAAAACATCTACTACTTTGGCTAGAATTTTAAAGAAATTCCACTGAAAATACAACAAAAGCAGCGACTTACTTTCATCTGGATTGTTAACCATTTGTAACTTCCGGAGAAGCGTCTTGAGTGGCAACTTCGAAGTAAAACCTAAATGTTTCTTGCTGCTATTTTAGAATTTAATTTCTCTGCAATAAAAAACAGAGTTAAAAAAAAAGAGTTTACACGATGGCAGCTAATTAACATGGTCGTGCGGATGCTACAACAAGAAAATCCTGGAAGAGTGTTTTATAAAATTTGTTAAGTGAGACACAGAGATCAAGTAAGGCTGATATGAAGAAGTACATAAACGGTGCCAAAATAGAAATATATCTTCACTTACGTTGTTGCAAACTCGACATCATTTCTCATTTTACCAGGCATCGGCGGCCTTAAATTACATTGTTTCATAGAAAAGGTCTGTAGTTAGTTCAATAACACAGTAGATAACGAAATTCTGCATATTAACCACATAGCAAAATAATCTATGAGCTATCATTTACCAAACCTCTTTTCATATCTCAAACCGCAAATGAGATATGCGGATTGCTATAGATAGTTCGTTTTTGTTTTGTCGTTGGTGTGTGCTACCACAAATGGGTACGCTACATAAAATAAATATTCTCGAGATTGATATCAAATAGATACCTCCACCCAGGTCTAATTCAAAATTCAACATGTTACCTAAATTTTACTCACAGCAACATATGTTGTTAACTGCACCAAACACAAGGGCTTAAAGACCCATATTTTTCTTTATAAACTTTTCGAATTTGGCGTAGTTTCTTATTTAAACACAAAATACCACAATAAGCTTGACCGTTAACGAAATAAAGGGCCTTTAGTCGTAAAACTGGGATATAAAGCTATAAGTAGCAGAAAAAGAATTTTTTTACTGAATAATTTTTGTAAGATTGTCTGAGAAAGATTTATCTCGCCCAGCGCTTCAGACGAAAATTCTTTATTATCCTGCGCGGACAGCAGAGGCAGTCACAATTGAAATATTTTATGGCTGGATTTTTCGTTGGTTTACAAACAACTTTAGTTAGAATCTGACGATGTGCACTGATTTTAATTAAGTGCGGGGTAATATGCCAGAGGGAGAACTTACGAAAGTGAAGTGTATGAGTTGTGTATTTGCTTATGCGTATGCAGAGTAAAATAGTATCTTACTCCACATGTACAGTATAGCTTTGCCACAGCCACTTGCAAGGAATGTGATCGGCAACAGTGAATCAACTCAACTTCTTTAACTTGATCTGAAACAATCTTATAATTCGAACGTTTAACGGACTTGACCACGAGACCCATCAAGCTCCCTGAGGACTATAATAAACTATTTTAAAAAAATAGGGAATAGAGAGTGAATAAGATTTTTCAACAGAAAATGTTGTTTATTCATTTTATTCAGATCATAAATGTTGCGCATGGTAATGTCGTAGTTGAATTTAATACCACAGTATTAATAGATAAGACGAAACTTTGGTTATATTTCATATAAAAACAAATAAATGAGATTAAAATGTAGTTTTTCGTTTGATTACAAAATCAAGGGCAATCGTTCCGTCTCTCCTATTAAGCCCATATTCGCTACACATCTAAGTCTCTCACGCAATAGAACGAAACTGGCGAGGATCGGCACAGAGAAAAAAATCGATCTTGAAAGATAATAACCATCTTAGTCTACATATCTCATCTCAGCGACCACAAAGCATCATGTGTAGCAAAATATAATAGCTGTTTCGTCTTGTTCGGATTTTGTCTACAAATGATGTTGCGTGCAGTCTCACAGATGTTCTTCAGTGCCGTAATATCTGTTCTGTAGACTTCAAGTAGAAGAATTTAAATAAATATCACCTTTCTCAGTGGCGTACAATCACCTTCTCTTCCTTTGCTACCATCATGAATGGAACGGTAATCTATCTTAGCTTCTACCACGCATTTCACTGTGATCCACAAAGTGTAGAGACAGATGTATAACAAGTCAGATGGGTCATAATAATGATATATTATCTTACTGATAATGTATGTATAAACTGAATGTTTGCGTGTGCACTCTAAATTACATCATAAAGTGCACGCACAGGTGTAGAAACGTAACAGCTGTAACATAAAAGTGATACGTTATCCTGATGCGAATATATGTACAAACTGGAAGTTTTAATTTGTGCTTTACATTACATCACACAACATTTACTTTGTGCTTAACCTTAATATCCAGAACATTCGCTTTTCATGTACAAACAGACACTCTTATACACTCACAACCTACTACCCGCCGGTTTCCTCTCTTTTCACCCCCTCCCCACCCCAAAACTATCACAGGTACCTACATAGACATTTTAGCCATTACAAAATTGTCCTGTTGAGTAGATACTCATGTGACATAAAATATGGGGAAATGGTAACAGTTCTTTACTTTCGCCTTAGTGTATGACAAAAGTCAAGGAAGATTACAGTTTAATATCACATTGGTGATAACTGCAGATGGAAAATACGCTTGGGAAGCATGGCAACGAAATCGACTGCCTCAGCTTCACAGTAAACGTCCCACTGTTTGCCTTCTTCGACACCGATAAACTATGGAAAATCAAAATCTCAGTGAGAGAATTGAAATTTGAACGTATTTCCTTCCCAAAGGGGTTACAGTTTTATACCCACATAGGAACTTTTACTTCACTAGAGAAATGGTCAAGTACATTTATTGAAACATAATTTTTAGTTTCAAGTAGCTGACGCCTAAAAGTCGGATACTAATGTAATACAGAGAAAAAAAATTACAGCAAAACTCAAGGGATCTGTGTTATTTCACCATAAAATAATATCACCGGGAATATGCCAGTCATCACATATCAGGGGTGGTTAACATCGAACTAAACTGTTTAAATCTAAACGGATCTATGAATGGAAGTGAAATAGCTAAGTTTAAAGACTACATCCAGAAATTACAGACCAGTTTCACATAACTTGCTAGTCTCAAATAAAGGCAGTATTTACTGGTACGAAGTGCGTAACTGCAAGCACATTTGATGGATGGACGTTAATGTTGAAGCACTTGTTGTTGTGAGGGGGCGTAATGATTTATGCCTAGCTAATGGTGGATGGACAGCCACGAAACGAAACAAGCATAACAGAGTACATGAGTGGAATTACCTTTACAGTGCCTGTTAATTGCATATTCACAACTAGGAGGCAAAACTCTTTCCTGGAATATCTCGGAGAGTAACTGGAAAGCGGAAATCTGATTTGACTAAATGCGTCAAAGTCTCCCTCTTGATCGGTAACTGTTAGTGTTGTTCATATTTTAATTTTCAGGTGCTTTACGTATTTCCAATAAAATAGTTACTAGTAGCTATTACCTGCTCATCGCTTTTTTCAGCCAGATTTTAGCGCGGAGAGCCAGAGTGAACCACACAAACTAGATATTAAAACAGTAGGGAGTAACACGAACTGTGATCTCTCTGGTTTAGTCGCCACTACTGAAACGACAGGGTGACGGAAGAAAATATTTCTCAAATTCATAATTTTTTTTCTCCGTACTGGAATGTAGTAGACAAGTGGGGTTTGCTGCAATGAATCAATCATACATTGAAGTTTTTATTGGCATTTTTATTGAAAAATATTAATATCTTAACTGTGTAACTGGGATTTTCCCGAGGCAGCTCTGAATGGAGGTAGATGAACGGTTGTCGCTGGAACTCCCGTTGTGGTTTTCGAAAACACGAAATTATCATATCATCCTTACCTTTACAGATGTACTTTAAGTTCATCGTAGAGATTTGCAAAATCTTTTGGCGAAATTATAGATATTTGAGAAAATGGCCGTTTCTGGACACCCTTTTTTGGGACAAGAAATACTAAATATCAACATAAAAAAGTGGCTACGATGAACTGAAGAGGATTCAGTTTGCTTCAAGGCAGAACAAAAATCGTTAAAACAGGCTGAAAATTGGAGCGTGGACGATGACAACCATGTCCAAAAACATGGTTTTGAGAAAAACGCGTTTAAAGTTTGACAAGTATTTGTCATATAAAAAAGGGACAAAATTTGAAACTTACGGGATATCATCGAGGATATAAGGAGCGTGAGCGCTGAACCAGTTCTGGGCGCTGATGACCCCGCTGTTCAGCGCCCGTAAATCTCAAACACACACACACTGAACCAGTTCTCTAACGCCGAGGCGTGCCGTTCACGGTCGGCTTCAAACGCTCACAAAATCATTACTGTTTGGAGTTCGCGCATAACGTTTTGGGGACTAATTCTACAATGTATATACATTTGAATTCCGTAACAACAAAGTTTCGAGTTTTTCGACCGTCACCCTATAGTTCTCCCTTGATGGTGTCATTCCGACTGTTAAACTAATAATTTCCCGTTTATGAGCAATATTTCGACTGTTAAAGGAATGAGCCTAGACACGCTTTGGGATTATCTACCGATACTACTAGTGGAGACATGTTATGCAAAAAAACACTAATGAAAATTTAAACACTGCATGGCACCGTAAGCGGCAGAATATACCAAACAAAAACGGTGGGGTACACGGCTTTTCCTCAGTTTTCGGCTAGGTCACTCAGCAAGATAAAATCCTGCTGGTAAAGCTCTTTTAC
Organism: Schistocerca serialis cubense; assembly: GCF_023864345.2. NCBI lineage: Eukaryota > Metazoa > Arthropoda > Insecta > Orthoptera > Acrididae > Schistocerca > Schistocerca serialis. The sequence continues at coordinate 1,211,767,022 of NC_064638.1, read as the reverse complement.
AAGAAAGGTGATTGTATGCCGGACAGTCAAGGGTATGAAAACAGGCGTTGGTCTAACCCATATAAAAGGTCTGGAGAAAATGATTACTACATTCGAAAAGAGAGGTTCCTATGGAGTGCAGTGAGGCAGAGGGAGGACAACAATTGATCGGGCATCAGTAGGAAGCCTGGCTACAGCACTGCGGGGAGGATCGAGTGGTGATATGCAAACAGGCAGTGCACTGAGAACTGCCAAAGCTTTGGACATGTTTTTCCTTTTTCAGGGACATATCAATATACAGAATTGCAGTAAATGGGCAGCGGAAACTAGCTCGCTCGTCAACTGGTGGAACGTATGTGGATACAATTTTATAGGGTTTTTTTTCAGGGTGTCTTAGGTCGCGCATGTAATACTTGTATTATTTAGTCACCTGCATGCATCGTCAGAGACTCTACGCAGTCCGGTCACTAACTAGGTCACCTTTGCTCTGCGAAATACGTAGACTGTTAGTTGATGATCGTGAGATGTGACAGGGTGGTTGCAGCGGAGTGTCGTGACAGTGAGCTTGTACAGGAAGACTGCAAAACATACGTTCTTGGGGATAATTTTATTGATATTATGGCTGATATTATTCATCTGCATCTACATGATTACTCTGCAGTTCACATTTAAGTGCTTGGCAGAGGGTTCATTTGACCACAATCATACTATCTCCCTACCATTCCACTCCCGAACAGCGCGCGCGAAAAACGAACACCTAAACCAAGGCCGCACAAACACGGAAAACCGCACGCTTGCAAAGCGAGGTGCAGCGAGTGCCTGCACAGTGCATCGGTTCAACTCGGCATTCTTCGCCTCAACTCGGCTTGCTAGGTGAGGCCGACGCTGTGCGGTGCCGAATGGGCTGCCAGACGGCTTAGTCAATATTGGAATACGTAAGCGCAAGACAATTACCGCAATAATGGAACCATCCGCTCCAAAAAAGGGGAAAATTGCCGAAAGTCAATTTAAACCGGAATGGAAACTCTCCTACTTTTTTGTGCGTTGTGACGATAAAGCCAAATGTCTAATCAGCGGTACACTAATTACGTCTGTCAGAAAATCGTCTATTGAAAGGCACTACAGCAAATTGCATTCAGAAAAGTATAGTGATATAACAGCGAATGCCAGAGAGGAAGAATTACGGAAGTTGCAAACTCTTGCAGAAGAGAATTCTGTATCTACAAACGAGGTTTGTTGCAAGCACTTTAGCATGCATGTTTTGGTTAAAGGTCATGCGAAACGAAATAACATTTGTTTACACTCCTTAGTTTTCGTTTTCGCATAAATTATTTCTAACATATCTTTTTTTCTCTACTTTAGGGTGAAGAAGATGAGGGGTGTTGTTACAAAGTTGCTCTACGTTTAGCAAGAGCTGGGAGGCCATTTATGGACGGTACATTAATAACAACATTATGTTGGCCGTAGTATAGACAATGAATCCCACATTAGCTCCCGCGTACAGCAGAACACCACTTTCCAGAATAACAATACATCAGAGAATCAACGACATTGCTGAGAATTTGCATGAACAACTGGCAGCCAAAATTGAAAACTTCCTAGCGTACTCCATCGCACTTGATGGATATTAACGACACGGCTCAGTTAGCAATATTTTTGCGTGGCGTGGACGACGACCTACATGTAACGGAAGAGCTCCTGGATATGATTTCGTTGAAGGACACTGTTACATGGGCGGATATTTTAGCATCTGTTGAAATGGCAGCTGAAGGAATAGGACTCTCTTGGTAAAAGCTGTTTTACGTAACCACAGACGGGGCACCAGCAATGTGCGGTAAAGCAAAGGGGTTTATTGGCCTACTGCGGAAAAAAACTTAACATGCCGAATTTCCCTTCCTTTCATTGTTTTGCACACCAATAGGCTCTTTGTGCGAAAGTTATCGGTCTTCAAGATGTGATGAAGGTAGTGGTGCGTATCGTGAACTACATTCGTTCTCATGGACTCACTCATCGTCAATTCAGAGAATCTTTGATTTCCTTTGAAGAGGAGTATCCAGATATTCCCTACCACGCTGAGGTGCGCTGGCTGAGCAAAGGGAAAGCGATTTCCCGAATTTTTCGACTATGCCACACTGTGGCTCAGTTTTTGGACAGTAAAGGACGTCCGGAGCCACTTTTTCATGACCCTGAATGGGTAGCTGATTTAGGATTTTTAGCAGACATTATGGCTCTCCTAAATGATTTAACTCTGAAACTCCAGAAAGAAAACAATCTCAACAACGATATGATCAGCAAAATAAACGCTTTCCAGTATAAACTGAAGCTCCCCAAAAACAACCTTTCAGAGAAAAATACGCAACACTTCCCTGAACTAGGTAAGCGAGATATAAGTTGTACCTTTATTAAAACAGCCTGATTTTTATAACCGCTCTAATCAAAACGGTACTATGTTTTTGTTTGACAGCATCTGTGCAGGAAGGAGCGCGCTTTGAAAAATACGTCGATGTGCTACAATCCCTTGAAAATGCGTTTAACGACAGATTGCAGGTAATGTGCCGGTATATGACATATAGCTTAATAAAGGAGATTGCGTTACATATGCAAGTGTAACATTACATTAGAGCCAATAGTACACATTACATGTTTATTAAAATCTATCGCATTTTAGTTCAAAAAATGGCTCTGAGCACTATGGGACTTAACTTCTGTGGTCATCAGTCCCCTAGAACCTAATTAACCTAAGGACATCACACACATCCATGCCCGAAGCAGGATTCGAACCTGCGACCGTAGCAGCCCCTCGCATTTTAGTACTTCGAAACAACGGCTTACATTACTTTCTTTTATTAACTTTAGCTTTGTTATTGTATCAGGAAATTACCTACCTGCAGCCAATTCTCGACGTTTTTGTGAAACCTTTTTCGATGGATATTGAAAGTGCGCCTTCAGATTTACATTTGCAAAGCGATGTTCACCGAAAGGATGTGTTTTTCAATACAAAAGGTTTGCTCCAATTCTATCAGAATTTGCCGAAGGAAGAATTTCCCAAGTTGCCCAGAGAAGCAGCGAAGATTATTTCTATGTTTGGTTCCACTTGTGTATGTGAAACGTTTTTTTCTGTTTTGTCTTGTAAAAAAACTAGATTGCGTGTTTGTAATTGTAATTTTAAAAATTCTCTCAGAATTGCTGTCACCCAGTCTCTTGTTCCAGATCTTAGTAGCATAATTTCAAATAAAATAAAGAGCACACAGGAAGATACATTTGTGTTAAAACCAAATTTAAAATTGTTACCATTACAGTTATTATATAAATCTCTTTTGTACCGGTACACCAAACTAAGCTCTCCACCTAGTGTACATTAGTATTTGGCAATGACGAAGACAAGAGTGTAAAAGCTTTGAAACAGGTCGAGACAGGCGGCGCGAGCGACACAAGCTAAGAAGTGAGAGGCAGTGCTCTTGCGCAAAGCCGAGGAATGGGAGGTCTGCACCGTCGTCAACATAGCGCAGCCGTCTTCTGCACTCTGCACTGCGATGAACCGGTGCATGCACCTTGTGCGACCCTGCCCTAAACCTTTCTGTTCGAGCTCTGATTTCTCTGATTTCATTTTGATGATTATTCCTACCTATGTAGGTTGGGCTCAACAAAATATTTTCGCATTCGGAAGAGAAAGTTGGTGACTGAAATTTCGTAAATAGATCTCGCCGCGACGAAAAACGTCTTTGCTTTAATGACTTCCATCTCAACTCACGTATCATATCTGCCACACTCTCTCCCCTATTACGTGATAATACAAAACGAGCTGCCCTTTATTGAACCCTTTCGATGTCCTCCGCCAATCCCACCTGGTGAGGATCCCACACCGCGCAACAATATTCTAACGAACGAGTGTAGTCTAAGCTGTCTCTATAGTGGACTTGTTGCATCTTCTAAGTGTCCTGCCAATGAAACGCAACCTTTGGCTCGCCTTCCAACTGAAGTTGTTCGTAATTTTTACACCCAGGTACTTAGTTGAATTGACAGCCTTGAGAATTGAACTATTTATCGAGTAATCGAATTCCAACGGATTTCTTTTGGAACTCATGTGGATCACCTCACACTTTTCGTTATTTAGCGTCAATTTCCACCTGCCACACCATACAGAAATCTTTTTAAAATCGATTTGCAACTGATTCTGGTCATCGGATGACCTTACTAGACAGTAAATTACAGCATCATCTGCGAACAACCTAAGAGAGGGAGGAGGAGATTAGTGTTTAACGTCCGTCGACAACGAGGTCATTAGACACGGAGCACAAACTCGGATTAGGGAAGGATGGGGAAGGAAATCGGCCGTGCCCTTTCGAAGAAACCATCCCGGCATTTGCCTGAAGCGATCTAGGGAAATCACGGAAAACCTAAATCAGGATGACCGGACGCGGGATTGAACCGTCGTGCTCCCGAATGCGAGTCCAGTGTGCTAACCACTGCGCCAACCTAAGAGAACTGCTCAGATTGTCACCCAGGTCATTTATATAGATCAGGAACAGCAGAGGTCCCAGGACGCTTCCCTGGGGAACACCTGATATCACTTCAGTTTTACTCGATGATTTGCCGTCTATTACTACGAACTGCGACCTCCCTGACAGGAAATCACAAATCCAGTCGCACAACTGAGGCGGTATCCCATAGGCCCGCAGCTTGATTAGAAGTCGCTTGTGAGGAACGGTGCCAAAAGCCTTCCGGAAATCCAGAAACACGGAATCAACCTGAGATCCCCTGTCAATAGCGGCCATTACTTCGTGCGAATAAAGAGCTAGCTGCGTTGCACAAGAACGATGCTTTCTGAAACCTTGCTGATTACGTATCAATAGATTGTTCCCTTCGAGGTGATTCATAATGTTTGAATACAGTATATGCTCCAAAACCCTACTGCAAACCGACGTCAATGATATAGGTCTGTAGTTCGATGGATTGCTCCTACTACCCTTCTTAAACACTGGTGCGACCTGCGCAATTTTCCAATCTGTAGGTACAGATCTATCGGTGAGCGAGCGGTTGTATATGATTGCTAACTAGGGAGCTATTGTATCAGCGTAATCTGAAAGGAACTTGCCGGCCGCGGTGGTCTCGCGGTTCTAGGCGCTCAGTCCGGAGCCGCGCGACCGCTACGGTCGGAGGTTCGAATCCTGTTTCGGGCATGGATGTGTGTGATGTCCTTAGGTTAGTTAGGTTTAAGTAGTTCTAAGTTCTAGGGGACTGATGACCACAGATGTTAAGTCCCATAGTGCTCAGAGTCATTTTAGTCTGAAAGGAACTTAATCGGTATACAATCTGGACCTGAAGATTTGCCCGTATCAAGCGATTTGAGTTGCTTCGCAACCCCTAAGGTATCTACTTCTAAGAAACTCATGATAGCAGCTGTTCGTGTTTCAAATTCTGGAATATTTCATTCGTCTTCTCTGGTGAAGGAATTTCGGAAAACTGCGTTCAATAACTCCGCTTTAGCGGCACAGTCGTCGGTAACAGTACCATCGGCACTGCGCAGCGAAGGTATTGACTGCGTCTTGCCGCTTGGGTACTTGACATACGACCCGAATTTCTTCGGATTTTCTACCAAATTTCGAGACAATGTTTCGTTGTGGAACCTATTAAAGGCATTTCACATTGAAGTCCGTGCCAAATTTCGCGCGTCTGTAAATTTTAGCTAATCTTCGGTATTTCGCGTTCTTCTGAACTCCGCATGCTTTTTCCGTTGCCTCTGCAACAGCGTTCGGACCTGTTTTGTGTACCATGGGGGATCAGTTCCATCTCTTACCAATTTATGAGGTATGAATCTCTCAATTGCTGTTGCTACTATATCTTTGAATTTGAGCCACATCTCGTCTACATTTGCATAGTCAGATCGGAAGGAATGGAGATTGTCTCTTAGGAAGGCTTCTAGTGACACTTAATCCGCTTTTTTAAATAAAATTATTTTGCGTTTATTTCTGGTGGATTTGGTAGAAACGGTATTGAGCCTAGCTACTACGACCTTGTGATCACTAATCCCTGTATCAGTCATGATGCTCTCTATTAGCTCTGGATTGTTTGTGGCTAAGACGTCAAGTGTTTTTTCGCAACCACTTACAGTTCGCGTGGGTTCGTGGACTAACTGCTCGAAATTATTTTCGGAGAAAGCATTTAGAACAATCTCTGAAAATGTTTTCTGCCTACCACCGGTTTTGAACAAGTATTTTTGCCAGCATATCGAGGGAAGGTTGAAGTCCCCACCAACTATAATCGCATGAGTGGGGTATTTATTTGGTACGCCACTCAAATTTTCTCTGAACTGTACAGCAACTATATCATCGGAGTCTGGGGGTCGGTAGAATGAGCCAATTATTAACTTATTTCGGCTGTTAAGTATAACCTCCACCCATACCAATTCGCACGGAGTATCTACTTCGACTTCACTACAAGATAAACTACTACTGACAGACACAAACACTCCACCACCAATTCTGCCTAATCTACTCGTATCATTCCTGAACACCGTCTGAGACTTCGTAAAAATTTCTGCAGAACTTATTTCAGGCTTTAACCAGCTTTCTGTACCTATAACGATTTCAGCTTCTGTGCTTTCTATTAGCGCTTGAAGCTCAGGGACTTTCCCAGCACAACTACAAAAATTTACAACTACAATTCCGACTGTTCCGACTGATCCAAGCACGTCCTGTATTTGCCATGCACCCTTTGAGATTGCAGCCCACCCCGTAGTTTCCCAAGGCCTTCTAACCTAAAAAACCGCCCAGTCCACGCCACACAGCCTCCGCTACCCGTGTACCCGCCAGCTGAGTGTAGTGAACTCCTGACCTATTCAGCGGAACCCGAAACCCCACCACCCTATGGCGCAGGTCGAGGAATCTGCAGCCAACACGGTCGCAAAACCGTCTGAGCCTCTGATTCAGACCCTCCACCCGGCTCTGCACCAATGGTCCGCAGTCGGATCTGTCAACGATGCTGCAGATGGTGAGCTCTGCCTTCATCTCGTAAGCAAGACTGGCAGCCTTCACCAAATCAAATAGCCGCTGGAATCCAGAGAGAATTTCCCCAGATCCAAAGCGACACACGTCATTAGTGCCTACAAGTGCCACCACCTGTGCTCTTCATGGCATCCGGAAGGACCCTTTCCACATCAGGAATGACTCCACCCGGAGTGCACACGGAGTGCACACTGGATGTCTTCCCCTCCTTAGCCGCCATATCCCTAAGGGGACCCATTACGCGCCTAACATTGGAGCTCCCAACTACCAATAAGCCCACCCTCTGTGATTGCCCGGACCTTGAAGACTGAGAATCATCCTCTGAAACAAGGCAGGCAGCTGCATCTGTCTCAGCCAGAGACAGTACCTGAGACCTGTTTGTCAGACGCACCGGGGGGGGGGGGGGGGGGGCTTTCTGATCAGCCTCTGGGGGACGTCTTTCGCTGCCTGCCACGGCTTGGAACGACCTCCCAATCAACCACAGGCGAGGGCTCAGCCACACTGCGGGCAGCAACCGGGGCAGCCACAGTGGCAGAACGATCTGGGGACAGACGGGACGAGGTTGACATCCCCGTGATACCCAAGTCCGGCTCCCATTGCCCATTGACAACAGCCTCAAGCTGCGCGACCGAAATAAGCGCCGCCTGCAGCTGTGAGCGAAGGGATGCCAACTCAGCCCTCATCCGAAAACAGCAATCACAGTCCCTGTCCATTCTAATCTATGTTGAACAACAGTTACTGAAACACGAGTCCGTGCCTAGATAACGCAAGGGAAACACGCAAAGAATGTATGAACTAACCTGTACCAATGCATAACGACTGCGCTGCAATCTGCCTGAATTTACGATTACAATAACGAAAACTCGAAATTACACCTCGTATACGAAACTATGGAACAAATAAGTGAGGTAGGAGTATACGACTAGCAGCTGGCAGCTGCTTATCCAACGGCGGCAGGGAGCACACAAAAAGGAGTATTTTCATCATAAACTGAATGAGGTGGGTATAGACACACCATGTGACCAAAAGTATCAGGACACATGACTGGAAATAATTTACAAGTTCGTGGCGCCCTCCATCGGTAATGCTGGAATTTAGTATGCTGTTGGCCCACCCTTAGCCTTGATGACAGCTACCACTCCCGCAGGCGTACGTTGAATCAGCTGCTAGAAGGTTTCTTGCGGAATGCCACGGAGTGCTGCACTGAGGAGAGGTAATGATGGTCGGTGAGGCCTCGCGCGAAGTCGGCGTTCCGAAACATCCCAAAGGTGTTCTGTAGGATTCAGGTCAGGACTCTGTGCAGGCCAGTCCATTACAGGGATGTTATTGTCATGTAACCATTCCGCCACAGGCCGTGCATTAGGAACAGGTGGCCGGCCTGTGTGACCGAGCGGTTCTAGGCACTTCAGTCTGGAACCGCGCGACTACTACGCTCGGAAGATCGAACCCTGCCTCGGGCATGGATGTGTGTGATGTCCTTAGGTTAGTTAGGTTCTAAGTTCTAGGGACCTGATGACCTCAGATGTGACATCCCATAGTTCTCAGTGCCATCTGAACCATTTTATGAACAGGTGCTCGATAGTGTTGAAAGATTCAATCGCCATCCCCGAATTTCTCTTTATCAGTAGGAAGCAATAAGGAGCTTAAAACAGCAATGTAGGCCTGTGCTGTGAAGTGCCATGCAAAAAAACAAGGGCTGCAAACCCCCTCCATGAAAAACACACGTCATGTGTGGCTTACGAGCAGCCACTCGACCATGAAATCCAAGTTTTCTCACTACATTTCATAGTACTTGCAGTGGATCCTGATGCAGTTTGAAATTCCGGTCTGATGATCTCGATAGAAGTCTGCCTATTACACATTACGACCCTGTTCAACAGTCGGCGGTCTCTGCCAGTCTACAGACCAGGTCGGCCTGTACGCTGTTGTGATGTGCATGTCCCTTCACGTTTCCAATTCACTATCACATCGGAAACAGTAGACCAAGGAAACAGTTGACCAAGGATGTTTAGGAGTGTGGAAATCTCGTGTACAGACGAATGACGTGACACTCAATTACCTGACCACGTTCGAAATCCGTGAGTTCCGTGGAGCGCCCCATTCTGCTCCTCAAGATGCCTAATGACAACTGAGGTAGCTGATGTCGTGTACCTGGCAGTAGATGGTAGCACAATGCACCTAATAACAGGAACGTATGTTTCTGTGGGTGTCTGGATACTTTTGATCACATAGTGTAATTACTATTTCGAAAAAGATTGGGATTTAGGGTAACAAACGAACATATATTACTTTACTGCAGCAGAATGTAGATAGGCATTCTTCGTTGAACAAAGACATTCATATCATGAATTTTTTGCGCACAGATGGATCTAAATAGACGAAAATAAGTTAATCATTGGCATGAGGAGCAGACCAAATTTTCATAGTGATTGGCATTTTTGTATTTCTCGAGTGTTGCTCTTACATAATCTTAGTTTGTAATGAAATATTTTCTTATTGCCTTTCAGGCTTCCAATGGTGAAATTTAGTAAATAAAGTAGTGTCTGTAAAGATTTTCAGCTTATTTTTTTAATATACTTCCTTGAGAAAAATTATTGTCTAGGGGGTAACTTAGGTTAGCCTACGTTACTTTCCAGCTCGTATTACCTAATGAGCATTCTTCTTCATAAGATAAAGTTTATGAGGACCAAGAGATAAGAGTGCATTACCGAAATTCTCTGCAGTTAGTAGCAGGTCAGAAACTGTGACACGGCTTTTCTTCTTTTTCTACGTGAACGGTTGGACGTCGTTTTAATGACACACAGGTAAGCCAAGATACGGGTTTTCAGCTTCGCTCAGTCACTTAATAGTGTTTAGTCTAATTATTCAGTTCAATTCTCATTATATTCAGTCGATTTTTTTAACAGCTTACGTTCATAAAGAGAATATTCAGAGAGAAACAATTCAGAAGTAAAGCTACCAGGCGGACACTCACATATTCTTCCTTATAAACTTTATTTGTAACTTTCACCGGTACCGCGTAATTCTGCACAGGGTAATTATGTGTTGCGCGTAACCGCATCGTTAACGTAGGGATTTTTTTTCTTTTTTTTTTTTCGAGGAGATGGGTCCTGTCGGTCCTTTCGGCTGCATCTTCACTATAAATTCTGTGAGAGTCTTTTGCCCAACAACGTTACTCCAGCCCTTCAACAGTTTGGATGAGTGGGTAGGATCATTTTTGTGCAAGATGGCGCTCCTATGCCCATAGCACAGTCAGTGAAACAGATGGTGCAGCAGCATTTTGGAAATGCTTGAGCTATCAGCCTTTAACATTTTTAAATGTTAAGGATAATAAGTTGCCGTCTCTTCATCTAAGAATGGATGATGAATGCAGCTAGCCGCTAACTTTGTGTAATGTCTTGTCTGTATAGACGTGTATCTGTTGCCTTTAAGATCCCTTCACCTTCACACATAAATCTATACAGTAAAGTAAGGGCCTCCCATTTCTTGGCTGATCCGTGATAAGACAGGCGAAAAGTTAGACTAATGGAGGATTATTAGTATTTATTTTCATTCGCTCTCTCTCTTTCTCTCCTTTATCTATGTACAGCTTTTAATATAATATTTCATTACGTGAAATCAGCCAAATAGAATCTTTGGTGGAGTCCTTCGTCTTGGTAATCAGCGGCTGGCTTGCTGTAAGAGATCTTTACATTTATTATTACTGTTAAACACTGCATTCAGTTGGGAGAATCAATCGTGTGGACAATTTGTTCCTTTTACGAAAGATCGCAAATTCCAGATGTGTACGAAGCCTTTTTGGACGATTTAACACAGACTCAGTGACTTGCAGGCTCTCTTCGACACAGCTGAAACTTCCCCACTAATTACAGGGCCAACGTGATCATCAAATGATTCAGAAAAAACTCATTCGTACATTCACTCCAGAACAAAAAAGTCACAAACCTTATTTATGAAGGAAATTTTGTATTAAATCCATCTCCATTACATATCCAGATCTCCGGTGATTCCACGCCTTAATTATCTTCCTTTTACAGTCTCTTTCTCTTCAAACAAACCGCTAGCGGCACAAATGTTAATTGGCTCGCTTTAGCGAGAAGAAAAGCAGAATATGTATCTCTCAGAAACACGTCAACCCTCAACAGATACTCCAGAAGCTGTCCTAGTTACCACTCTCACAACCATGGAGAATGCATATATGCATCTCTATTATTTCAAAGAATAAACGCACTAGAAAATACTTTGGCGTCGTCGAGCTGTCGCCGCGTATGTTACGAGAAAATCAAATCAGATACTTTTCCAAAGTGAATGAATGTGGATGGTTTAATTGACAATGATTAATTGGTGCGTGGTAGAGGGTATTTTCTGTGGGGACATTACAAGCTGCCACTTTCATGCAGCCTGGACGTTCAGATCACCTGATATCAATCCGTGTGACTTCTGACTGTGGTGTTAACTGGAAGGTACTTTGATCAATCCTCCGATTACAAGCGAAGGTGAACTGAAGGCAAGCACTGTGCAACCCATTCTGAAAGTTATCCGATAGACACTCCGATCTGTTGTGGGACACGCTGTTCCTCGATTTCAGTTTGTGGAAGAAAACGGTGAGCAACATATTGAGAATGTCCTGCACCAGCTTCACGACAGTAAAAAACCGACTTCCTTGTTGCTTCTTATGCGGTTTTCGATCTCTAATGTCATTGTAGTATTTTGTGAGGGTTTTTGACTCAGGACAACTAAAAACCGATTTTACCATCCGTTGCGGTACGACACCGCTGTGGTGGATGGTTCAAATGGTTCAAATGGCTCTGAGCACTATGGGACTCAACATCTTAGGTCATAAGTCCCCTAGAACTTAGAACTACTTAAACCTAACTAACCTAAGGACATCACACACACCCATGCCCGAGGCAGGATTCGAACCTGCGACCGTAGCAGTCCCGCGGTTCCAGACTGAAGCGCCAGAACCGCTAGACCACCGCGGCCGGCGCTGTGGTGGATGGGGACATCTAACAGTGTCACAGCTGTTGAATGTAGTACTTGTGAAGTCATGCTCACTGCACACAATGGTTGGTTTAATGTGCAACTAACATCAAGGGCATCGTATTTCTATCAATGGGTCACTTGTAGCCGAATCATTTTTACTTCACGACGCTTAGACCGCCATCTACTTCATACAATTTTCGTTAAATATTTTGTTTTCGTTGACGTTTCCCTCTTCTTCCATAATATTCCATTCAAATTTGTCGTTATTCTGAGCTGTGATTCTTTTTTACAAAGTTTTTAAACTGGAACTTTAATTATAATCACCTTGTAGAGCATTTGTTGAAGAAATTACTAAGAGACTAACAATATTTTTTCAGTCAAAGTAAATCTGTGCACGAAGTAAATTTCAAGACATTATCATAGATGGAAAATAATATCGAGGCACGTCAAAAGTAGAAATGCATTGGACTAGGGTTATAGTAAAAAAGAATAAAACAGAGGACAACATGAGTACAATAAGCAATCAATAAGCTTAATTCCATCCTTTGGCCGGATTAAGTTAAGAATTAAAAAAAAAATCAATCGATAGAACAAAGCATTTGTTTTTTAAGGGGCAGAATCTTGGGAACTAACAAAACAACGTAATACAAGAAGCCGTGAAAATGGATTTTCTGAGAAGAAGTTGTAGAGATTCAAGGAGTGAGAATATCCCAAATATGTAAATCTGAAAGTGAATGAAAACTCTCAAGTACAGTACCGAAGAAGTGGAAGAACGGAGTTTCAAATGGTATGTGCATGTGATGAAATTAGAGGATGAACTATGGCCACATTAAGCACTTTGTTGGCAATCTCCGCACAAGAGAAAAACAGGAAGTCTCTGTGAGGAATGGAAAAGTGATGTAAAGGACGCCATCTAGAACTCTACGGGAAGTAGATTACGAATATGAAATAAAGTAAGGCCTAAATAATCATCAGGGGAGTATGTAGCACGAACTGAAAGGAGTGTAGCTGCGTTAGTATTCAATTATTCACAAGAACAGATAGTAACCCACGTACTTGTGGGGCTGAATTCTAAAAGTAGAGATGGAGACCTTTTTGTCAGATCCCTAGGTCATTTTCACAATTAAGTACAGTGGTAACATAAGTTTGGTCACGGGAGTTTCTCGATCACCATAGGGAGAACAGTGCTGTGAAAAATATGGCCGGGGAAGATAAGTAAACGGAACAAGGAGGTATTGCGGATGATAACACCCAGGAAAATGTGGGAAATGAGGTCAGCCGGGAGCAAGAGCCTCAAAATACATTGCTTGGAATTGTGGAAAAACAGGTCACATCGGAAGGCATGTAACGAAGAAAAACACTGTAAACTGATTGGCACCATTAAGGATGGATAAAATGTCGGTTACCATTTGTCTGGCGACAACGAATAACGAACCGTTTGCGTATTATTGGTTTCAGGCAGTATTATTTCGGCTGTTGATTATGATTGGTTTTTGGAATATCAAGGACTTTATGGATGGGAAAGGCTGGTGATGGAATGGGGACAGTAGATGACTGCCGACAAACCTAGCTTTACTATAAATGGGTGCTTGTCAGTTACGGTGGTGCTGGGCAAGTTCTCACGGAAGATTAATATGAAGGCTGGGGAGAATTTAGCCACTAATGGTATTCATATTCTGGGTGTGGATATCATTGTCATGATGAGTCTCGTTCGCGACTGGGCGTTGGACTGCTTTTATCTTAAAATTAAATCTCAAACATTGTTTAGGTAAGAGGCTTTGATGGCGGCAGCTATTGCGACACCTGCTGAAAGTATAGACAATGATTAGAGATCAGGTATACACTCTAAGATGAAAACGAAACAGCGCACCACGAAGAAATATTCGAATGGGTCTGAAATCGGGAGTCATGTACACGTAAAGACAAGCAAATGTTTACAGCTCGGAGAAATTTAATGGTTTGTTCAAGGTGAAGAGCTTCACAAAATAAGTAAGTCAAGATGCGCTAGTCCACCTTTGTCCCTTATACAAGTAGCTACCCGGTTTGTCATTGATTGATAGTGTTGTTAGATGCCTTCCTGAGGGATATCGTGCCAAATTCCGTCCAGTTGGTGTGTGAGATCGTCAAAATCCGGAGCTGATTGGAGGGCCCTGCCCATTATGCTGCAGACGTCCTCAAATGGGATAAGGTAGGATTTGGCTGATACAAAGATAAGCCGTCGAAACTTTCACAGCGTGCTGGTTGACATTATCTTGTTGGAGTGTAAGTCCAGGATGGTTCCCCATGAAAAGCAACAAAACTGGGCGTGGAATATCGTCGACGTACCGCTGTGCTGTTAGGGAGACGCGGATGGCCACCAGAGGGGTTCTGCTACGAAAAGAAATGTCACGCCAGACCAGCATTTCTGGTTATCGGGCCATGTAACTGGCGACTGCCAGGTCAGTATTTCACCGCTGTCCAGGGTGTCTCTAGATACGTCGTCGCTGGTCATCGGAGCCACTTCGAAGTGGGATTCATCAGTGAAGACAATTCTACTGTAGTCCACGAGAGTGCGGGCCGAAGGCGTGTCATCCACTGCGCCCTTATAATACAATGGTATGTCTACAGTAATATACTCCCTCTTTTGTTGCCATTCATGGCACCACCCTGGGCATATATTTCAGCAAGATGCCCGCCTGCACACGGCGAAAGTTTCTATTGCTTGTCTTTCCGCTTGCCAAAGTCTACCTTGGCCAGCTGTGTCTCCAGATATCTCCCCACTTGGGAACGTTCGTTGCATTATGGTCATGGTTCTCCAATCAGCTCTGGATTTTGACGATTTAACGCACCACATGGACAGAAATTAGGACGCTATCCCTCAGTTGGACATCCAACAACTCTTTTAGTCAAGTTTGCGTAAGGGCCAGAGGTGAACCCAAGCGTTTGTGATATTCTAAATCTGGGAAGCTCTTTCTATGGAATAAATCATCAGATTTCCGTCCAGTTCAGAGAATTCCTTCGTGGTGCGTCATTTCTTTGTCTATGAGTGTATTAGATGATCTAGATTGTGTCCACTTGCGCAGAATTTTCTGGTGTTCTAACTGAGGAATGGGATGTCACCCATATGTTGTAATACAGTATTTAATTGGTAGACCAAGTTCCAGTTAAGAAGGCCCCTTATATGTTATCCACACGCAGAATGAAAACATTAAGGAAGAAGGTAAAAAAATTATAACAGGGGGTTATCTGGCCATCTAAATCACGATATGTGGCTCCGATATTCCTGGTAACCATCCAAATGCGAACATCGTCCGCTAGCGCACTAGCATGAGTTAAGTAACAAGCCCAGTGCCGCTGATGGAATTACATTCACATTTCGGTTGGTTTATAGACCATAATCACACGTGTAACTAAATACCTGCAGAAGAGAGTTCACAGCCAGTCACTGCATTCGCTACTGTTTAGAATTTATTTGAATGTATTCGGTTTCCTTTGGAGTTAGCAACGTGTCGTCACATTTAATGGAAGCGACATTTTCCGATTTGTTTACCATTATATAGATGATTTAGTAGTATACAGCAGTTCTGCTGAGGTACATCTACCGCATTTAAGGGAGGTGTTCAACCGGTTACAGAAAACGGGGCTCACAGTAAATCCCAAAAGTTGTCTTTGCCTGCGCCTCAGTGAAATTTTGGGACACACGTGTTCTGGGGAAGGAATCTGCATTCATACTGATAGAGTAATCGTTGTTAACCAGGTCTCAAGACCACGTAATGTTAGACAAATTGCTACATTCACAGGCATGGCATTTTTTTTCAGAAAATTTGTCGAGGAGTTTATTGAAATGGCGACACCGCACAATGAGTTACGTCGTAAGGAATGTAAATTCAATTGTGTTTCTCCTCTGGAAATTTTGACATAAAATTGTCTGGATTATTATCACAGGTATCGTATTATTACGATACGTTTTAGTGGGTACTAAAATGGGCGATTTTACTAATCACTATTGCCGGCCGCGGTGGTCTAGCGGTTCAGGCGCTCAGTCCGGAACCGCGGGACTGCTACGGTCGCAGGTTCGAATCCTGCCTCGGGCATGGATGTGTGTGATGTCCTTAGGTTAGTTAGGTTTAAGTAGTTCTAAGTTCTAGGGGACTGATGACCACAGATGTTAAGTCCCATAGTGCTCAGAGCCATTTGAACTAATCACTATTGACATACGCTGCGCTTCCTACCTTATTAATTTAATGACTTCAAAAGATCCATTAAACCACAGTAATTGTTTTCAACACTCGCTCGAGGACACAGCATAACACTATCTTTGCATTCTTCCACGTGATAACTAAAACCTCTGCTAAAAAGTACGGTCACTAGTCGCGAAGGGACAGCAAGCATTACTGAATTACTCCAAAAACAAAAAGAATTGTTGATTTAGCAGGTTTTAATGAAGCTTTCAATATCAGGAAAATGAATTAATCATGAACTATGAACAAGCAACCGTTGCAATAAATAAACAAAATATTTGTTTAAGAAATCAAATAATTATTTTTTTATGAGTGCAGAAGGATCTCACTTTTACTTCTATTACAACAAATTTATATTAGGCAAAAATTTACACTGCCTGTAATCACTACTTGATTAACAATATGTTATGTGGGACATGGCATGGGAGGAAGGGAATGATAGGTTTTCAAATAGTAGTAACTCATGTTGTTATAAAACATGTCAATCGATTGTCCAGAACTTGTTGACATCACCATTCGCTAATATACAAAGGGCGTTCAAAAAGTTTGGCATAGTGGTCTCTAATTTTTTTTTTATTTTTTGCAGGAGGATATTCCGTCTCTCTTACTCCACCTCTCACTTTTTTACTACTGGAGTTAATTTTTTTCGGCTTGTGGTTATGGAGTGGGAGAGGCAATAAGCACTTTTATCATAGGTGTAGCACACCGTGGATCAAATTATTGCTTTTCCACATCTGCTCTGGATAATCATGTGTGTAATATTCACTTGCTACTGTAACGTTATCAAGAAAGAAAGACTACTGTATCTGAACTCACTACTTTCCATCGTATTCAGAAAAGTCAGTAATGAAATTCGAATGATCGTCACAGCACTCAATGTTGTTTACATTATGCAGTGGATTTTTGAATACTGTTAATTAGAATAGGCGCGCGGCTAAAACGCGTTCTCTTAATCTCGGGGAAAAAATGTGAAGTATTGCTTTAGTTTCACAGAGCAGACCTTGCCACAAAACGTGAAAATGATAAAGTCATAACACAGTTATTAATTATATTTTTTGCGGCCGCATGGAACATGTCGCACAGCACCTTCCAAATCCAATTGAAAATGCACTGAATAATATCATATAGTCTGCCTTCACTGCTGGAAGCTGTAAGAAAATGTTAAATATTGGACGGCCGGAGTGGCCGAGCGGTTCTAGGCGCTACAGTCTGGAACCGCGCGACCGCTACGGTCGCAGGTTCGAATGCTGCCTCGGGTATGGATGTGTGTGATGTCCTTAGGTTAGTTAGGTTTAAGTAGTTCGAAGTTCTAGGGGACTGATGACCTCCGATGTTAAGTCCCATAGTGCTCATAGCCATTTGGACCATTTTTTTTGTTAAATATTATTACGTTTCCTCGCTTTACCGGCGAGGCGACTGCGATGCCTGAAATAAATATTTTTTAAATGTGCCGCGTCTGCGGCCGTTGCCCTCGCAGATTGGTACAGCGGCTTGTGCTAAATTAAATGTTGAAAATGTCTAAACTATTTACGGGACGAATGACTGGCAACTTCACAAATTATTTTAAAAACATATTTGCTCAAACTCTACATATCCAAACAAAAATGCATTAATTTTACGCACCTTTTTACAACAACTCGCCTAATGGCGGATCTCAAGCTTCATGAACAAAAGACTCACGGCTAGCATATACATTCGCTTAACACGCGAATGTTACTCGTAACGGCCGGCCGAAGTGGCCGTGCGGTTAAAGGCGCTGCAGTCTGGAACCGCAAGACCGCTACGGTCGCAGGTTCAAATCCTGCCTCGGGCATGGATGTTTGTGATGTCCTTAGGTTAGTTAGGTTTAACTAGTTCTAAGTTCTAGGGGACTAATGACCTCAGCAGTTGAGTCCCATAGTGCTCAGAGCCATTTGAACCATTACTCGTAACGAACCCCAAAGAGAACAAAAAAATTATTACAATGCTGTTTACTATTTATACATGTGTGCGTGGCACTATATCGATACACGTTAACTGGTCTTACACACATGGAAAAAATTCAATCACACGCTTTTTATGACGACTGGCCAGAAGACGCTACAAGGAGAATGAACTTTTTATTGTGAACATACATTTAGCTACAAGCTGGTGTATAAAAGTAGTTTCTTTTATTTACAGGTGAGCTATAATGGACCATGAAGTAGACGTCAGGTTGCGACAACGGTCGGTGAGGGAGTTCCTCTTCAAGACCGGCGAAGACTCTTCCACATCGATTCACAGGAATTGCTCCCTGTTTATGGGGAGGACGCAGTGGATCGCAGCAGTATCAGCGGTGGTTGCAGAGGTTTAAAGTAGGTAGTTTCTCTCTGCCGGACAATTCACGATGCGGTAGACCATCAACGGCAGTAAGTGATGTGCATAAGGAGACCATTGATCACATCATACAAAGTGACAGATGTGTGACGACATGACAGCTTGCTGAAATGACTCGTTCGTCATTGGGTAGTGTGGTGTCACTGGTACATTCCCTAGGGTAGAGAAAAATCTGTGCACGTTGGGTGCCTAGATTATTGACAAGAGAAATGAAAACGATGAGGAAGAATGTGTGCGAGGGTCTCATGAAGACCTTTCTTTACTGAAAAGTAGAAACAGTGTTTTGACGATGTCATTCCCAGGATGAAACATGGTTGTTCTTGTCCGAACGTGAGAGCAAAACCCAAGCCATGGAGTGGCATCATCTGGGTTCGCCTCGGAAGAAGAAACCAAGACGTTGACGAACAGCAGGTCGAAACGTGATGGCCTTCTTCTTCAGGGATCAGTGTGGTGTAATTTTCATTGACTTTTTGGAACATGGCTCTACAGTCTACCGGGACCGTTACTATTTGTCATTGGACAGGCTGCGACGTACCACCAAGAGCCACAGACTACAGCTTCAGGGTCAGCTCATCCGACTACATCTTGATAATCCCAAACCCAGTACAGCCTTTATAACGCAGGAGAAAATCAGGGAAATGGGTTGGAAAATTGTTCCTCATCCTCCCTACAGTCCGGACTTGGCTCCATCTGATTTTTACCTCTTGGATCGTCTGAAGGCCCACCTGCGCTGTAAAACATTTGATAGTGAGAAAGACACTATTTCCTGTGTCAAGCGATAGTGTAACAGTGAATCACCAGAATTTTACCAAAGTGCATTTACATCAAGGAAAGATCGTTGGGCCAGATGCGTCACAGCTGATGGAGGCTACATTGAGCAGGCTTAATGTATAGCTAAATTTTCCAAGTATTTTCACAAAAAATTTCATTCTCCTGCTGCAAAAAATAAATTGAATTAGAGATGACTGTGCAAAACCTTTTGAAGGTCCTTTGTAATTAAAAGTTCGGTCACAGTTCTAAGTAAGGTGGGAAAACCTTCTTGGCTTTTCTTTTTAACTGAATAATAGACATGTAAACAATGAGCAGTTAACACTTAGTGGTATCCTCATACCTGATATCGAAAATGCAACCGCTACTTTTCATATTGCATTCCTTGAACACTGAGCCGTTGTGGCTCTTTGGTTATCGAATCTACTCCTACGTGTATGGTTTGTCCACGAGGGACTGGTGGACGGGTGTTGGTGCGCTCTGGCGAAGGCTGGGGAAAGCTTAGGTCCCGTCGCGACGAAGACGAGGGTTGGCAGTCGGCACGAAGGGGAAGCCGATCGCTCCGTGGTTGAGAAAGAGAGAGAGAGAGAGAGAGAGAGAGAGAGAGAGAGAGAAAGGGGAGCTGCCTATTTGCCGTGCGTCCAGCAGGTTGTGTGGTCCGCACCTTACGTCACTGAAAGACTGCTGTTTATTTCAACAAGATTGTCACACGTGGAGACGAGGCCACACATTTAGGTGACAGTGACTGCTTCTGCTTCTAGACATACGTTCTCGCCTCCATACTTACAACCGCAGTGGACTTTAACAAAATCGCAAAATGTGGAATAGACCGTCAGTTGTACGTTGCGACGGGTGAAGGAAGTGACTGATCCGTTAGCCTGTTCCCGAGCAGTGACGTTAATTGATCTGTCACATTATTAAATTTCTGCTTATCATATGCCGCCATTTATATATTACATTCTACGAATTTGTTTGCTAACGCTTTTTTCCAAGGGTTTTGATTTAGTCAGTTTAAGGCTATTTTGTTTACCGGAAAGCAAGTGACATATTCTCTAATGTGTTTCTCTCGCTCACAAGCTTAAAATATTTGTTTATAGTCTCTCGCCTTGAGGACAATAGTGATCGTGTGTAACATTTAATATTATAGGTTATGTGCGGTATGCATTCAATTACTCCAAGTTCATAAAACTTGGCAATCGTGTGGCTCTGCAGTAAGTCTGGATAGTAATCAAATCTGGTCATTTACGTGTTTCGAAAGCCTGGTTTTAAATCTATATTTGAATTTTTAAGTGATTGCTAATTTTTACTTCACTGCGTCAAGTAGTCTCACCTGAGGTTATATTTAACGTTTTATTCTGTTCACCTTAGCGCGGATTTAGGCCTCGTTAAAATAATAGTATGGTTCTTGTGTCGTTTTCATACGTAAGCACATATTGCTTCTGAGTTTTCCTTTTAGAATTTGTGTTCGGTTGTAAGTCAGTGGGTAAGGATGACCGAAAGCGCTAAAGCTTGTGATAAACTGCCTTTTGGGCTCATGTTTGTTACAGCTGATTTTCGTATGCTGCCTGGAACGTTGTTAGTTGTAAGTGCTGATCTGTGGTTTATGCCAGGTAGCCGTCTCACACTGCGTTAGTCGTAGCCCGGACTGCTGGTTGATCATCAAGTGACCAACGTTCTGCAGGCATTTCCTTAATTGTTCGGTCTTTCGTAGCGGCCGAACGGAATTTGTGAACGACAGGGACAAGTTGTAACCGCGCTAGACGCTCCTTAGACCCATGTTTGGACGCGGAACTTGCGAGTTAGCTTGATCTTTTTCAGATATTTTGCCGTCAGCCACTACAGTCGAAGCACCCCAAGAGACCGCTCGTCTTAATGCATTAAGGGATCAATTAATAACTTCGCCATTACATTGTATACCTTTATTGGGGCCACTGTGTCCCTTATTTTCCCCGTATGTTAAAATTCCCTCTGTTACAGCTGTACTGCCGATCTTATTGTCCTGTTCATTTAAGGAAATGTAATATGCATATACTGCTGAGTGTTTGCATATCGGAAATTGTTTCGCCTCGCTGCTTATGCTGTAGCAAATTTAGACCTTACTTTTTTCTCTAATGCGGTTGAAGCTGTAAGGTCAGTTTTTTATGATAAAATTCTTTTCCTGGTTCTTTCCGAAGACAAAATTAGTATCATAACTATAGTTAACTAATAGGAATTGTTTTCATTGCGATTTAAGTGCCTTTCATGTTACTCTCTTGTTTCTTAACTTATGGCACACCAAATCTCTGTTCATTTTCATTAACATTGGAAAATTGTTTGGTGAGCATTTTGCCAAAGACATTTAATCACTGAGTAAATTGTTAAATTGAATGGTCGGTAAAACTGTCCACTCGCCATATTTACTGGACTTGTGGTGGGAGCAATTGCACGATACTTGTAGCTTCGAAAAATTCTTGCTACCGATACAATTAAATCACTGAGAAGACTTTCTACCAATCGACATTTCCGTTCAATGTTGTTAAATATTTCTTTGCAGATAGTTAACTGCTTATTGTACACACTAGCCATAGACTGCATTGCATCACTAACTACAGTTGACTGCTATTGATTGCTAGTCTTTTAGCACTTGTGCGTCAAGGTAAGAAAAAGGCACCAGCAGACTGGTTTTGTTGCTCAAGATCTCGTATACACTTTATAAGGATATCATTCCCCCAGGAAGGTATTAGTTACATACATTGATAATGAAAATCATTTAATGCACAACACAGTTTCAGTGAAGCAAATAATTACATACCTGTTGTATAAGTAGTGGCTACACAGTGAATTATGCAAGATAGAACCCAGGTTAAATTATAATGGCAAAAAACATTATAACAAACAAGATTTAGTCTTGGTACCCTACAATTTCGCCCTGAAATAGTTTGCTAGACGAGTTAATGCATATTCTTGTCCTTCTGTGATCTCTACCAAGTGAGGTATGCAAAAAAGGTGGAGAAGATTCAAAGAGCAAGTGCGCTCCTTGCCACGTCTCTGGTTTCATTAGTCAGTGCAACTGAATCGCACGTAGATCGCAGCAGTGGGTGACGGGAAAGGCATTGTCTACTTGAGACTCCTAACATCAAAATCCCAAAACCTCACGTCAATGACACACAAATTGATTAATGACCACGATGGCAAAACTCGAAAAATTCGTTCTTGGACTAAAAAGATGAGCTATTGACAATATTTCTTACCGAGGGCTATAAGCAAATGGAATACGAAATGCAGGGTATCGGGTTGGGATAGGCTGGAGTGAAATCGGGAGGAAGGTTTGTACAATAAATTAAAGTGCCCATACACGCAGCTTCAACCAAAATAAGCATATCAACTACTTCGTGATCTGGAGGACAATGTCCAATCTGGGCAGAAAATTGCTGTCAGCCCAGAATACTTACTGCGTTCCTACTTTCTTGTATGCGAGCTCGACTGCCTAAAGCGACATTTTACGCTAGTAGTCGGAGTGTTGAAGTTCCTAAAGGCAAGGCTTATGTCCAGCCAGCATACAAGTTTTCACGTGTTTAATCGTGTGTACCGGCAATGAGCAGTAGTGTACAAACATACATTATTTCTGAGGCAGTCTTTATAGCTTATTACCTCGAGATATATCAAGTCGACCGCGGTGGCCGAGCGGTTCTAGGCGCATCAGTCCGGAACAGCGCTGCTGCGGTCGCAGGTTCGAATCGTGCCCCGGGCATGGATGTGTGTGATGTCCTTAGGTTAGTTAGGTTTAAGTAGTTCTAAGTTCTAGTGGACTGATGACTTCAGATGTTAAGTCCTATAGAGATTACAGCCATTTTTTGATATGTGAAGCAAATCAAGCGCAAATTGCTTGGAAGTTTCATTCGAGTGTAGGAAAGCCAGGTTTGCTTCAGGAACATTAAATCCAAAACGTATCATCGCAATTCAAAGAAAAATATTTCATATGCTACACTACTAACACAAAACAAAGAAATTGATCCTGTCACAGACAGACACGTTGTTGTTAAATTTCTTCCAGAGCAAATTGCAGCAGAAAGCAAGTGGAAAGTATTTGATAATCTAAGACAAAAAGAGAAGAGGTGAATAAGTTGCCGCATACTACTGATGTGCCTTCGAAGTTTCTGTCAGCCCCTTTAGCTCGCAAAAAATCACATTACTCTACGTCTTTCATGTGGTGTTATAACCTGTCTCATGATTGTGTTCGTTTTTTTAATCAATGGTGTTTCTCAGTCGACCCGAAATGCTGAGGATATAAGAGAAATAAGAGAGTAGCTAACTGGGGCAATAATAATCGTTTCGTTTCAGTGATCTTTTTTCCCCGCGTCGCATCAATAAAGACGGATCAAACAAACCAATCGTCGTCATCTGAGCTCCAAGTATTCGAAACGCAATGTAACGTTTGTAGAGGCAAATTTATGAGATGCTGCCTGTAGCCGCATCATCTGTTCTACATATGCACTATGTGATCAAAAGCATCCAGACACGTTTTTCATATCAGGCGCATTGTGCTGCCACCTACCGCCAGGTACTCCATACCACCGACCTCAGTAGTCATTAGACGCCGTGAGAGGGCAGAATGGGGCGCTCCGCGGAACTCACGGACTTACTCACGTGGTCAGGTGACTGGGTGTCACTTGTCTCATACGTCTGTACACGAGATTTCCACTCTCCTAAACATCCCTAGGTCCACTGTTTCCGATGTGATAGTGAAGTGAAAATCTGAAGGGACACGTACAGCATAATAGCGTACAGGCCCACCTCGTCTGTTGACTGACAGAGACCACCAACATTTGAAGAAGGCTGTTCAGTAAATCAGACAGGAAATCCAAACTGCATCGGGACCCACTGCAACTACTATGACAGTTAGGCGGGATGTGAGAAAACGTGGATTTCATGGTGGTGCGGCTACTCATAAGCCACACGTCACGCCGGTAAATACCAAACGACGCCTCGCTTGGTGTAAGGATCGTAAACATTGGACAATTTAACGGTGGAAAAACGTTGTGTGGAGTGCCGAATCGTGGTACAATGTGGCGATCAGATGGCAGGGTGTGGGTATGGCGAATGCCCGGTAAACGTCATCTGCCAGGGTGTATAGTGCGAACAATAAAATTCGGAGGCGGTGGTGTTATGGTGTGTTCGTGTTTGTCATGGAGGAGGCTTGCACCCCTTGTGGTTTTGCGTGGCACTATCATAGCACAGGCCTACCCTGATGTTTTAAGCACCTTCTTGCTTTCCACTGTTGAACAGAAATTCTGGTATGGCGATTTCATCGTTCAACACGATCGAGCCATGTTCATAATGCAAGGCCTATGGCGGAGTTGTTACACGACAATAACATGCCTGTAATGGACTAACCTGAACAGAGTCCTGACCTGAATACTACAGAACACTTTTGGGATGTTTTGGAACGCCGACTTAGTGCCAGGCCTCACCGACGGACATCCATACCCCTCGTCAGTGCAGCACTCCGTGAAAAATGGGCTGCCATTCCGTAAGAAACCGTCCAATACCTGATTGAACGTATGCCTGAGAGAGTGGAAGCTGTGATCAAGACTTCGGGTGGGCCAACACCATATTGAATTCCAGCATTACCGATTGAGGGTTCCACGAAATTGTAAGTCATTTTCAATCAAGTGTCCGGATTCTTTTGAACACATAATGCATTACGCAGTAGTCGCTACTGTCGTACAACTTTTTCTTTAAATCGCAGAGTGTATGCTGCATATCATGGCGTGGTTTGTCAGGTGGAAACACACACAAACACACACACACACACACACACACACACACACACGCACATGCACACACACACAGACACACACACAGACAGATGAGTCAAAGCCCTATTAGCACCTGCCTAATTATGCCTTGTCAAACGGTTCAAATCGCTCTGAGCCGTGTGGGACTTAACATCTGTGGTCATCAGTCCCCTAGAACTTAGAACTACCTAAACCTAACTAACCTAAGGACATTACACACATCCATGCCCGAAGCAGGATTCGAACCTGCAACCGTAGTCGGCCTGGTCCCTCATTTTTGGAACACAGTACAGCAAGTGAGGCATCGATCTGATAGGTATTTGGTATGTTTCCTGAGGTATATATGTACCCACAAGTCACTCAATTTCCGTAGATCACAGGTCTGTGGTTTATGGGCACATATCTGGCTTCCGATAGAATCCCAAATACGTCCATATCAGGCATGTTAAGTGGCAAATACATGTATGTGGTTTCACTATCATGCTCCCAGAATCACTGTAGCACGATCATGAACTTATGACAAGGACAATTATCTTGCTGGAAGATGCCACCTTCGTCAGCGAAGAATGAGGCATGAATGGATGCAGGAGCATCAACTGCTCGAAAGTAACGTGCTCCTAAAATAGCGTGAACATCTCGGATTTATTTAATGATCAAAACGTGGTGTTATAGGAGCAACGACTTACATGACATAATTTACTACTAAACAATCGCTTTCCGCGCCCGGGTTCCCGGGTTCGATTCCCGGCGGGGTCAGGGATTTTCTCTGCCTCGTGATGACTGGGTGTTGTGTGATGTCCTTAGGTTGGTTAGGTTTAAGTAGTTCTAAGTTATAGGGGACTGATGACCATAGATGTTAAGTGCCATAGTGCTCAGAGCCATTTGAACTAAACAATCATCCATAAAATACTTGAAAATTGCCTAAGGCCGAATTTGTACAACTGTGCATGAAATAAAGATAATGGCAGCTGAAGGCATCAAGAAATCTTTAAAAAAATATTTTCGTCAGTCGTTCGCATGGATGACGGCGTATGTGGCACAACCGTCGAAATGACGTAACAGAAAAAGTGATTCATCCGACAAGGTGACACGATTACAGTGATCCACGGTCCAATCCGTATACGTTGTCCATTAAAGTCGTAACGGCGATGTCGTGCTGTTAACAAGGTAACACTTAGTCGTCAGCTTCTGGAGGGCCTCACGTAACAACATGCGTCGGACAGTGTGTGTCGAAACAGAGCGCCTGCACCGGTCTTGTACTTTGTCGTTAGATCGCCGCCTGCCCTGCTTTACTGAGTAAACAGTCCTCCTGCTCTTTGTTTCACAGTCCTTCATCCACTGCCTATGTATTCTCACGAAAATAGCACGTGTTCAGCGGAATGTATTTGCGTTATGTCCGTTCCCTGGCCCCCGGGCCATAACAATCTGCCGTTCGTCAAAGTCACTTATGACTCTGTGTTTTCCCCAGTCTCGGATTGTATCGTCGTTGGAGTGACTGCTCATTCGTCTCTGATACTCTTATACATGGTGTTCTACGAGCAATCGTCAATACTCACGTACAGGAACGATCATCCGAGACAAAAAGTCTTAGTAAACATTTGGCTCTAAGAACACTTGTTTCAGCAGAACAGACGTGTTTTCACAGTAACGAAATCAAACAAGCTCTCAAGGTGAAACTTCCTGGCACATTAAAACTCTGTGCCCGACCGAGACTCGATCTCGGGACCTTTGCCCTTCGCGGGAAAGTGCTCTACCATCTGAGCTACCGAAGCACGACTCACGCCCGGTCCTCACAGCTTTACTTCTGCCAGCATCTCGTCTCCCACCTTCCAAACTTTACAGAAGCTCTCCTGCGAAGTTTGGAAGGTGGGAGACGAGATACTGGCAGAAGTAAAGCTGTGAGGACCGGGCGTGAGTCGTGCTTCGGTAGCTCAGATGGCAGAGCACTTGCCCGCGGAAGGCAAAGGTCCCGACTTCGAGTCTCGGTCGGGCACACAGTTTTAATTTGCCAGAAAGTTTCATATCGGCGCACACTCCACTGCAGAGTGAAAATCTCATTCTGGAAGCTCTCAAGGTATTTACTTTAGAGCCCATGTTTAGCGATGTTTTTTTTTCTTATTTTGGTTCGTACCACCATCTCTTAAACTCTGGGAAGGTAAGAGCTTGCTGTACAAGAGATTCGTTTCACAATATCGAAAATGAGGAAATACTAATAACTCGTAAGGTATGGTGTTTAATTCCCTTGTTTACTAGACTTTTATGATTCCAATTTCCGTTCCTGTCATATCCCAGATATTGACCAATCTTCCTGGGACATCCTGTATAGTTTCGCTAAGTCGCCGCATGCCTGGAATGTCAGACGGCTGAATTCAGTCTTGCGGTGCGTGATGGTTATAATATTTTGGTTTGTGCATTTAACCAGTGCTTTGTCAGACAGTGTTCCGAAAACAGTTGTATGTGTCGTGGGCTCGCAGTTTCATGAAATTTTTTAAATGACTTCATGGTCGCCATTGACTGTACATTCATTAAGATATCCGCTATACTAGTTTCGAGCTTTTCGGAATTCTCAAGTGGCCACACGTGTTGATAACACACCTAAAAAAAAAAGAATAAAAATGACGTTCGACAATGTCTCGTGTCAGCCACTGCCACACGCGTCACCGTTTGGTGACGGATAGGGCAAAAAAACTCATGAAACTACATTTGTATACATGTCAGTGATATCAGTCAGAATCATAGACGCTCATTTCATTTTCATTCTATTTATTTAGGTTGAATATAGCTGTGTTTTCAACATCTGTAACCAGTTTCAAAAGACCAAAAACGTCAAAGCTGCAATTGTGGATACGATAAATGCAGAAGCGATGGCGAATTTGAAGTCTTTTCAACAATGTTTTTCTAAACTTAACCCAATGGTACATACCATGTTTGTGCTCAGAGGTAAATGTTTGAGGTTCCACGTACAGATACGATTATAGAGCCTTTTTTTCCTTGATCATGCAAATCTCTGTAGTTACGTTTTGGTTTAAAGATTCAGCAAATGCCACTCAGGTACAACACAAATAGCTATCCACTCTCATTAAGTAATGAGTGGTGGTTCCAGGGGATCTCAAACTTTTAATGCCATTCGACATAGGCAACTTCTAATCAAATTGCATACCTATGGAGTATCGTCTGAGTTATGCGACCATGATTTCCTGTCGGAATGCTGTAGTGGGTAGTAATTGAGACAAAGTCATGGAGTAAAACAAATTTGTTCCAAGGAAGTGTTCCAGGCCTTCTGCTGTTTCTACTGAACATAAATGGTTTAGAGAGAATCGGAGCCGTTCTCTTAGAATGACTCCGACGGTCCTGTCATATACCGTCTATTAAAGTCATCAGGAGACCAAAACCAGTTGCAAAACGGTTTAGACTAGATATGTATACAGTGCGAAAAGTGACCATTGACCTTAAATAATGAAAGTTATGTGGTCATCCATATGAGTACTAAAAGCAATCCGTTAAATTTCGGGTACGCGATGAATAGCACAGATCTATATGTTGTCAACTCAACTATATACCTAAGACTTACAGTTACGGACTACTTAAATTTGAAAGATTACGCAGATAACGTCGTGAGTAAGGCGAACCAAAAGAGTGTGCTTCATTGCCAGAACACTTTAAAATTGCAGCAAATCCACTAAAGAGAGTAGCTGTACTTCACTAACCCCTCCACTTCTACATTATTCTTGGGCAGCATTCAACCTTCCTCAGATTGGATAGACCTAGAACATCGAAAAAGTTCGTAGAAGTGTAACTCTTTTACTGTTGTATAGGGAAGAGAGTATCGCGGATATAATAGGCGGATTATGGTAGCAGTCATGAAAACAACCGCTTTATTCATTGCAGCGAGATCTTTCCATGAAATTTCGATTAGTAAATTTCTCTTATGAGTGCAAATATATTCTGTGGTGCTAAATTGGGAAAAATGACCAAGAGAAGTCTGAGGTCATAATGAAAGATTTTAAGTTTTAATTCTGCAGGCGCGCTGTTCCAAAGTGGAACGTTAGAGAAATAGCGTGAAAGTCGTCGAGGATCCCTCTCCCTGGCACTTAAGAGGGAACTGCAGAGTAGACGTGTAGATACAGATGTAGATGTCAGCTACGACCATGCAGACGGACAGTGTGCGATAGGTTCCTCAGGCGACGGCGGCGGCCCGCTATGTGATACCGCCAGCACGGCGGCTGCAGCCCTTAACAGGGAACGGATGACGTGCGTCAGAAAGTGTATTGCGTTCTCGGCAACTGGCCTGCCCCCATTACTCAGCTCGAATAGTACCGATCCAGGCGGATCGAATCGCGGCCGCTAGCACAGGCTATCATGGTGGCGCGCGCACGTACTGCGATGGCGAACACAGACAGCGAAGGCCCACTCTGGGCGATGAACACTACCCTTACGCTACGGCAATTACAGCTGCGTGGCGGGATATCTCACGCTCAAACTCCGATCCACGAGGAGGGCGGCTGGCAGCTGATGTCAGTCACTCTGTGAGTGGGCCGCCGTTCGCAAGACGCCAAGTCTGCAGCATCCACACTTAGCAGCTAGTGGAAACAGGCTCTGGTGGCGGCAGGTTGCTGGCTCGTCTTGCCACGAAGACTGGCATGGACTTGTCTTTGTGACTAGTGGCTGGCGCTGACTGCTCAGATATCGCTTCTGAAACAGTAGCCGATATACCATCCCAGCCGAAGAATGAGGCCAGAACATTGAGCAGCCGTGACGTCATTGTTCCAGTTCTCCCACCATATCAGCAACTACTCCGTTCTGGACGTACTGTGATTGTGCTGCAACTTTTAGATTCATGCAAATTCGATTTCCTTCTCGGTGGACCTCCGTTTCTTGTATACTGAAACGAATACTCAAATGTGAGGCTAGCCTGTGCAGAGTTTCGTTTACCCTATATAAAATTCTGTTCAAAGTGGCTCTGAGCACTATGGGACTTAACTTCTGATGTCATCAGTCCCCTAGAACGTAGAACTACTTAAACCTAACTAACCTAAGGACATCACACACATCCATGCCCGAGGCAGGACTCGAACCTGCGACCGTAGCGGTAGCACGGTTCCAGACTGTAGCGCCGAGAACCGCTTGGCCACCCTGCCCTGTGAAAATTCTGTTGTTTATTTTTCTTGTTTCAAATGGTTTGTAACGCCGGAAATGCATATCCTCCTATTTCCATCTATTGTACTATAAATTTTTCCTTGTTTTGTTACCTCAAGATATGACATTTCTGTGTCGTTATATATTGCAATTGTTTTACTATATATATATATATATATATATATATATATATATATATATATATCGATGTATAATTGGTTTGTTTTGTAAATATTATTTCTATTTTTACGCTGGGCCGTGACTAGGGAAAACTATGCTATCGAACGAATACATCGATAGGTCGTGTCGAGAACCAAAGTGTTTAGGATCTTTGGTAGTGTTAACTCTGCCGCGTGGAGCGCGGGCAGAGCAGAGAGAGAGTCTCGCTGGAGTAGTGCAGTGGAGCAGGTGTGTTGTGTGACGCTCCCGCGAGTTGCCGCGCTTTCGGGGTTTGGCAGCATGTAATTGCGCTCGACTTGCTATGTTAGTTTCTGACATGGTGTCGCGGGCGGGAGCGTTAACTGGGACACATCAAGAGCCCGTTTTGGCTGGATACCGTGTCGAGAAGAAGGCGCGCCAACATCCAGCTTCTGCAACAGCGACGGCCGACAATGAGTGACTGTCGCCACCTCCTCGATCGACGACTGCAAACCTTCAATCCACCAACAAGGAAGACTGGTAGCACGTAAAGTTTTAGAACTGTATGGCAGACCTCAGCTTTTCAAACTGTTAAATTGTTGCATCACAAAATTACAGCAACTTAGCATGGACCTTTGTTGCTCATTGTCCCAATTGCATTACCAAGCAGGGTCCCTTCCTTTTCCGGAATGAACCCGAGTGTCGTTGAAATTCAAACGCCAGCATTAAAGTAATATCATTCCATTTCACTGTGTTAATTTCAAAGTTCAGTTAAGGTATTCATAGCTGCCTACAATATTTAGATTACACAAGCACAAATTAAGAGTGCGAGTTTTGTTACCAAATTTTAGCTTACCTGTGACTGTAGCTCAGCTTGGTACGTACTAAATTTTACTATTGTTAATTGTTCAGAAGCATTTAATTCAAGTTCAAAGTTAAATCTCTTATTTCTAAATTGCGTAGATTCAAGTAGCTTTTGAAGTGATTGTTGAGGTAGCCCAAGACTAACGTTATTTTACTGAATTTCGTAGTGCTTCAGAAACAAATCTCACTATTAATTTCAGTCACTAAATTAACTTTCAATTTTCCGGTTTTATTAATTCTTTTGCTAAATTAAGTCAGAGTGCAGCGAAATTTATTACTTCTGACAAACTTTCAGTTTTCACACAACACGTGTCAACCTTCAGTTGCCACGCTTTTAGTGCTAATTATATGTGCAATAACCTTTCTTTTTCAGTTATTACACTAGTTGTCCATAGGACTGGCGACCGTAATTTTCCCCAAATCTCAAATATCTAACTAACGCCAATTAATTGTTAACGTGACGACCGCATATTTACTTTCTTTATTAATTTTGCCTTTTTCTCAAAATTAATTTCCACCAATTTCATTTGCATTTTTCCTTTCATTTAGATGTAACCCTTTCCTCCCTCTTTACCGACAGATTAACATCGGTGACGATTGCTTTTCGCAAATTTCCATTAGGTACACGCGGTTTAATTTTTCACTGTCATTAAGGTCGATAAGTGAGGGGGAGGTTACAGGTTGACACGACTTGCACTTGCTTATATCGATGAAACTATTTCATATCATACACCGTTCGTCGTGGAGTCACTCTCTGTGCCTCACCGTCTCGCTCTCCCTCTCCTTCTTCTTCTTCTTCTCTCTCTCTTCCCTCTCCCTCTCCTTCTCTCTCCTTTACTTACGCCCACGCATTCATTTGTACGCTGATCTGCAAACCTTAACCACGAAAGTATCTTTCTCATAATGTGTTACTGACAAGTAACAAACAGTTATGCTCATTGACTGGTAGATAGGACAGCTTGGCTGTGGAAGTGGAAGGGTAGCCCACAAGATAGACAGACAACAGTATTCACAATTACAAGCACCCAAGCTTTAATGATCTTCCAGCAATAAAGGCTCTTAACAAATCTCAATTAAGCAAGGACATAAATTGGTTACAAACATATGTCAACCTTCAACCAGTGAATAACCCCAATAAAGACGAACCAATCAGTAAAACGTAGAGAAAGGACTGCTTTACAAGAATACTTAAATTAAATAAAACTTAGCTTCCATGATTACGGTCGCCAGTCCTATGGACAACTACGGTAATAACTGAAAAAGGAAAGTTATTGCACATATAATTAGCACTAAAAGCGTGGCAACTGAAGGTTGACACGTGTTGTGTGAAAACTGAGAGTTTGTCAGAAGTAATAAATTTCGCTGCACTCTGACTTAATTTAGCAAAAGAATTAATAAAACCGGAAAATTGAAAGTTAATTTAGTGACTGAAATTAATAGTGAGCTAAACCGACATCGTCATGGCCCAGTGGCCACCGTGCTAAAACAGACTAACGTTTCGGTAAGCGACCGACAGCAACACAGGAGTAACAGTGACTGAAAGTCGGTGTACGCCTTACCAAACACGGTACACCCTGAAGCGGGAGCAGGCACAGCTGACCAGAGGCCATACAACCGCGAGCACAAACCTCACGCCGCCCGTACTAACGCGGGAAATGATAGCGAGCGACAAGACGCCACGCGCAAAGCAGCAACCGTGCCTACCCCTCGACCACAGAATGTGCCCTGTCTCCTTGTCTATGGTAATACAATCTGTAGCACACAAGAAACGATTTAATAGTGGCATTAGTTCAACGCAAGATCAGTTAACAGGTAGGTCCAGTAAAGATTTACCAACGGATTTACCTTCAACTTCCGGACCACAGGCGCAAATTAGTAAACTTGGCATAAGTTTTCACCAGACCGATAAACAAGAAATCAAATTAAACGGTTGCCAAAATTACAGTCACGATACACGATACGCAAGCCCTTCAAGACCTTGCTATCTTACTCACAGTTATCATTAACGGCGAAACATACACAAATGAATGACAAGAAATTCACCATTGAAAGCAAAAAACAACACACCACAAAGGTTAAATTAATTAATTTGCAGACGAGCCAGTCACAGAAAGCTCAGTTCCACAAGATTAGGACTAACTTCACTCGGCAGCAATACATTTGTGTGCCTGATAACTAGGTTGCCGGAACAGAACTCAAAACCCAAAACAACAGGTCACACGTTAGCTGTCTTGTTCTCGGATACTAGGCACTACCTGGCTAAGACAATCGCGACGAAAAAAAATCTCTGAAATTACAGCTGCCTGCAGCAAAACAAATGAGTCAGGGTGCATGAATGTAAAGCACAAGCCACTGTTCCAGCCGGAGCGTAACCTTTTCAATGCACATACGGACAGAACAACACACGTGGGCATAAAGGGAGCAGCAGATGCGTACCAAGCAAACTATACTGCGCCAAAATACGACCCACGTCACTTCCACAAACCGGAGCACTGCTCCCGGTGCTGGTGTCTGCTCACTGGACTGCGGCAACTCTCTGTCCCCTGGAAAGCGATGCTGACTGCTGCTTTGCTCAACGCTCCCTTCTCGGCCGTGCACAACAACTCTTCTCTTGTCGCCTCAGAGTGCGGCCGCAATGTCCGTTCTTCCTTGCTGTCCGCCCCAGACTCCCGTACTCGCACTAACTCCCTCGTTAGGACCCGCTCCGACAGGAGGCGCTCGCGATCGCACATAGTGCCAACCTCAACCAGAGGAGAAATCGATAGCGTCTTGCGCCCGAGAGCCGCGTCATGGCTCACTCATAAATTAAGGATAATGCAGATACATGGTGAAACAACGCTCTGGTGGGATGTTTGCTGGTTTAAAGCACCTCGGGGTATGACCATGCGGTGCATTTGTCTTGCGGTCGTCGCACGGTGACACTGCCAGCGGTCCACATACACAGAGGTGTGTTGATGCATGTCGGAGTAGGGTGCAGCGAGTAAGCGTGCAGACGTTTTCAGACGTGCTAATAGTGACTGTGTGCCGGTAGGGGTGGCCGAGCGGTTCTAGGCGCTACAGTCTGAACCGCGCGACAGCAACGGTCGCAGGTTCGAGTCCTGCTTCGGGCATGGATGTGTGTGATGTTCTTAGGTTGGTTAGGTTTAAGTAGTTCTAAGTTCTAGGGGACTGATCACCTCGGAAGTTGAGTCCCATAGTGCTCAGAGATATTTGGACCATTTTTTTGGTGACTGTGTGTTGAAAATGGCTCAAAGAACACATATTGATGACGTTATGAGGGGTGTAATTCTTAGGGCGACAGGAGGCCGGTCAAACACAGCAGATCGTAGCATGGGTCCTCAATGTGCCACGAAGTGTGATCTCAAGATTATGGCAACGATTCCAGCAGACAGGAAACGTGTCCAGGCACTACAGTACGGGACGTCCACAGTGTACAATACCACAAGAAGACCGATATCTCACCATAATACGTGCCCACAGGCGGCCACGGAATACTGCAAGTAGCCTTGCTCGAGACGTTTCCGCAGCCACTGGAGCAGTTGTCTCCCGACACACAGTCTACAGACGGTTCATCAGACATGGTTTATTCGCCCAGAGACCTGGAACGTGCATTCTACTGACCCCTGGTCACAGGAGAGCCCGTAAAGCGTGGCGTCAAGGACACAGTACATGGTCATTGGAACAGAGGTCCCAGGTTATGTTCACGGACGAGTCCAGGTATAGTCTGAAGAGTAATTCCCGCCGGGTTTTCATCTGGCGTGAACCAGGAACCAGATACCAACCCCTTAATGTCCTTGAAATGGACCTGTATTGAGGCCGTGGTTTGATGGTGTGAGGTGGGATTATGACTGGTGCACTTACACCCCTGCATGTCTTTGACAGAGGAACTGTAACAGGTCAGGTGTATCGGGACGTCATTTTGCACTAGTATGTCCGCCTTTTCAGGGGTGCAGTGGGTCCCACCCTCCTCCTGATGGACGATAACGCACGGCCCCACCGAGCTGCCATCGAGGAGGAGTACCTTGAAACAGAAGATATCAGGCAAATGGAGTGGCCTGCCTGTTCTCCAGACCTAAACCCTATCGAACACTTCTAGGATGTTCTCCGTCGACGTATCACTGCACGTGTTCAAACCCCTAAGACGCTTCAGGAGCTCCGACAGGCACTGGAGCAAGCATGGGAGGCTATACCCCAGCAGCTCCTCAACCACCTGATCCAGAATATGCCAACCCGTTGTGCGGCCTGTGTATGTGTGCATGGTGATCATATCCCACATTGATGTCGGGGTAATTACGCAGGAAACACTGGCGTTTTGTAGGACATGTGTTTCGGGACAGTTTTCTCAACTTATCAGCAATACCGTGGACTTACAGATCTGTGTCGTGTGTGTTCTCTAAGTGCCTATGCTATTATTTTGTGTAGTTCCACGTTGTGTGGCACCTCATTCAGCAATTATCCTTAATTTATGAGCGTGAGTGTAGTTTTATTAAACTTGGAACATACTGCTACAGTACTGTATAGAAGGTAACTGAAAGAAATACCCAATGACACGAACAGAAATTACTCTTTTATTCAAAGATAATAAATACACTGATGTTACCGATGTTTGTTATGGTCCCTGGACAATACAAAAGGCTGAACGTAGTTCTTAATGGGGTGTGTGATCTCCACGTCGGCAGTTGATGCTCTGAATCGTTCTCCCGTGCTGGCCGCAAGGTTGGTAGGAGTTGCTGTGGTAGGGAGTTCCATTGCTCCACCACCGCTGTTGGTGTATACGGACGCGCTGCAGTACGTCTCGCCGATGCATCCCGTTTAAGACGCAGAATGGGCAAGCTAGTCCACTCGCCGAATGTCCTCTCATTCCACTGCCCCTCTACCCGCGCTGTTCTATGTGGCCGTGCAGTGTGGTCAGGGCCAAATGCATCTCTGACAAAACGCTCATGGGGAAGGAGTAATGCGTCATAGTAACGTTGACCGTGCTCAAAGATTTGGTCAATACATCCATGAGACATTTCTCCACAGCGTAACATCTAGACAAATCCCTGGGATCATAATGTGTTCCTACCTGTCACCATATGAGTGTACGTCCAGAATCGCTGCTCACATTGAATCTGCTCTCGTCAGGGACGAGGACGCGTCCCTGCTCCTCTTTCGTCCAGTTCCATCGCCTTTGGCAGCGCCACAAACGTTGGTGCCGATATGCGGGCGTCAATGAACACGGTGTACCGGTCGTCGGGTAAAGAGGGCAACCACCTGCAGTCGCCATGCCGCCGCGAAATGTGAGATGGCGTGCCTTGCAGTCGCTCTTTGACGTGCGCCCCTTCTTGCTTGTTGCACAATGTAGATGTGATCTGCTACTGTATCTGCCCGTGATGTTGACTACCACCTGTTTTTCTCGCAGCTGTTCCTGCAGTTCGGAATGCCCCCCACGCACGTGAAACAATACTGCGATCAGTGCCAAACTTCTACGCTACACTCGTCACAATTCGTGCCTATTCATTTTCGCGATGATTCTTCCCCGTCTGAAATCATCCACATGTTGTCTCCGGGCTATGTTGTAAATAACAGTGCGAGCGTATCTCCCCGCAGACTGACACATATTGTCTTTAGCATTCCTGATATTGTCCCCCGTTGGGGGACAGCTACATTTTTCTGAGCTCATTGTTGTTGTTGTTGTGGTCTTCAGTTCTGAGACTGGTTTGATGCAGCTCCCCATGCTAATCTATCCTGTGCAAGCTCCTTCATCTCCCAGTACCTACTCCAACCTACATCCTTCTGAATCTGCTTAGTGTATTCATCTCTTGGTCTCCCTCTACGATTTTTATCCTCCACACTGCCCCCCAATGCCAAATTTGTGATCCCTTGATCTCTCAGGACATGTCCTACGAACCGATCCCTTCTTCTAGTCAAGTAGTGCCACAAACTTCTCTTCTCCCCAATCCTATTCAATACCTCCTCATTAGTTACGTGATCTACCCATCTAATCTTCAACATTCTTCTGTAACACCACATTTCGAAAGCTTCTATTCTCTTCTTGTCTAAACCATTTATCGTGCATGTTTCACTTCCATACATGCATACACTCCACACAAACACTTTCAGAAAAGACTTCCTGACATTTAAATCTATACTCGATGTTAACAAATTTCTCTTCTTCAGAAACGCTTTCCTTGCCATTGCCAGTCTACATTTTATATCCTCTCTACTTCGACCATCATCAGTTATTTTGCTCCCCAAATAGCAAAACTCCTTTACTACTTTAAGTGTCTCATTTCCTAATCTAATTTCCTCAGCATCACCCGCCTTAATTCGACTACAGTCCATTATCCTCGTTTTGCTTTTGTTGATGTTCATCTTATATCCTCCTTTAAAGACACTGTCCATTCCGTTCAACTGCTCTCCCAAGTCCTTTGCTGTCTCTGACAGAATTACAATGTCATCGGCGAACCTCAAAGTTTTTATTTCTTCTCCCTGGATTTTAATACCTACTCCTAATTTTTCTTTTGTTTCCTTTACTGCTTGCTCAATATACAGATTGAATAACATCGGGGAGAGGCTACAATCCTGCCTCACTCCCTTCCCAACCACTGCTTCCCTTTCATGCCCCTCGACTCTTATAGCTGCCATCTGGTTTCTGTACAAATTGTAAATAGCCTTTCGCTCCCTGTATTTTACCCCTGCCACCTTTAGAATTTGAAAGAGAGTATTCCAGTCAACATTGTCAAAAGCTTTCTCTAAGTCTACAAATGCTAGAAACGTAGGTTTGCCTTTCCTTAATCTCCCTTCTGAGTTAAGTCGTAAGGTCAGTATTGCCTCACGTGTTCGAACATTTCTACGAAATCCAAACTGATCATCGCCAAGGTCGGCTTCTACCAGTTCTTCCATTCGTCTATAAATAATTCGCGTTAGTACTTTGCAGCGGTAACTTATTAAACTGATAGTTCGGTAATTTTCACATCTGTCAACATCTGCTTTCTTTGGGATTGGAATTGTTATATTCTTCTTGAAGTCTGAGGGTATTTCGCCTTTCTCGTACATCTTGCTCACCAGATGATACAGTTTTGTCAGGACTGGCTTTCCCAAGGCCGTCAGTATTTCTAATGGAATGTTGTCTACTCCCGGGGCCTTGTTTCGACACAGGTCTTTCAGTGCTCTGTCAAACTCTTCACGCAGTATCGTATCTCCCATTTCACCATCATCTACATCCTCTTCCATTTCCATAATATTGTCCTCATGTACATCGCCCTTGTGTAGTCTCTCTATATACTCCTTCCACCTTTCTGCTTTCCCCTCTTTGCTTAGAACTGGGTTTCCATCTGAGCTCTTGATATTTATGCAAGTGGCTCTTTTTTCTCCAAAGGTCTCTTTAATTTTCCTGTAGGCTGTATCTATCTTACCCCTAGTGAGATAAGCCTCTACATCCTTACATTTGTCCTCTAGCCTCCCTGCTTAGCTATTTGCCACTTCCTATCTCATTTTTGAGACGTCTGTATTCCTTTTTGCTTGCTTCATTTACTGCAATTTTATATTTTCTTCTTTCATCAATTAAATTCAATATTTCTTCTGTTACCCAAGGGTTTCTACTAGCCCTCGTCTTTTTACCTACTTGATCCTCTGCTGCCTTCACTACTTCATCCCTCAGAGCTACCCATTCGTCTTCCATTATATTTCTTTCCTGTCAATTGTTCCCTTATGGTCTCCCTGAAACTCTGTACAGCCTCTGGTTTAGTCAGTTTATCCAGGTCCCATCTCCTTAAATTCCCACCTTTTTGCAATTTCTTCAGTTTTAATCTACAGTTCATAACCAATAGATTGTGGTCAGAGTCCACATCTGCCCCTGGAAATGTCTTACAGTTTAAAACCTGGTTCTTAAATCTCTGTCTTACCATTATATAATCTATCTGATACCTTTTAGTAACTGAGCTCATGGCATGTGAAAAACAGCCTCCTTTTCGCTAGGAGACCTCTGACAACTTGGTGTCGCACTTCAATTCC
The DNA here is from genome assembly GCF_023864345.2 of Schistocerca serialis cubense. Lineage (NCBI taxonomy): Eukaryota > Metazoa > Arthropoda > Insecta > Orthoptera > Acrididae > Schistocerca > Schistocerca serialis. The sequence continues at coordinate 1,211,727,800 of NC_064638.1, read as the reverse complement.
ACCTAGTTGGTAAGATGTTATGTTAGTTTATCTATCACGTCCTTAAATTTTCAGAAGCATTATATTTTCCACGAATGTAACAGTGGTGGTCAACTGTCAGCCATTTTAGAGCACTTGCATTTTCAATATTATTTTCCAGTTTTGCTCGTTGCATAGCCTACGTCCAGATGAGAAACACGTTAAACTGAAACTTCTATTTACTTTTTTCTTGCTCTTTGCATAGGCACCTTCCAGATAAGATAAACGTTAAACTGAAATGTGTAAGCCAACCGGCAGTCCGTTAGTAAAAGTAGTCGATTGGTGGTTAAATCTATCGAACTGTTTATCTATTAGCTTATCTCAAACGGTACCGCAGGCTGTGATTTTTATCGGATTCCACTGCGAGATTATTTAGTCAATTTATAAATTAGTTACGTTCGCGCCCTTAGCGATTTCTCAGTAAAATAATACTCTGGCTTATTTGCTCATCATGGATCACCATTATAATGTTTGGTTTGTGGGGCGCTCAACTGCGCTATCATCGAACCCGGGACCCGTAATCCAAAGGCTGCAACGCTAGCCACTAGACCAAGAGCTGTGGACGTGGACCATCATGGAAGCAATATATTGCATCCATCCTAAATTTACCCAGCAAGAGTAAACATAGTAAGGTGCGGTTATCGCGAAGTTGTAGAAGACAATGTGGATAATTTTACGACGTAACCAAGTTACGTCGTTGTAGAGGTCTAACTACCTCAAGGATATTGTTTTCTGCTTTTTGTAACTATGATTCTGTGTGGTATCAGAAACTGTCTTCAAAGAGAACGCTAGTGACATAAAATTTATGGAATTTGACCGTATAGTGACAAGTAAGAGCGCCGCCGAATGCAGTTCCGCTGTCAGAAGGAAAGGTTCGATAAACGGCATATCTGCTGTATCAAATGTAACCAAATGCCCAACTCATATGCACTTCATCTGATTAGTGTTATCGTGATTACCATGTCAACTACTCCAAATCTCGATCATGAGCACTGGTAGGTACCATAAACTGGTTAAAGTAAGACGATGCTGTAAGCTGATCTTTTTTCGAAATTATCGAAGCATAGGGCCGTGTTACATGGTTTTTCATGTCGTCTGGAGGCGTTGGTATTTCCTTGTTTCACTTTTTCCACACATGAAGCTTACATGACGGGAACGCGTACGTTAGGATTTCATGTTCATATTGGTGCATGATGGTGCCTTTACGTTTACCGCAAAGAAAAATGGTTCTTAGAGCCTTTATTCTCGGCTTCATTACAGCGTTTTCCTGCTGTGAAAAATTTGCTGTATTTTAACTCTGAATCTCAATGCTGGTTACTTTGAAACTAGTGAACCTAATTTCTTTTCAGAGTGTTCTTACAGTGACACATTTCGAAATTTCTGTACGTACCCAAATCTATTTCGTTCATAAAACTGTAAAGAACTTGTTCGTCGGTTTCTTTACACTTCGCTTTTGGTTTCAGCAGATGTCCTTTTGTAAACGTTTTCAAGCATTTGCCTGAGTTCTTCACTCCACTCGTTCAGCCCTATTTCTGTGGTTTTCCTTCTGCTGGGAACCAAAGTCTCTTGTTCCTTTTCACAAATCAGCTTTACTTTAAACAATATCTGTTAGATTTTCGACAGTTTTTGATGAGATTTGAGACTTTCAGCCATCATCAGACTACTTCTATTGGTTTCTTTTTGTCTTTACCCTTCGTGAGGATGGCATCAAAAAAAGTACAAAATTGTCAGAACGGTTATTTTACGCATTGTGCTCTATTATATTTCGCCCTAGGTTATTAAACCCTGATAAAATGTGCAATTGCAGTCGGTATAGAACACGATATTTTGTAATTAGTTTGGTATATAAGACACCAATGAAGATCTGATAACTGCAATTAACTAAACATAATATATAAATTATGACTTCTCTTGAATAAATTTGGAGTAGTATAATTTATGAGAGTTTAATACAAATGTAATATTTTCCTCTCTTATGTGTCCAAAGGCTTAATATACACTCCTGGAAATGGAAAAAAGAACACATTGACACCGGTGTGTCAGACCCACCATACTTGCTCCGGACACTGCGAGAGGGCTGTACAAGCAATGATCACACGCACGGCACAGCGGACACACCAGGAACCGCGGTGTTGGCCGTCGAATGGCGCTAGCTGCGCAGCATTTGTGCACCGCCGCCGTCAGTGTCAGCCAGTTTGCCGTGGCATACGGAGCTCCATCGCAGTCTTTAACACTGGTAGCATGCCGCGACAGCGTGGATGTGAACCGTATGTTCAGTTGACGGACTTTGAGCGAGGGCGTATAGTGGGCATGCGGGAGGCCGGGTGGACGTACCGCCGAATTGCTCAACACGTGGGGCGTGAGGTCTCCACAGTACGTCGATGTTGTCGCCAGTGGTCGGCGGAAGGTGCACGTGCCCGTCGACCTGGGACCGGACCGCAGCGACGCAACGATGCACGCCAAGACCGTAGGATCCTACGCAGTGCCGTAGGGGACCGCACCGCCACTTCCCAGCAAATTAGGGACACTGTTGCTCCTTGGGTATCGGCGAGGACCATTCGCAACCGTCTCCATGAAGCTGGGCTACGGTCCCGCACACCGTTAGGCCGTCTTCCGCTCACACCCCAACATCATGCAGCCCGCCTCCAGTGGTGTCGCGACAGGCGTGAATGGAGGGACGAATGGAGACGTGTCGTCTTCAGCGATGAGAGTCGCTTCGGCCTTGGTGCCAATGATGGTCGTATGCGTGTTTGGCGCCGTGCAGGTGAGCGCCACAATCAGGACTGCATACGACCGAGGCACACAGGGCCAACACCCGGCATCATGGTGTGGGGAGCGATCTCCTACACTGGCCGTACACCACTGGTGATCGTCGAGGGGACACTGAATAGTGCACGGTACATCCAAACCGTCATCGAACCCATCGTTCTACCATTCCTAGACCGGCAAGGGAACTTGCTGTTCCAACAGGACAATGCGCGTCCGCATGTATCCCGTGCCACCCAACGTGCTCTAGAAGGTGTAAGTCAACTACCCTGGCCAGCAAGATCTCTGGATCTGTCCCCCATTTAGCATGTTTGGGACTGGATGAAGCGTCGTCTCACACGGTCTGCACGTCCAGCACGAACGCTGGTCCAGCTGAGGCGCCAGGTGGAAATGGCATGGCAAGCCGTTCCACAGGACTACATCCAGCATCTCTACGATCGTCTCCATGGGAGAATAGCAGCCTGCATTGCTGCGAAAGGTGGATATACACTGTACTAGTGCCGACATTGTGCATGCTCTGTTGCCTGTGTTTATGTGCCTGTGGTTCTGTCAGTGTGATCATGTGATGTATCTGACCCCAGGAATGTGTCAATAAAGTTTCCCCTTCCTGGGACAATGAATTCACGGTGTTCTTATTTCAATTTCCAGGAGTGTACAACTTCCAGATCGAATTTTCACTCCGCACTTCGCTTTTACGAACCTTCCTGGCAGATTACAATCTTGTGTTGGATCTGGACTCGACCTCGAGACCTTTACCTGCTGCGGGAAATGCTCTACTACCATCCTGTTTTATCTCCTGTTCTTATATATCAGTTTCTTCGTCATTTTTGATGAGCCGTTCTGTACGGAAGGCGGTGACAGCTCTTTTATTCTATTGATGAAAACCTTATGCTTTATTTGTATTACAGAATGTGGTCATTCCACTGATCAGACACGCTCAGCTACCTGCCAGTACCAATTTAGTTAGCCGAGCACGACTTAGGATTCGTCCTCAAAGTCTTACTTCCGCCAGTATCTCATCTCCCACCCTCCAAACTCCAAACTTCACAGAAGTTACGCAGAAGAACTAGTGTGAAGTTTGGAAGGTAGAGGATGAGGTTCTGGTTAAAGTAAAGCTATGAGGACGCATCGTCAGTCGTGCTCAAGTAACTAAGTTGTCGGAGGAGTTGCCTCTGAAAGGGAAAAGTCCCGTCTTCGAATCCGTGTCCAGCACACAGTTCTAATCTGGCAGGAGATTTCAATATACAGTTCGTTTTCTTATCTTTGCACGAAACCACTAGCCTATTATCTTATTGGAAGCATATTTATAGTACCAAATACCGTAGTCGATGTACTGTTATCAGATGTGAGTCCTAAACTACTTCGTTCTCATGAATTGCTCTCTACGGACGCATATTTGTGTTACCCACTCTTTTTTTGGTGCAACAACATAAATATTCTAATTTGGAGTTTAACTGAAAAGAACGCCAGCAAACATTGCTCTCGTTTTCAAACGCACCGCAAAAAATGTGTGATGGAGTAGAGAAGAGCTCCCGTTCGCTGAATACCAGTTTAAATAACGCAGACAGTACGTGTGTCAACAATCGTGCATTTAGCAAGCAGCATCAAAAATGCACTCGTCATGTTATCGGAATAGCAGCTCTGTCTACAGAGTTTACAAGGGCGACAATGGCTTCAAAAATGCAGCCACAATAGCTGCCGTTTATCACCCATTACCGCTTGTATCGCGTACAGCTTTCCCGTACACACAGCGAAATGCACACACTCATTCGACAAGTCCATTCACGAGCGGCACTTTGTGCTCCGTCGCAGGAGGGCGCATAATCGAGGCGCGTGCTAGAGCTAATAACGTGGAAAGTAAACTGTGCCTTGAATTAACATGCAAGGTACAGAGGGCGTCAAATCGCCAGACCAATTTTCTGCGAAATTACTTTAATAAGAAAATAAGAGATTACGTAAAGAAGAAAATACGAAACTGTGTTTCCTGAAAAAACAGCAGAGTTAAATCTACATAATTTATACAATGAGAGTCTCATTACTACCCTGAAATACTGTAACTATGCGCACTATCTGCGAACACTATACTGTTGAATTGTGTACGGCAATTACTAGAAAAATTAAAATCACTATTCCAACTGTGGGAATTCATTGCTCTTCCATAAAATTACTGTTAACAATTCAGTAATTAGTGCAACGAGGTCTAGCATGATGCTTTACATACGATCTGGAAGAAACACAATTTACATGCGTTGAAAATAAATGTTAAATTTTTTACACTTTACTTTGGTCTATCTGTCGCTATAACTGGAACAACAACAACAGCGTAGAGTTCCGCCGATGTTCCCTACTGGGATGGTATGTGGGAGAGTAACTTCCTTCCGCAAAATAATGGTAAGTAACTGTCGTTTAACGACCTGGGAGCGTATGCTTTAAGGTAACTAAAAATATTTCTGTTGGCTTAACAAGAAGTAGTTGATGGAAAAATAAATGTGTATTGATGCAAAACGTTCCACATACCCCTACAGAAAAAAATATAGAAAATCAAACTGACAACACCTTGCACCAATTGGAAATACAAAGGTATAAAATTCCTTTAACTAAAAGGGACGAATAAAAAGCTGTCGGTTGAATTTCTGTATAAGTGAGTTAGCCATAAAAAGGGCAACTTTTCGTACCACACTCGCTTACCATACGACATATCACGCAAGTGGCACACCGAAAAACACGCAAATTTTACACAAATCCGTGTTTGGTAGATAATGTCTCTGAGTTTGTCATTTATCGTTAAGGAAGTACAACGTAAACCGTCATTAAATTTTAATGTCTGTTTTAGAAGCGTTTTGGAAACTTTAATCTATCATCATATCTTAGTTCAGATGCTTGGCTCAGGTTCATTTCCCCCCAGTAAAGCAACGATTTCGAAGTATTTACAGAGATTTGCATTCTCTTTGTGTGCTTTGCTCGAGTGTACTATATTTGCACTTAAAAGATTCACTGTTTACAAACGTTACGATACAAGTTACAAGTAACTTCTTAGGAAAACTAGTGTCCCTCAATAAACATTGATAATAAAGGCAGAACGTGCAAACTTTTTTCACATCCAGGTTCCATCACTCTAAAACTTGTAAACTGCCTCTAGCTTTTATAAAGTGTGAGTTCGGTGAGGAAGAGAGCCTACTTCTTCAGGTATCCTTTGTTCAGCTGAAACCACTCACTGGTGGTAATATCCTATAGAGCTACCGAAGTGTCGTGATGTAGAGTGTTACGTTGCATCAGCTATTGAAAAAAGGCCCAGATATTGTCTATAGGATTGTACGCCAAACTAGGAAATTTTGTTTGCAGACCTGTGTAATCCCTGTTTTCATCTTGAAAAACAGGAATGTCCAGCATACTCGTTACGAAGAAACAGAGAAAGGGCAATACTAGGTCATCGATCGCAAGACCGCTACGGTCGCAGGTTCGAATCCTGCCTCGGGCATGGATTTTTGTGATGTCCTTAGGTTAGTTAGGTTTAACTAGTTCTAAGTTCTAGGGGACTAATGACCTCAGCAGTTGAGTCCCATAGTGCTCAGAGCCATTTGAACCATTTCTAGGTCATCGACAATACTGAAACTAACATGCGTTGGCGGTAAGCGGAATTGGTCTCTTCTTCTTCTATTTCTACTTTTGACTAGGGTCGTCCCCGTTTGTCTGATTCCGTGAATTTACTGTACCAATTGTTGTCCCATCTCTCAGGTGGTCGTTCGGGTAGTAGTTTCCCTTGCAGACTTCCATGGTTACAAATTTTAGGTAGTCTCGAAGGGCCCATCCTTTCCACATCTAACAATTTCTTTTCATTGTCTTCATATATTTATATTTTATATTCTACACTGTATTCTTAGCGAAACAGTTCTTTTGTCAACCATGGATTACCATAGACTTAGTTTTTTTAGATGAAATGTCAATGTAATATTGCTTACCGGTGTTACTATAGTCTAAATTTCTTAGTTGTTATTTTAAACTGATGAAGTAACTTTTGTCAGTTATCCTCATTATTTGCCATCAGTAGACCATCATCAGCATAATACATAAACCTTTGTCTTTCTTCGATATACTCTTAATCAATACACTCTACTCATTAGACTGTTCATTCCGTTCAGCAGATGTTGCAATACTTCTTCACTTTCACTCAGGATAGCAATGCCATCGTATCATTGGTTTTCTTTCACCTTGAGTTTTAATTCCACTCTTGAACCTTTCTTTTATTTCTGTCATTGCTTCCTCGATGTACAGATTAAATAGTAGGAGCGAAAGGCTATATGACCCGTCTCACCCTATGGCTTACTCCTCCTTTTCGCAGAATATCGAACACCTTTTACCTTTTTACATTTTCGAACGCTTTTTCCAAATCGACCAATCTTATGAACGTATGATGATTTTTCTTTAGTCTTGCTACCATTACCAACCGCTAAGTCAGAATTGCATCTCTCGTGATTTTACCTTTCCTAAATCCAAACGGATCGTCTACATCTACATCTACATGGATACTCTGCAAATCACATTTAAGTGCCTGGCAGAGGCTTCATCGAACCACCTTCTCAATTCTCTGTTATCCCCATCTCGTATAACGAGCGGAAAGAACGAACACCTATATCTTTCTGTACAAGCTCTGATGTCATTTTATAGTGGTAACCGCTCCCCCGCTAAGTAGGTCAAGGTCAACAAAATATTTTCACATTCGGAGGAGAAAGTTGGTGATTGGAATTTCGTGAGAAGATTCCGACGGGACAAAAGACGCCTTTCTTTTACTGACGTCCAGCCCAAATCCTGTATCATTTCAGTGACACACTCTCCCACATTTCGCGATAATACAAAACGTGCTGCCCTTCTTTGAAATTTTTCGATGTACTCCGTAAGTCCTATCTGGTAAGGATCCCACACTGTGCAGTAGTATTCTAACTGATGTCGGACAAGCGTAGTGTATGTAGTCTCCTTCGTAGATCTGTTACATTTTCTAAGTATCCTGCCAATAAAACGCAGTCTTTGGTTAGCCTTCCCCACAATATTTTATATATGTTCCTTCCAATTTAAGTTGTTCGTAATTGTAATTCGTAGGTATTTAGTTGAATTTACGGCCTTTAGATTAGACTGAATTCTCTTGTAACGGAAGTTACAATTCCTTTTAGTACTCATGTGGATGACCTCACACTTTTCGTTATTTAGGGTCAACTGGCAATTTTCTCACAATTCACATATCTTTACTAAATCGTTTTGCAATTTCTTTTAATCTTCTGATGACTTTATTAGTCGTTAAACGATAGCGTCTTCTGCAAACAATCTAAGATGGCTGCTCAGATTGTCTCCCAAATCGTTTATACAGATAACGAACAGCATCGGGAACGCTAGAAATCACTTCTGTTTTACTCTACATCTACATCTACATTTATACTCCGCAAGCCACCCAACGATGTGTGGCAGAGGGTACTTTACGTGCCACTGTCATTAACTCCCTTTCCTGTTCCAGTAGCGTATGGTTCGCGATAAGAACGACTGCCGCCAAGCTTCCGTGCTCGCTCGAATCCCTCTAATTTTACATTCGTGATCTCCTCTGGAGGTATAACTAGGGGGAAGCAATATATTCGATACCTCATCCAGAAACGCACCCTCTCGAAGCCTGGACAGGAAGCTACACCGCGACGCAGAGCGCCTCTCTAACAGAGTCTGCCACTTGAGCTTGCTAAACACCTCCGTAACGCTATCACGCTCACCAAATAACCCTGTGACGAAACGCGCCGCCCTTCTTTGGATCTTTTCTATCTCCTCTGTCAACCTGACCTGGTACGAATCCCACACTGATGAGCAATACTCAAGTATAAGTCGAACGAGTGTTTTGCATGCCACCTCCTTTGCTGATGGTCTACATTTTCTAACGACTCTCCCAATGAATCTCAACCTGGCACCCGCCTTACCAACAATTAATTTTATATGATCATTCCACTTCAAATCGTTCCGCACGCATACTCCCAGATATTTTACAGAAGTAACTGCTACCATTGTTTGTTCCGCTATCATGTAATCAAACAATAAGGATCCTTCTTTCTATGTATTCGCAAGACATTACATTTGTCTATGTTAAGGGTCAGTTACCACTCCCTGCACCAAGTGCCTATCAGCTGCAGATCTTCCTGCATTTCGCTGCAATTTACTAATGCTGCAACTTCTCTGCATACTAGAGCATCATCCGCGAAAAGCCGCATGAAACTTCCGACGCTATCTACTGGGTCATTTATATATATTGTGAAAAGCAATGGTCCCATAACATTCCCCTGTGACACGCCAGGGGTTACTTTAACCTCTGTAGACGTCTCTCCATTGAGAACAACATGCTGTGTTCTGTTTGCTAAAAACTCTTCAATCCAGCCACACAACTGATATTCCGTAGGCTCTTACTCAGGCGACAGTGCGGAGCTGTATCGAACGCCTTCCGGAAGTCAAGGAAAATGGCATATACCTGTGAGCCTGTATCTAATATTTTCTGGGTCTCATGAACAAATAAAGCGAGTTGGGTTTCACATGATCGCTGTTTCCGGAATCCATGTTGTTTCCTACAGAGTAGATTCTGGGTTTCCATAAATGACATGATACGGGAGCAAAAATCGTGTTCTAAAATTCTACAACAGATCGATGTCAGAGATATAGATCTGTTGTTTTACGCATCTGCTCGACGACCCTTCTTGAAAACTGGAACTACCTGTGCTCTTTTCCAATCATTTGGAACCTTCCGTTCCTCTACAGACTTGCGGCATACGGCTGTTAGAAGGGGGCAAGTTCTTTCGCGTACTCTGTGTAGAATCGAATTGGTATCCTGTTAGGTCCAGTGAAAACTGGAACTACCTGTGCTCTTTTCCAATCATTTGGAACCTTCCGTTCCTCTACAGACTTGCGGCATACGGCTGTTAGAAGGGGGCAAGTTCTTTCGCGTACTCTGTGTAGAATCGAATTGGTATCCTGTTAGGTCCAGTGGACTTTCCTCTGTTGAGGATTTTTTTTGTGCGCCCTAAAACCACAAGAAAAATCCTCTGTTGAGTGATTTCAGTTATTTTTCTATTCCTTGGACACTTATTTCGATGTCAGCCATTTTTTCGTTCGGGTGAGGATTTACAGAAGGAGCTGCAGTGCGGTCTTCCTGTGTGAAACAGATTTGGAAACAGGTGTTCAATATTTCGGCTTTACGCGTGTCATCCTCTGTTTCAATGCCATAATCATTCCAGAGTGTCTGGGTATGCTGTTTCGATCCACTTACTGACCAGAACGTCCTAGGATTTTCTGTCTAGTCGGCACATAGAATTTTACTTTCGAATTCAATGAACGCTTCACGCATAGCCCTCCTTACGCTAACTTTGACATCGTTTAGCTTCTGTTTGTCTGAGATGTTTTGGCTGCGTTTAAATTTGCAGTGAAGCTCTCGATGACTTTCCGTCTATTACTACGAACTGTGATCTCTCTGACAGGAAATCACGAATCCAGTCACATAACTGAGACGATATTGCATAACCACGCAATTTCACTATAAGCCCTAGTGTGGTACAGTGACAAAACCCTTCTAGAAATCCAGAAATACGGAATCGATCTGAAATTCCTTGTCAAAATCACTAGACACTTCGTGTTAATGAAGAGCTACTTGTGTTTGACAAGTACGATATTTTCTAAACCCGTGTTACTGTGTGTCAGTACACCGTTTTCTTCGAGGAAATTCGTAATTTACGAACACAATATATGTTCCAAAATCTTGCTGCACATCGACGTTAACGATATGGGCCTATACTTAAGTGGATTACTCCTACTACAGATCTTGAACATTGGTGTGACCAGTGCTACTTTCCAGTCTTTGGGTACGAATCTTTCGCCGAGCGAACGTTTGTATATGATTGTTAAGTATGGAGCAAATACATCAGCATTCTCTAAAAGGGACCTAATAGGTATCCAGTCTGGATCAGAAGACTTATTAAGTGATTTAAGTTGCTTCCCTACTCCAAGGATATTTACTTCTACATTACTCGTGTAGGCGGAAGTTCTCGATTCGAATTCTGAAATATTTACTTCTTCCTCTTTTGTGAAGGCATTTTGGAAAACTGTGTGTAGTAACTCTGCTTTGGCAGCACTCACTTCGATAGTATCTCAATTGCTTTCGCGCAGAGAAGACTTTGATTGGTTATTGCTGCTAACATACTTCAAATATGACCAGAATCTCTTTGGATTTTCTGCCAGGTTTCGAGACAAAGTTTCGTTGTGGAAACTGTTATAAGCACCTCTCATTGAAGTCCGCTCTAAATTTATAGCTTCTGTAAAAGATCGCCAATCATGGGGATTCGGCATGCTTGTGTCGTTGTTTTTGCGACATTGTTCTGACCCTTTTGTGTATCATGGAAGATCGGCTCCGTCGTTAGTTAATTTATTTGGTATAAATCTCTCAACTGCTGTCGATACTATTTCTTTCAATTCAAGCCACATCTGGTCCACACTTACATTATTAATTTGGAAGGAGTGGAGATTATCTCTCAGAAAGGCTTCAAGTGAATCTTTATCTGTGTTTATGAACAGGTATATTATTCGTTTATTTTTGGAGGATTAGAGGGGTTACAATATTCAATCTCGCTACGACGACCCTATGTTGACTAATCCCTCTATCCGTTTCGATGCTAGTTATTAACTCAGGATTATTTGTTGCCAAGAGGTCAAGGGTGTTTCACAACCGTTTACTACTCACGTGGGATCATGAACTAACTGCTCGAAATAATTTTCAGAGAGTGCGTTAATCACAATTTCGGATGATGTTTATGCGCACCTCCGAAATTGAATATGTATTTTAGCCAACATGTCAAGGGTAAATTGAAGTCACGACCAACTATAATCGTATGAGTCGGTAACGTTTTTGAAATCAAACTCAAGTTTTCCTTGAATCTTTCAGCAACTGTACCATCTAATTTGGGTGGTTGGTTGCCAACAATGACCTCTGGACATACTAACTCACAGGAACCATCTACTTCAAATTCGCGACAAGGTAAACTACTTCTAACAGCAACAAGCACGCCACCGCCAACTGTGTTTAGCCTATCCATTCGGAACACTGTTAGGTTCTTCGCAAAAATTTCGGCTGAGCTTATATCCAGCTTTACCCAGCTTTCATTACCTACATCGATTTGAGCATCAGTGCTTTCTATTAGCGCTTGGAGCTCTGGTACTTTCCCAACACAGCTACGACAATTTACAACCGTTATACCGATGTTTCCTGTATCTACGTTCTGCCTGTGTTCGGCCAGCATCCTTTGTGACTGAAGCCCTTCTTGTGTTTTCCCGAGACACCCAAACCTAAAAAACTTCCCATTCCATTCCACACAGCCCCTGAAACCCGTGCAGGCGCCTCCAGGGTACAGTGGACACCTGACCTATTCAGAGAAACCCGAAACCCAACCACCCTTTGACGCAAGTCGAGTATTCTGCAGCTCACACGGTCGCAGATCCGTATAAGCCTCTGATTCAGACTCTCCACTAGGCTCTGCACCAGAGGTCCGTAATCGATCCTGCCGACTGTGCTGCAAATGATCAGCTCTGCTTTCATCTTGCAAGCAAGACTGAAAGCCTTTACCACTTCTGAGCCGCTCGAAACCACAGAGAATCTCTTCTGATCCAAAGTGACACACAGCATTCCTACCGACGTGAGCAACCACCTGCGATTGGCTGCACCTTGTGCGCTTCATGGCATGCGGGAGCACCCGTTCCACATCTGGAATGAATCCACCCGGTATGCACACGGAGTGCACATTGGTTTTCTTTCCCTTCTTGGTAGCCATGTGCCTAAGGGGCCCCATAAAGCGCCTAACGTTGGAGCTCCCAACTATCAATAATACCACCCTCAGTATTGTCCGGATCTTGCTGGCTGAGAGGTTTCCTCTGGAACAGGACAGGTGACAGCATCTGGCTCAGCGACATTGTCAGCCACAGATAGCACCTGGAACCTGCTCGTCAGACAAACCGGGGAGGCCTTACGTGCGGCCGCCTGGGAAGTCTTGCCACCTGCTACGCCCCAGGGCGTCCCACTCGATCACAGGTGAGGGGTCAACCTCAGCGCGAGCGGTAACTGGGCTGGCCAACGTTGAGGAACGATCGGAGGACTCGGAAGTGCTGGACGTCCGTTGTATCCCTACGGCAGACCACAACAGTGGCGCCCATCCACTGCAGCCTCAAGCCGTGTAACCGAAGCCATCACAGCCTGAATATGAGAAAGAAGTGTCACCAACTCTGCTCGCATCCGCACACAACAATCGCAGTCCCTGTCCATACTAAAGACCGTGGAAAACTAAACTATCCAGATAAGCGGAAAATCGGCATGTGCTGCACAACTCTACTGCAGGTCCTGACGAAAACGCAGGGACTGTGTCTAATAAATTAGATTAATACGCGGAGACTCAGGAACATAACTATTGAAGCAGCCAGATGAGAGTATATAATTCGCCCCTGATTGGGAACTAGTAATATGTCAGAAAACCGGTATACTATCCGAAGCAAACGAAAACGCGAGAACTCTAGCTATTAGATATTAAATTAATACACAGAAATTCAAGAAACTAAACAGTTAAAGCACACAGATGCCGTTATAAAATTCTCTTCTGGTTAGGAACTCGTAAAAGTCACAATATCGGTTACTTCCCTGCTGCTGCTTGTGTCTCGTCCGGCTACTAGTAAGCAACTTGGATGCATGAGCTGTTAAGCTGACTGTGCGTATTTCTTGCACTTGTCAGCTCTTGCCGTCTTCGGAACTGTGTGGATGATGATTTTCCAAAAGTCTGATGGTATGTCGCCAGACTCATAGATTCTACACACCAAGGTGAATAGTCATTTTGTTGCTACTTCCACCAAGACTTTAGGAATTCTGATGGAATATTATCTATCCTTTCTGCCCTATTACATCTTACGTCCTCCAAAGCTCTTTTAAATTCTTATTCTAATACTGGATCACCTATCTCTTGTAAATCGACTCCTGTTTCTTCCCTCTCATAGAGGCTTTCAATGAATTCTTTCCACCTATCCACTCTCTCCTCTGCATTTAACAGTGGAATTCCCGTTGCATTCTTACCGTTATAGCCCTTGATTTCAATGTAACCGAAGGTTGTTTTGACCTTCCTGTGTGCTGAGTCCGTCCTTCCGACATTCATTTCTTTTGCGATTTCACATTTTTCCTGCAGCCATTTCGTCTTAGCTTCCATGCACTTCCTATTTATTTCGTTCCTCAGCGACTTACATTCCTCTATTCCTGAGTTTCCCGGAACCTTTTTGTACTTCCTCCTTTCATCGATCAGTTGAAGTATTTCTTGTGTTATACATGGTTTCTTAGCAGTTACCTTCTTTGTACCTATGTTTTCCTTCCCAACTTCCGTGATGGCCCTTTTTAGAGATGTCCATTCCTCTTCAACTGTACTGCCTACTGCGCTATTCCTTATTGCTGTATCTATAGCGTTAGAGAACTTCAAACGTATCTCGTCATTCCCTAGTACTTCCGTATCCCACTTCTTTGCGTATTGATTCTTCCTGACTAATGTCTTAAACTTCAGCCTACTCTTAATCACTGTGATCTGAGTCTGTGTTTGCTCCTGGGTACGTCTTACAATCCAGTATCTGATTTCGGAATCTCTGTCTGACAATGATGTAATGTAACTGAAATCTTCCCGTACCACCCGGCCTTTTCCAAGTATACCTCCTCCCCTTGTGATCCCTGAACAGAGTATTTGCTATTACTAGCTGAAACGTGTTAAAGAGCTCAATTAGTGTTTCTCCTCTCTCACTGCATGTCTCAAGCCCATATTCTCAGTTAATCTTTTCTTCTACTGCTTCCCCTACAACTGCATTCCAGTCTCCTATGACTATTAGATTTTTCATATCCCTTTATATAGTGTATTACCCTTTCAATATCCTAATACTCTTTCTCTGTCTCTTCATTTTCAGCCGGCCGAAGTGGCCGTGCGGTTAAAGGCGCTGCAGTCTGGAACCGCAAGACCGCTACGGTCGCAGGTTCGAATCCTGCCTCGGGCATGGATGTTTGTGATGTCCTTAGGTTAGTTAGGTTTAACTAGTTCTAAGTTCTAGGGGACTAATGACCTCAGCAGTTGAGTCCCATAGTGCTCAGAGCCATTTGAACCATTTTTTTTCTTCATTTTCAGGTTGCGACGTCGGCATGTGTACCTGAACTATCGTTGTCGGTGTTGGGTTGCTGTACATTCTGATAAGAACAACCCTATCACTGAAATGTTCACAGTAACACACCCTCTAACCTACCTTCCTATACATAGCGAATCCTACTCCTGTTACACCATTTTCTGCTGCTGCTGATATTACCTTATACTCATCTGACCAGAAATCCTTGCATTCCTTCCACTTCACTGACCCCAAATATACCTAGGTTGAGAATTTGCATTTCCATTTTCAGATTTTCTAGTTTCCCTACAACGTTCAAGCTCCTGGTATTCCACGCCCCGAGTCATAGAACGTTATCCTTCCATTGATTATTCAATCTGTTTCTCATGGTAGCCACCCTCTTGGCAATACCTTAAGGGAAATCCGAATGGGGGACTATTTCGGAATCTTTGCCATTAGAGTGATCATCATGACACTTCTTCCTTTAGGCTAGGCGCAAATTGAGACGCATATAGTGCGTTTTTTTAATTTCTCATGTTCAAATGGGACCGCGCGAATTGCGACGTGACGTGAGTGGGACGCGCAACGCACCTGCGCCAGGTAGCGCGGCGTTGTGGTTGAGGCACAGTTTCTCGAGCAGTGGGAAATTTGAGGCGGGGAGCGCAAAAGTAGCCCAGCCATATGCTCACATCAGCACGGCGCATATAAGCTGTGGTAGTATTGCCCATACGATAAATATTGCCTTACAGTATACAAAATTTTATTGCTTTGTGTAGTGTTTCGTTTTTCGCCATTTAAACGCTCCAGCTATTGTCGATAGCACATTATACCTTTCTGTTATTTCTATCCGTATTGTTTTGTTTTTCTTCTGTCAATAAAAATATACAGTAACTGGTGAGCCACTGGCCGCTGGAATTGTATCATATGCCTCCGCGATGTTTTCAGATCGCAAGAAGGGACAGATGGTTCAAATGACTCTGAGTACTATGCGACTTAACTTCTGAGGTCATCAGTCGCCTAGAACTTAGAACTAATTAAACCTAACTAACCTAAGGACATCACAAACATCCAGGCCCGAGGCAGGATTCGAACCTGCGTCCGTAGCAGTCGCTCGGCTCCAGACTGTAGCGCCTAGAACCGCTCGGCCACTTTGGCCGGCAGAAGGGACAGAGGGAAGAGAATAAGGAAGCAAGGAATATTACAAAATCACGGGATTAAGAAGCAAGGCTATCTTCTCGCTGCCTAGTATGCTGGCGTATCTGTACTATCTGTTACAAAAATTTGGAAATGGATAATCTCCACAGGTGTGACCTCTTTGTGCTCCTGATAAAGAGCGTCCAAGAGATAAAGTATAGAATTCTCACTGTGATTACTTGGATATGGATATGATGTTGTAATACGTCACACTGTACTACAAGCGAGTGAACATCACATTTCCACTGCAAGCTAGGAACAGTGGGAAAGCAGTCCCAAATAGGTTTTAATTGGTTCACCGTGACGAGAAAAAGCATTTCAATTGTTGCATGCACGTTATCAGCATTAATAAACTAATTACACAACAGGCTACACAAATGAAGAAAATGGTTGGTATTATTACGAAAGTAGGAATATCCTAAAAGAGTGTCATGATTACATATATTTAATTTGTTGAAATGTACTGCTGACAAATGCAGAACTACTTCCATGACAATGTTTCTCGAGCTCAAGCTCACAAGGCACACATGGCTAGCTTGTGCATTCCTGTCGCGTGCATTGCCCTCCGCTGCTGACAATGCACTGACCATTGTGTTGTATGACAGATCAGTTGTTTATTTTTCTCAATAACAACTATTTTATTCGCGACCACATTGTCAGTTTGGCAATCCGTAGGTGAGTAATTAATATCTGGCATGTGCCTATAATTCGACCTGAAGGAACGCTCGTCATTATTTTAACACTGCTCAGATCATTAGAAGGAGTAGAATCCTTTGGTAAGTTTCCATTCCAGTCGCTCAGTGTTAAAAATATGATGGCTTACGGAGATTCCACCAAAATTCCAACAGAATTGGCAATTTATTTTTGTGTGAGTTGTTAACCTTTTCTCATTCCTACAAGCATCACCATTTATGAGTAACGGCCACATTTCTCTTGGTGACAGGTTTAATTGTACTGCTTCCTTTGTCATAGTGTAATTTGCCGAACTAATCTCACAGCAGCTATTGGGGCAGAATACTGAAACGGAGTGCCTCATTGAAGGTGTAATTGGCAATCACAGAGCTCAATAGCTTACGAAAAAGCTCATAGTGTCGGTTTGCAGTAACATAAAAGAAGAAATTTTATGTTTATTTTCATACTAGGAAGCTCTTGTTTCGCTAGCTGTTGATAAGTCTTAAAAAATTACAGTCACTGGAGTAAAATAAATAAAAAGGGAAGTATAAGTACTGATATATCGCCATAGATAAGGAAGTTCCGTGTGTTTAAGAATTGGCAAAACACTCTCCTCCACGTTTTCTATCATTCGCCAAACTTTCGTTTCGATGTCTCGAGCGGTTCAGGAGATGTGAGAGATGTTGCGAGTATTTCATTCTCGAGGGTGTGAGATCGGAAGTGAATGCGCTACGTGGGATCCATTTTCTCCAGATGCGAGGCAGATAGAGACCTCCTCCCAAGTCCAAACAAAAATTCAACATGTTAGCTAAATTTCATACGCAGCAACATATGGTGTAATACGCACAAAACGCTAAATCACAGCGACCACTAATTTTCGTTGCAAACTTTTTGAGTTTTGCTTAGTGTCTTACTAAAATGTGTACATCATAATAAGAATGGCTATTAGCGAGATTATGGGCACTTCGTCATCAAGCTGACATGTAACGCTAGAAGTAAGGGAAAAATCAAATAATTTCAGTGAATAGTTTCTGTAAAATCGTTTGAGAAAGGTAACAGGTTGCGCGCGTTTCGGTTCTGTCTGCACAGAGCGTCGCCAGTCGTCGCGTGCGAAGTATGCCGTACGCGTCGCAATATGCCTGGACCCGCGCGACTTCGTGGTTGGTTGGCTCTGAGCACTATTGGACTTAACATCTGAAGTCATCAGTCCTCTAGAACTTAGAAATACTTAAACCTAACTAACCTAAGGACATCACATACATCCATGCCCGGGGCAGGACTCAAACCTGCGACCGTAGCAGTCGCGCGGTTCCGGACTGAAGCGCCTAGAACCGCTCGGCCACATCGGCCGGCACGTCTTCGTGGTGAAGTGGCCATCATCTCGCTCATGACCATTCTTATTTTGATGTACACATTTTAGTAAGACACTCCTCAAAACAAAAAGTTTGCAACGAAAATTAGGGGTCGCTGTGATTTTGCATTTGGTGCGTATTACACCATATGTTGCTGCGTATGAGATTTAGCTAACACGCTGAATTTTTGTTTACTTGGGAGGAGGTCTCTATCTGCCTCAGATCTCGAGAAAATGGATCCCATGTAGCGCGCTCACTTCCGATCTCACGCCCGCGAGAATGAAATACTCGCAACATCTCTCATATCTCCTAAACCGCTCGAGACATCGAAACGAAAGTTTGGCGAATGATAACACACAAGGAGGAGAGTGCTTTGACAATTCCTAAACACAAGCAACTTTCTTATCTATGGCGATATATCAGTACTTATAGTTGCCTTTTTATTTATTTTACTCCAGTGACTGCCGACAGCTAGCGAAACAAGAGCTTCCTAGTATGCCAATAAACATGAAATACCTTGTTTTATGTTACTGCAAACCGACACTATGAGCTTTTTCGTAAGATATAGAGCTCTGTGATTGCCAATTACACGTTCAATGAGGCACTCCGTTTCTGAATTCTGTCCCAATAGCTGCTGTGAGATTAGTTCGGCAAATTACACTACGACAAAGGAAGCAGTACAATTAAACCTGACACCAATAGAAATGTGGCCGTTACTCATAAATGGCGATGCTTCTAGGAATGAGAAAGGTTAACAACTCACACAAAAATAAATTGCCAATTCTGTTGGAATTTTGGTGGAATTCCCTAAACCAATCGTATGTGTAACACTGAGCGACTGGAATGGAAACTTACCACAGGATTTTATTCCTTCTCTTAATATGAGCAGTATTAAAATAATGACGAGCGTTCCTTCAAGCGGAATGATTGGTACATGCCAGATACTGGTTACTCACCTACGGCTTGCCAAACTTACAATGTGTGATCGTGAATAAAATAGTTGTTATTGAGAAAAATAAAAATTGATCTGCCGCACAACACAATGGTCAGTGTATTGTCAGCGTTACCCTCATGCGCGCGACTGGAATGCACAAGCTATCCATGTGTGCCTTGTGAGTTGGAGGTCGAAAAACATTGTGAAATACATCTAATCATAGCACTCTTTTAGGATATTCCTACTTTCGTAATAATATCGACAATTTTCTTCATTTGTATAGCCCGTTGTATAAATAGTTTATTAATGCTGATAGTGTGCATGCAACAATTGAAATGCTTTTTCTCATCACGTCGAACCAATTAAAAAATTGTTATTTGTGACTGCTTTTCGATTGTTTCTAGCTTGCAGTGGAAATGTGGTGTTCACATGCATGTAGTACAGCGTGTCGTATTAAATTATTACATCCATATCCAAGTAATCATAGTGAGATTTCTATACTTCATATCTTGGATGCTTTTTACCAGGAGCACAAAGGGATCACACCTGTGGAGATTATCCCTTTCTAAATTTTTGTAACAGATCGTACAAATACGCCAGCATACTAGGCAGCGAGAAGATAAGTTGTTTTACTTTCCTGCCTTGCTTCTTAATCACATGATTTTATAATATTTCTTGCTTCCTTATTCACTACCCTCTGTCCCTTCTCGCGATCTGAAAACATCGCGGAGGTATACGACACAATTCCAGCGGCCAATGGCTCACCAGTTACTGAAGTATACATTTTTCTTGAGAGAAGAAAAACAAAACAAAACTATACAGATACAAATAACAGAAAAGTATAATGTGCTAACGAAAATAGCTGGAGCCTTTAAATGGCGAAAAACGAAACACTACCCAAAGGCAAAAAAATTTAGTACACAGTAAGGCAAAATTTATCGTTACAGGCCGCACGTCCTGTGGATACACGCCACGTGTCTTTAATGCAGTGGTTTCCATTGCCTTCTGCATCCATTATTGCTGTTTCTTCCGCCTTTAGGGGCAGTTTCCCACCTCTAGTGTAAGGTCGCGACTCAAATCGCAGTAGCATTTTATTGCAGTAAGCCACCTTGCAGTTCGGGCTCGTAGCTTTGGAGTCGGTGGCGGTGACAGCCGGTTGTAGCACGGCGTGATTCACTCGCACCTGTCGCTAGCACGACCGTGGGAAGCTCTAGTTACGTCAGTTCCAGTGACAGAATATTCAAACCCATAAGAATCTGATTAAACTATACTAAATCTTATTCAGTTTCGAAAAATACTTTATATTTAGCCTTTTGTTATAAAAAAAGCTGGTTGCAAAATCTCAGCTTTCTGGCTGGGACACTTTCAAAGTTAGAGAAAATTACCAAAAACCGACACTAGTAAGATTAAAGTCAGTTCGGATTCATAACAGTTTGCCCTTTGGCTCTGAGCACTATGGGACTTAACATCTGTGGTCATCAGTCCCCTAGAACTTAGAACTACTTAAACCTAACTAAAATAAGGACATCACACACATCCATGCCCGAGGCAGGATTCGAACCTGCGACCGTAGCAGTCCCGCGGTTCCGGACTGAGCGCCTGAACCGCTAGACCACCGTGGCCGGCGTTTGCCATTTGGTATCAGTTGGAACCATTACTGAGGTTTACAAAATGTTAGGTCAGTATGTTTGAATTTTTATACTTAAATAACGTTCACTATTTTTCGTTTTCGTAATACAGGTATCAGTGCGAATTTTCATTTAATAACTATTTGTTTTGTAGTGTAAATAAATGAGCGTAAATGAGAGAGTGTATACGGGACATACGTAAAGATTCAATATTATCTACTGTTAAACACTGTGTAACTTGGTCATGGGAAAGAGTGCAACAATCGGTCGCAACGAAAGCTGTAATTCCCCTTACTTGCTGATGACGTATGTCCAAGTGTGCTTGTTTTTGTAAGAAGGCAGCCAGAATAGTTATTTGTAGAGTAGTGTTTTCTAAAGCTATATCAAGATTACTTTTCGTTTCGTTTGGCTTGTTGGAACATTTTATTAATATTTGCAGCATAAAATGATGTAAATGCATCTGTGAATATTGATTGGAGTGAAACAAATTAGGCATGAATATGATCTTGAAAGACTGATCTGATTGGCTGTTCGTTTGATCAACCAATCAGAGTAAAGTCTTTCCCGTGCTCTATCAAGTAGTATACGCGCTGTGAGCAACGGCATTGAGGCAGTCGTAGTCTTACTGTCGGACGCTCAGGTCATGTTGAATGTGTCCGAAAAAGTGATATGTAAAATGAAGAAGGTACTGTTATTTCGCGTTCGGTTTATATCGCCCTGAAAGCAGATGCATTTATGGACAGATTGTGAAAATCTGAGCTTTGTGAAGGAATTAGTTGGAGAGATACACGCGTGTTAACTCTCGGGCTTTGTGAAGAATTCCGCGTGGCATATTTCGTAATCGTTTACGGAATAGTTGCCGAGCAACTTTATTTAAAGAAATCCACTGAAAAGGGCCGAATGTAAAACTCATGTTGTAGCTGAGTATAAACTGTGAAAATCGCGCAACAATTCGGGTTGAACTATGGTACATTTCTGGCTGTCTTTCGTGTGTACTAGATGGTACGAGCTGTGAGATGGGTTAGCTGTTAATTTTAAATGCGGGCTGATGGCACCTATTTGATTTGATATCTAAAGCAAATAAAGAACTATTTGCCGAATTTTGACATTTTTCTAAGAGATGAAACAATCACCCTCCACCCGAAAATTGTTATACGTTGTTTACAAAACATTTAGCTACAGAGTTAATGCAGATTGTGCTAACGTTAGTATTGAGGATGTTTCTCTTCAACGCTGCTTTTAACATCGTCAGGACAGTACATTGCAGAGAAACGGGTTGGTGACCAGACGCAGTTCTGAGGTAGGTGGAACTTTTGTGGTTGACGGTACGACTAAAGAAGCAGTTAGTAGTTACGCGAATTTTAACCCAGCAACGGCGCACTAGACAAGAGAGTCCCCAGAACCTCCGTCCGCTTCTCCGCCCTCTTTGACATGGTTGTTGGCAGAATGAGGGTGACTTCTTATGCCGGAAGTCTTCGTCCGCCAATGCTAATCATTAATCAAAATTTCAACAGTGGCGAGATACGAACCCGGGACCAAAGACGTTTTGATTGTGAATCAAAAAAGGCTACCCCAAGACCACAGGTGAAGATCAGTGAGTCTCCCCCCTTAAAATGAACGCTTTATTTTTGGGTTAGCGGTTTCAGTCTTTTACTGAGTATCTTCAACCCACATACCATGTTGGTAGCTGGTGGCGATGAACCGAGCAGGCATTACGAAATTGAGCATTTGATGTTCGTGGAGTTCGTGTCACTCACCTACCTACCACGGTATGAGGTCTGATGTTCGTCAGTAACTGATCGAAACCAGTATCCACAAAAATAAAGGTTTGTAGCTGTCAAGACTGTTTATATTCATTTTAGAAGCAAAGAGAGACATGAATAAGAGGCTTCACTGGGGTTTACCTCTTTGAATCGAAATCCCGCGAGTAAACTGACCGTTCACAACCACTGAGGCACGGATACCAGCGCAAAGATCTGTTAGGACCTGGAATCCATCGTGATTATAGCCCTAGGCAGTTAACGCACTCTTTAAGAAGCTGTCACTGACATTGTCAAATACCATGTGGAAGTCGAGAAAAAGCAAGGTCTCCGAGATATTAGTGACGCAGCTACTGAAACGACAACACAAGTAAATATCATGCCTCCAGGCACACAACGTTGTCGAACAACTTAGAGAGACGATTTTTTGTAGCTCGAGCGTCAATTTTATACTCGAAGTTTAGGGAAGTAGTCAGATGAAGTGAGTCAAGATCAGGTCGACCGTTTGTTTTCGGGATGAGGACGAATTCACCTTCCTTGAACAGAGCAAGAAGCGAGACACTCCGTATCACGTCGTTTCCTATCGACGTTATCGTTTCACCTATCAAAGACCAAAAATGAACATAAAATTCCCTAAAAACACCATCAAATCCGGGTGACTTGAGTGACTGAGACCTCGATAACAACATCATATACAGGGTGGTCCATTGATAGTGACCGGGCCAAATATCTCACGAAATAAGCGTCAAACGAAAAAACTACAAAGAACGAAACTTGTCTAGCTTGAAGGAGGAAACCAGATGGCGCTATGGTTGGCGCGCTTGATGGCGCTGCCATAGGTCAAACGGATATCAACTCCGTTTTTTTAAATAGGAACCCCCATTTTTTGTTACGTATTCTTTTCTTGAGTAAATAAATATGAATGTTTCAGTTGGACCACTTTTTTCGCTTTGTGACAGATGGCGCTATAATAGTCACAAATATATGGCTCACAATTTTAAACGAACGGTTGGTAACAGGTAGGTTTTTTGAATTGAAATACAGAACGTAGGTACGTTTGAACATTTTATTTCGGTTGTTCCAATGTGATACGTGTACCTTTGTGAACTTATAATTTCTGAGAACTCTTGCTGTTACAGTGTGATTACCTGTAAATACCACATTAATGCAATAAATGCTCAAAATGATGTCCGTCAGCCTCAATGCATTTGGCATTACGTGTAACGACATTCTTCTCAACAGCGAGTAGTTCGCCTTCCGTAATGTTCGCACATGCATTGACAATGCGCTGGCGCATGTTGTCAGGCGTTGTCGGTGGATCACGATAGCAAATATCCTTCAACTTCCCCCACAGAAAGAAATCCGGGGGTGTCAGAACCGGTAAACGTGCGGGCCATGGTATGGTGCTTCGACGACCAATCCACCTGTCATGAAATATGCTATTCAATACCGCTTCAACAGGATGCAATCTATGTGCCGGACATCCATCATGTTGGAAGTACATCGCCATTCTGTCATGCAATGAAACATCTTGTAGTAACATCGGTAAAACATTACGTAGGAAATCAGCATAAATTCCACCATTTAGATTGCCATCGATAAAATGGGGGCCCATTATCCTCCCTCCCATAATGCCGCACCATACATTAACCCTCCAAGGTCACTGATGTTCCACTTGTCGCAGCCATCGTGGTTTTTCCGTTACCCAATAGTGCATATTATGCTAGTTTACGTTACCGCTGAAAGACGCTTCGTCGCTAAATAGAACGCGTGCAAAGAATCTGTCATCGTCCCGCAATTTCTTAAAATGGTTCAAATGGCTCTGAGCACTATGGGACTCAACTTCTGAGGTCATTAGTCCCCTATAACTTAGAACTAGTTAAACCTAACCTAAGGACATCACACACATCCATGCCCGAGACAGGATTCGAACCTGCGACCGTAGCGGTCTGGCGGTTCCAGACTGCAGTGGCTAGAACCGCATGGCCACTTCAGCCGCGTAATTTCTCTTGTGCCCTCTGGCAGAACTGCTCATGACGTTCAAAGTCGTCGCCATGCAATTCCTGGTGCATAGAAATATGGTACAGCTGCTATCGATGTTGATGTAGCATTCTCAACACCGACGTTTTTGAGATTCCCGATTCTCGCGCTATTTGTCTGCTACTGATGTGCGGGTTTGCCGCGACAGCAGCTAAAACATCTACCTGGGCGTCATCATTTGTTGCAGGTCGTCGTTGACGTTTCACATGTGGCTGAACACTTCCTATTTCCTAAAACAACGTATCTATCCGGCGAACGGTCATGACACTTGGATGATGTCGTCCAGGATACCTAGCAGCATACATAGCACCCGCCCGTTGGGCATTTTGATTACAACACGATATCGACCTTTTCCGCAATTGGTAAACGGTCCATTGTAACACGGGTAATGTATCACGAAGCAAATACCATCCACACTGGCGGAATGTTACGTGATACCGCGTACTTATGCGATTGTGACTATTACAGCACTATCTATCACAAAGCGAAAAAAATGTTCCAATTAAAACACTCATATTTCCTCACGTACTACATGAATATGTAATAAAAATGGGGGTTCCTATTTAAAAACAAAACGCAGTTGATATCCGTTTGATCCATGGTAGCGCCATCTAGCGGGCCAGCCATAGCGCCATTTTGTTTCCACCTTCAAGCTAGACAAGTTTTGTTCTTTGTAGTTTTTTCGTTTGACACATATTTCTTGAGATATTTGGCCGGGACACTATCAATGGACCACCTTGTATATGTTCCGTGTGGAAATAACTGGAAAACAATCGTTTAATTCCGGTGTGATGAGACAAGCTAGCAAACGGGAAAATTTGTCAGGCAAATTTTCAACCGGAACGTGGGCATCATACAGTTCAGAAAAATAGCTAATTAAATTGAAAACATCACGGTGGGTCGTTGACACTCGACCATCGGCATTAGGGTGGGTTGCAATACAAACGCTTTTCCTAGTAGCGCACATACGGATAAATGGAACGTGGTTGAGATTTTGTCTGGTATTCTTCCATTCAAATTGTTTTAGCTGTGGCAATTTGGCTTTAATCCGCCAGACATCCATAACCCGTAGAGGAGCTTGCCTAGCGATATGTAAAGTTGATGAGATACGGAGTAATAAAATTACTAGGTTCGCAGGATGCCTGCCCCACTTTCGAGAGACTGGTGACCGCGTAGTTTGGACCCTTTTCTCCCCACGCCAACCACTCAACGACCCGCTCTTACGGCACCAAAACAGATGAGAGCTTTACGAGTTTGTGACTTGGCAAGCAGTGACGATCACTCCACAATAGATTAGTACCATTCTATTGCACGAGTGTAACGGGCCCGCACCTACTGAATGACAACACAAAGGGAATTGTCTTGTAGATAGCATCCAGGGAAAACTATACTATTATACCGGCTAGTACACATAAATAAATGTGAAAGCTACGGCACAATGATCGTAAGACAGACCGTTACCACGTTTGCTTTCAAAATTCGTCCGCACAAGGAATCAGAAAAGTAAAAGCAATCGAGTCGTCTGCTAAGGGTGGCAGTAAAATAAGTGTATTGGACAAGTATAGAATACCCATGCATGACGTAGGTGCAAGGTGCGAACACCCCCCCCCCCCCTCCCCACGTCATCATTTAGTAAGATTAGGAGACTTATCGACCGGCCGAAGCACACACTTGAAATCATCGCCCAATAGAATCTTTGTTGGGGCAACAAGTTCGTTTGCGTGGCCATCCTCCGCAGCAAGCGTAGAAATACTTGTTTTGTAAGTTTTGTCTGGAAACGCGCGACCGATACGGTCGCAGGTTCGAATCCTGCCTCGGGCATGGATGTGTGTGATGTCCTTAGGTTAGTTAGGTTTAATTAGTTCTGAGTTCTAGGGGACTGATGACCTTAGAAGTTAAGTCCCATAGTGCTCAGAGCCATTTTTTGAACAGAGAGTTGTGTGTGTGTGTGTGTGTGTGTGTGTGTGTGTGTGTGTGTGTGTATGTTTGTGTGTGTGTGTGTGTGTGTGTTTGTGTGTACGTATGTGCCTGTCGTCTATTGTTGACGAAGGCCTTAAAGGCCGAAAGCTTTAATAGTGAGAGCCTTTTGTTGTGCCTATGTGCGACCCAGCTCAAATGGTTCAAATGCCTCCAGGACTTAAATTCTGAGGACATCAGCCCCCTAGACTTAGAACTACTTAAACCTAAGTAACCTAAGGACGTCACTCTTATACATGCACGAGGCTGGATTCGAACCTGCGACCGTATCACCAGCGCGGTTCCGGACTGAAGCGCCTAGAACCTCTCGGCCACAGTAGCTGGCTGCGACTCATCATCTCCACTCTATGGTGCGTGGAAACTTCCCTTTTCATAATATTGTTACATTCCATCCTGGCTTTTCCTTGGCCATGAAAATTGCTACACCAAGAAGAAATGCAGATGATAAACGGGTATTCATTGGACAAATATATTATACGAAAACTGACATGTGATTACATTTTCTTGCAATTTGGGTGCATAGATACTGAGAAATCAGTACCCAGAACAACCACCTCTGGCCCTAATAACGGCCTTGATACGCCTGAACATTGAGTCAAATAGACCTTGGATGGCGTGTACAGGTACAGCTGCCCAAGCAACTTCAACACGATACCATAGTTCATCAAGAGTAGTGACTGGCGTATTGTGACGAGCCAGTTGCTCAGCCACCATTGACCAGACGTTTTCAATTGGTGAGAGATCTGGAGAATGTGCTGGCCAGGGCAGCAGTCGAACATTTTCTGTATCCAGAATGGCCCCTTCAGGACCTGCAACATGCGGTCGTGCATTATCCTGCTGAAATATAGGGTTTCTCAGGGAACGAATGAAGGATAGAGCCACGGGTCGTAACACATCTGAAATGTAACTTTCAGTGTTCAAAGTACCGTCAATGCGAACAAGAGGTGACCGAGACGTGTAACCAGTGGCACCCCATACCATCACGCCGGGTGATACGCCAGTATGGCGATGACGAATACACGCTTCCAATGTGCGTTCACCGTGACGTCGCCAAACACGGATGCGACCATCATGATTCTGTAAACAGAACCTGGATTCATCCGAAAATATGATGTTTTGCCATTCGTGCCTGGCTAGGTTCGTCGTTGAGTACACCATTGCAGGCGCTCCTGTCTGTGATGCAGCGTCAAGGACAACCGCAGTCATGGTCTCCGAGCTGATAGTCCATGCTGCTTCAAACGTCGTCGAACTGTTCGTGAACATGGTTGTTGTCTTGCAAACGTCCCCATCTGGTGACTCAGGATCGAGACGTGGCTGCACGATCCGTTACAGCCATGCAGATAAGATGCCTGTCATCTCGACTGCTAGTGATACGAGGCAGTTAGGATCCAGCACGGCGTTCCGAATACCCTCCTGAACCCACCGATTCAATATTGTGGTAACAGTCATTGGATCTCGACCAACGCGAGCAGCAATGTCGCGATACGATACACCGCACTCACGATAGGCTACAATCCGACCTTTATCAAAGTCGGAAACGTGATGGTATGTATTTCTCCTCCTTACACGAGGCATCACAACAACGTTTCGCAAGGCAACGCCAGTCAACTGCTGTTTGTGTAGGAGAAATCGGTTGGAAACTTTCCTCATGTCAGCACTTTGTAGGCGTCGCCGCCGGCTCAAACCTTGTGTGAATGCTCTGAAAAGCTAATCATTTGCATATCACAGCATGTTCTACCTGTCGGTTAAATTTCGAGTCTGTAGCACGTCATCTTCGTGGTGTAGCAATTTTTTATATATATATATATATATATATATATATATATATATATATATATATATATATATATATATATATATGTGTGTGTGTGTGTGTGTGTGTGTGTGTGGAAATATTGAGTTTCTTGTGGTTTGTGGTCTTTCATGGTTTCCTTTACCCAGCTGGTTTTCATCTATTAGTTGTCCTTATGTTACAAATTTTCTTGGTCAATGGATTTTCGTTCATCTTATGTATGTGTCCGTACATATGTATATACATATATAATGTGGCTATTTATCCAAATTTCTTACGAAACGTTTATCCCTGCGTCACTGTAAGTAGAGGTGATGATAGGGTGGGCTGAATTACGCACCTCAGCCTATGCGCTCTGCGTTTGTACTGGGAAGCGGTGTGCTTGACCTCACTGCAGATGGTGCTGGGAGTCGCCGGCTCGCTCTCTTTATATCCAGGCGGAGGAACCTTCTTCGCTGAAGAGGCCACTGGCTGCGTCGTCTCATTGCGGCCGAGTAATTTAAATGGTAATTACCGGCAGCGGGTACGCCCCACGCCGGCTGTAGCGGGCGGGTTCGGCGGAGGGCCCAGTCGCCCGCTGGCTGCGGATGGGACGGCGCGGCGCGGCGCCGCACCTCTGCAGTGGCCGGAACTATTAACACACAGTGTCGGGCCGCGGGTGGGCTAATGGCCGGCTTAACGGTGTTTGTCGCCGCCGCCTAACAGCTATCGGCAGGGGCCGCAGCGCCCGCCTTATCTGCCGCGGGGCTTAC
The DNA here is from genome assembly GCF_023864345.2 of Schistocerca serialis cubense. Taxonomy (NCBI): domain Eukaryota; kingdom Metazoa; phylum Arthropoda; class Insecta; order Orthoptera; family Acrididae; genus Schistocerca; species Schistocerca serialis. The sequence continues at coordinate 1,211,698,747 of NC_064638.1, read as the reverse complement.
CACTTCAAAATTAGTAAATCAATTTCTGGGCACGCGCTGCCAGCCACGCAGACTTATACTGCGGTGCCGGAGTCCAAGGGCCAACGCATCTGTCTTCGTCCTTTCGAGAAGAATTTCTAGACTGTATGGGTTTCTACACCATTCCGAAATCTTCTACTGACCTAGGCCTCGGCAAAGTCAAATACATCCTCGAAAATACTTCCCTCACTTTCCCATGACAAGGTGTGCTACCTCATCCGGCTGTCTTTCACCCTCTTGCGGCCCTCGGTGCCGAAGTGAGAAGAGCGTGCCCCACTTCGCAAAACCGGTGAATATACATGGCGGAAATAAAAGGAATGGGGTACCTCGTAATATCGTGTCGGACCTCCTTTTGGCTCTGAGCACTAAGGGACTTAACATCTGAGGTCATCAGTCCCCTAGAACTTAGAACTACTTAATCCTAAGCAAACTAAGGACATCACAAACATCCGTGCCCGAGGCTGGATTCGAACCTGCGACCGTAGCGGTCGCACGGTTCCAGACTGAAGCGCCTAGAACCGCTCGGCGGACCTCTTTTTGTCCGGCGTACAGCAGCAGCTCGACATGGCATGGACTCAACGAGTCTTTGGAAGTCCCCTGCAGGAATATTGAGCCAAACAGCTGTCTATGGTTGCGGAAGTGTTGCTGGGGTAGGATTTTGTTCACGAACTGCACTCTAGACTATGCCCCATAAATGTTCGACGGGATGCTTGTCAGGCGATCTGGGCGGCCAAATCATTCGCTCGAATTATCCAGAATATTCTTCAAAATAATCGAGAACACGTGTTATCCGGTGATATGGTGCATTGTTGTCCATAAAAATACCATCGTTGCTTCCTGCAAATGGTCTCCAGGTACCTGAACGGAGCCATTTCCAGTCAGTGATCGATTTAGTGTGACGAGAGTACCCCATCTAAACACAGCCCACACGATTACGGAGCTACCACCAGCTTGCATAGTGCCTTGTTAACAGCTTGCGTCCATGACTTCAAGGGGTCTGTGCCACACTGGCCATAAGCTCTTACCAACTGAAATCGTGACTCATCTGACCACGCCACGGTTTTCCAGTACTTCAGGGTCCAACCGAGATGGTCACGAGCCCTAGAGAGGCGCTGCAGGCGATGTCGTGCTTTTACCAAAGGCACTCGCGTCGATTGTCTGCTGTCATAGCCCATTAATGAAAATTTCGGCACGCTATCCTAAGGGATACTTTCGTCGTACGTACCACACTGATTCCTGCGGTTATTTCGCGGAGTGTTGCTTGTCCGTTAGCATTGACGACTCTATACAAATACCGCAGCTCTCGGTCGTTAAATGAAGGTCGCCGTCACTGCGCTGTTCGTGTGAGAGGTAGTACACAAAATTTTGTCTTCTCGGCACACTCTTGACACGGCGGATCTTGGAATACTGAATATCGTAACGATTTCTTAAAAGGCACGTCGCATGCGTCTGGCAGATTAAAACTGTGTACCGGACCGAGTCTCGAACTCGGGACCTTTGCCTTTCGCGGGCAAGTGCTCTACCAACTGAGCTACCCAAGCACGACTCACGCCCCGTCCTCACAGCCTTACTTCTGCCAGTACCTCGCCCCCTACCTTGCAAACTTTACAGAAGCTCTCCTGCGAACCTTGCAGAACTAGCACTCCTGAAAGAAAGGATATTGCGGAGACATGGCTTAGCCACAGCCTGGGGGATGTTTCCAGAATGAGATTTTCACTCTGCAGCGGAGTGTGCGCCGATATGAAACTTCCTGGCAGATTAAAACTGTGTGCCGGACTGAGACTCGAACTCGGGACCTTTGCCTTTCGCGGGCAAGTGCTCTACCAACTGAGCTACCCAAGCACAACTCACGCCCCTTCCTCACAGCTTTACTTCTGCCAGTACCTCGCCTCCTACCTTCCAAACTTTACAGAAGCTCTCCTGCGAACCTTGCTGAACTAGCACCCCTGAAAGCACACAGTTTTCATCTGCCAGGAAGTTTCATATCGGCGCACACTCCGCTGCAGAGTGAAAATCTCATTCTGGCAGCCGAACTGATGTCAGACACCTTTTGATGTCAATCACCTGAATACCAATGCCACATTCGCCAATGCACGGTCCTTTTCTACCTTGTGTACGTAGTACTACCCCCATCTGTATATGTTCACGTGGCTATATCATGGCTCATAACCCCAGTGTAGGTGCTGTTCTCACTGAGGCGATTCGGTATGCAGTACGACAGGTTCCTACAGCAGTTATCCAACACAACTGTTATCCGTGTGACATTTGGTTCAAATGGCTCTGAGCACTATGGGACTCAACTGCTGAGGTCATTAGTCCCCTAGAACTTAGAACTAGTTAAACCTAACTAACCTAAGGACATCACAAACATCCATGCCCGAGGCAGGATTCGAACCTGCGACCGGAGCGGTCTTGCGGTTCCAGACTGCAGCGCCTTTAACCGCACGGCCACTTCGGCCGGCGTGTGACATTTGTGTTGCCAAAGGTGCGATAGGACAGGCAACAAGACACAGAAGGTGGCAATACCCCAGGTATGACTATTACACAATAATTTACGGCCATAGGCCACATAATAATGTATCGCAAGTCACACATATAATTTAAGAATGAATTATGAACCAGGCAAGACACTTATATTTATACGGAATGATGTATAGTGTTTGACTCTCTCAGTTTACTGCAATGGCGAAACAGTACCTTCTGTTTGGTTCAGTCCCATATGTTTTATGGAAGTGGGTTAGAAGAGTAGTTAGCCGGTCAGTGTGGCCGAGCGGTTCTAGGCGCTATAGTCTGGAACCGCGCGACCGCTACGTGTGATGTCCTTAGGTTACATAGGTTTAAGTAGTTCTAAGTTCTAGGGGACTGATGACCTCAGAAGTTAAGACCCATAGTGCTCAGAGCCATTTGTCTCTAAAAAATCTTGCCCAAGTGGCGCCTGTTAAATCGTTCTGGGGAGTTGATAAGCCCATTGGAATTGAAACGTTCACTTTATTGGGTCAGCCCTTCCACGCCTTTTAGATTTAAAAGTAAAACGAAACAGCTGATAAGTAACAACGTTCCAGGTACGTTTAAAGGGAGAAACATCCATCCATATATACCGGAACTAACACTCCAGACCAGGAAATGTAAGTTGACTTTTGGTGTCTAGGTCATTAAAGAGACTAGTGCGCTATGATATTTCAAAAATGGTTCAAATGGCTCTGAGCACTATGGGACGAATCTTCTGAGGTCATCAGTCCCCTAGAAATTAGAGCTACTTAAATCTAACTAACCTAAGGACATCACACATATCCATGCCCGAGACAGGATTCGAACCTGCGACCGGAGCAGTCGTGCGGTTCCGGACTGTAGCGCCTAGAACCGCTCGGCCACTCCGGCCGTCTATGATATTTCATGTGCATCTAAAACGACCACTCATATGTTAAATAAAGTTCCTTGGTCGACACCCGGCTATGCTTACGTTGCCTGATTATGAAGCAAGCGTTGCGCTACGAGACATCAGCGCGCTTACGAAATTAAACTTTCTTGTAGCGAGTCGTTTAGCTGGTTCCGCATTAGCAGAGCCGCCGTGGGTTCTCAAAGGGCCCAGACGGCGGTGACACTGAGTGAGCCCTGCCGTGTATCACAGGGAGTGCGAGCCCTCCCGTTCGTCGCTGGGGCTCTGCTCATTCCGCATGCACAAACGCGCAGGCCCTGCGTCAGCGAGCGAGGCCACGCGGCACGCAATTATACACAACCGGCGCTGCGACTCGAATGTCATCCGGGCAGCGGGCGACACTTCATGAGGGGAGACAGCAGGCGCCGCACAGTAACCAAACACCAGCTGCTAACTGGACGCAGCTATAGAGCAGTGCAGCACTGTGTTCTAAGAACAGGTGTTCTACACAGAGTACGCGAAAGAACTTGCCCCTCTTCTAACAGCCGTGTACCGCAAGTCTCTAGAGGAACGGAAGGATCCAAATGATTGGAAAAGAGCACAGGTAGTCCCAGTCTTCAAGAAGGGTTGTCGACAAGATGCGCAAAACTATACAGGGTCTTACAAAAAGGTACGGCCAAACTTTCAGGAAACATTCCTCACACACAAAGAAAGAAAATATGTTATGTGGACATGTGTCCGGAAACGCTTACTTTCCATGTTAGAGCTCATTTTATTACTTCTCTTCAAATCACATTAATCATGGAATGGAAACACACAGCAACAGAACGTACCAGCGTGACTTCAAACACTTTGTTACAGGAAATGTTCAAAATGTCCTCCATTAGCGAGGATGCATGCATCCACCCTCCGTCGCATGGAATCCCTGATGCGCTGATGCAGCCCTGGAGAATGGCGTATTGTATCACAGCCGTCCACAATACGAGCACGAAGAGTCTCTGCATTTGGTACCGGGGTTGCGTAGACAAGAGCTTTCAAATGCCCCCATAAATGAAAGTCAAGAGGGTTGAGGTCAGGAGAGCGTGGAGGCCATGGAATTGGTCCGCCTCTACCAATCCATCGGTCACCGAATCTGTTGTTGAGAAGCGTACGAACACTTCGACTGAAATGTGCAGGAGCTCCATCGTGCATGAACCACATAATGTGTCGTACTTGTGAAGGCACGTGTTCTAGCAGCACAGGTATAGTATCCCGTATGAAATCATGATAACGTGCTCCATTGAGCGTAGGTGGAAGAACATAGGGCCCAATCAAGACATCACCAACAATGCCTGCCCAAACGTTCACAGAAAATCTGTGTTGGTGACGATTCCACAATTGCGTGCGGATTCTCGTCAGCCCACGCATGTTGATTGTGAATCGAGGAATCACAGTACATACTGACGAAACTAAAATGAGCTCTAACATGGAAATAAAGCGTTTCCGGACACATGTCCACATAATATCTTTTCTTTATTTGTGTGTGAGGAGTGTTTCCTGAACGTTTGGCCGTACCTTTTTGTAACACCCTGTAGACCTATATCTCTGACATCGATCTGTTGTAGAATTTTAGAACATGTTTTTTGCTCGCGTATCATGTCATTTCTGGAAACCCAGAATCTGCTCTGTAGGAATCAACATGGATTCCGGAAACAGAGATCGTGTGAGACCCAACTCGCTTTATTTGTTCATGAGACCCAGAAAATATTAGATACAGGCTCCCAGGTAGATGCCGTTTTCCTTGACTTCCGGAAGGCGTTCGAAACAGTTCCGCACTGTCGCCTGATAAACAAAGTAAGAGCCTACGCAGTATCAGACCAGCTGTGTGGCCGGGTTGAAGAGATTTTAGCAAACAGAACACAGCATGTTGTTCTCAATGGAGAGACGTTTACAGACGTTAAAGTAACCTCTGCGTGCCACAGGGGAGTGTTATGGGACCATTGATTTTCACAATATATATATAAATGACCTAGTAGATAGTGTCGGAAGTTCAATGCGGCTTTTCGCGGATGATGCTGTAGTATACAGAGAAGTTGCAGCATTAGTAAATTGCAGCGAAATGCAGGAAGATCTGCAGCGGAAAGGACTTGGTGCAGAGAGTGGCAACTGACTCTTAACATAGACAAATGTAATGTATTGCGTATACATAGAAAGAATGATCCTTTATTGTATGATTACATGATAGCGGAACAAACACTGGTAGCAATTACTTCTGTGAAATATCTGGGAGTATGCGTACGGAACGATTTGAAGTGGAATGATCATATAAAATTAATTGTTGGTAAGGCGGGTGCCAGGTTGAGATTCATTGGGAGAGTCCTTTGAAAATGTAGTCCATCAACAAAGGAGGTGGCTTACAAAACATTCGTTCTACCTATACTTGAATATTGCTCATCACTGTGGGATCCTTACCAGGTCGTTTTGACAGAGGAGATAGAGAAGATCGAAAGAAGAGCTGCGCGTTTCGTCACAGGGTTATTTGGTAAGCGTGATAGCGTTACGGAGATGTTTAGCAAACTCTCCAAGAGAGGCACTCTGCATCGCGGTGTAGCTTGCTGTCCAGGTTGCGAGAGGGTGCGTTTCTGGATGAGGTATCGAATATATTGCTGCCTCCTACTTATACCTCCCGAGGAGATCACGAGTGTAAAATCAGAGTGATACGAGCGCGCACGGAGGCTTTCCGGCAGTCGTTCTTCCCTCGAATCATACGCGACTGGAACAGGAAAGGCAGGTAATGACAGTGGCACGTAAAGTGCCCTCCGCCACACTCCGCTGGGTGGCTTGCGGAGTATAAATGTAGATGTAGATGTGGTACCTTATATACATCATTGTATCTCGCTCAGATTTCCTTGCTCAGTTACAAGGTTCATGTTCTTTTCCTTGTAACTATCTGAGGCTTGTAGCCCAGGGTGTGGGTCTTCCTACCAGTTCATAGCCACTTTTATGCACAATGAGATGACTAAAGTCCTGGGATACCTCCCAATATCATGTTGGACCTCTTTTTCAAGGTGTAGAGTAGCAACTCAAAGTGGCAGGGATTCAGCAAGACGTCAGAAGTCCCCTGCAGAAGTACCGAGCCATGCCGCCGCTGTAGCTGTCTGTAATTCCGAAAGCGTTGCCGGTGCAGTATTTTGTCCACGAACTGACTTCTCGATTATGTTCCATAAATGTTCGATGGGATTCTTATCGGGAGATCAGGCTACCCGTATCATTCGCTGGAATTGTCCATAACGTTCTTTAAACAACTGTGGGCAAATAACATGGCGCGTTGCCGGCCGTTGTAGCCGAGCGGTTCTAGGCGTTTCAGTATGGAACCGCGCGACCGCTACAGTCGCAGGTTTAAATCCCTCCTGGGGAATGGATTTGTATGATGCCCTTAGGTTAGTTAGGTTTAAGTAAGTCTGCAGGCTGTCGTGGCCGTTGTCACTGAAGTTAAAATCTTCTGGGATATTAGGCCGCGTCATGTTTCCTGTAAAATGTTCGACGTTTCGACCCCTCTGCTGGGATCTTCCTCAGGATATTTTGGTGTCCACTACTGCCAGAACACTGTGAGAGACGAGTGTCGCTTCCACTTATAAAGGGGGAGTTTTTTGGCGTTCGTGCTGGAGAAGTGATAGTATTGGTTAAAGTTGGGCCATAGTCATAGGCTAATATTACCGCTCTGATGCAGAAGAAGGGGAGTTGGTAGCTCGTCTCCTGTGGATACCATTAGCGGGCCATCGTCATTGGATAGAAAGGCACTATTCCACACTTATGCTGGAGAACGGTTATTGGTTGAAACGCCTGCTACCACTATTGGTTGGTCGCCATCAGTGGCTAGATTCGAAACGGACAGAACAAGAAAGGGGGAATGTTTACCCAAAGTATTATTGTCCGCCGAGGTGACTTGCACCGCGTTGTTTATGCAGCTCACACACCGCGGCCACGTATTTACTTCCTTGATGGCGGGGAGCCACGATGCCGGAAGCCTATAGCCGTCCTCTCTGTTGAAATTAGATGAATTCTTAGAAATTTCAAGCGCTTCTCGGACCTTTATTCTATAAATGTTTGTTTCTTCAGCCAGTACACGTACGTTTTTAAAATCGATGTCAGCACCACGGTTCTCGTGATGTTCCGCTACTGCCGATTTTGCACTTTGCTTCATCCGAATGTGCCGTTCGTCTTCATTAATGCGTTCTTTAACAGTTCTTCCCGTTACGCCTATATACACTTTGCGCTTCCACATGACACTTGATAGACGCCTGCATTGTGGAGGTAATCAGGTGCATCCGTTGTCGGAAAAAGTCTTTTATTTGGTTTTTACTAAAGAAAGATGTCTGAATACCGTTTTTCTTTAAAATTCTGCTTATGGCGTCAGTGACCACAGAAACGAACGGTAACCTGACGGAGTCAGAAGGCAGTTCCTTGTCATTCTTATTAGCGGTATAGATATTCCGCCTAAAAGCCCTGTCGATTGAATTACTGTCATACCCATTTCCCTTCAGTGTCCTCTTTAAAAAATTCAACTCCGATCCCAAGTTGTCGTCATCGCCGATACGGAAGACTCGTGAAGACAGAGTGTTGAGTACTGCTTGCTTCTGGGCTGGGTGGTGGTGCGAAGTGGCATCTCAATACCTGTTTGTGTTAGTCGGCCTTCTGTACAATCTGTGACGTATAGTGTTATCAGATCTTCTGTATACCAACACATCTAGGAACGGGAGACCGACCTCACTCTCAATCTCCAAGGTGAATTTCATTTTGGGATGAATTCCATTTAAGAATCTGTGGAACGCATAAAGTTCTTCTTCACCGTGTGGCCATATAACAAACGTATCGTCCACATAGCGGTGCCAGCAAGAAGGTTTCAAAGGAGCAGTACTTCACGCTTGTGCGCAAAATGTTCCAATATAAACGTCAGCTGCAACTGGCGAAATGGGTGAGCCCATAGCAAGGCCGTCAGCCTGTTCATAGAATTCACCATTTTATTTAGTATAGTTGTAAGTAGTTCTAAGTTCTAGGAGACTGATGACCTCAGATGTCTAGTCCCATTGTGCTCAGAGCCATTTGAACCATGGCGCGTTACCATCCATAATGATTCCATTGTTGTTTGGAAAGTTGATATCCATGAATGGCTGCAGAGGTCTCCAAGTGGTCGAACGTAACTCTTGCCAGTCATTAGACAGTTCAATTGGACCAGAGGAGTCAGTCTATTCCATGTAAACACAGCCCACGCATTATGGAGCCACCAACGGCTTCCACAGTGCCTTGTTGAAAACTTGGATCCATTATTTCGTGGGGACTGCGCCACACTCTAAAACTCCTACCAACTGAAATCGGAGCGCATTTGACCAGTTCAAAGTTTCCCAGTCGTCTGGGGTCGAATCGATATGGAACTCTGGAGAGGCGCTACAGGCGATGCCGTGCTGTTAGCAAAGGCACTCGCGTCGGTCGACAGTTGCCATAGCCCATTAACGCCAGATTTCGGCACATTGACCTAACGGATACATTCGTCGCACGTATCACATTTGTTTCTGCTGTTATTTCATATCGCAATGCTTGTCTGTTAGCACTGACAGCTCTACACAAACGGCACTGCTCTCGCTAATAAACTGAAGGCCGTGTCACAGCGTTGTCTTTGGTGAGATGTACTGCCTGCAATGCGATATTTCCAGCACACTCATGAGAGTGTGGGTCTCGGAATACTAAATTCCCTAACGATTTCCGAAATGTCCATTGCGTCTGGCTCCAACTGCCACTCCGCTCAAAACTGGTTCAAATAGCTCTAAGCACTGTGGGACTTAATATCTGAGGTCATCAGTTCCCTAGACTTAGAAGTAAGTTAAGCTAACAAACCCAAGGGCATCACACACATCCATGCCAGAGACAGGATGCGAACCAACGACCGTGGCTGCCGCGTGGTTCCGGACTGAAGCGCCTAGAACCGCTCGGCCACCGCGGCCGACACCACTCCGCGTTCAAAGTATGTTAATTTCTGTCGAGCGGCGGTAACAATGTCGGAAAACTTTTCACATGAATCACCTGTTTACAAACGACACATCCGTCAATATGTTGCCCTATTTTTATCTTGAGTATGACATTTGTATATGTTAATATCCCTATGTCATGACTTTTGTTTCCTCAGTTTATAATACAATCATGCTCTTGTTGTTGCTGTGGTCTTCAGTCCTGAGACTGGTTTGATGCAGCTCTCCGTGCTACCCTATCCTGTGCAAGCTTCTTCATCTCCCAGTACTTCCTGCAACACACATCCTTCTGAATCTGCTTAGTATATTCATCTCTTGGACTCCCTCTACGATTTTTACCCTCCATGCTACCCTCCAGTACCAAATTGGTGATCCCTTGATGCCTCAGAACATGTCCTACCAACCGGTCCCTTCTTCTTGTCAAGTTGTGCCACAAACTCCTCTTCTCCCAAATTCTATTCAATACCTCCTCATTCCCCCCCATGAACCATGGACCTTGCCGTTGGTGGGGAGGCTTGCGTGCCTCAGCGATACAGATAGCCGTACCGTAGGTGCAGCCACAACGGAGGGGTATCTGTTGAGAGGCCAGACAAACGTGTGGTTCCTGAAGAGGGGCAGCAACCTTTTCAGTAGTTGCAAGGGCAACAGTCTGGATGATTGACTGATCTGGCCTTGTAACAATAACCAAAACGGCCTTGCTGTGCTGGTACTGCGAACGGCTGAAAGCAAGGGGAAACTACAGCCGTAATTTTTCCCGAGGGCATGCAGCTTTACTGTATGATTACATGATGATGGCGTCCTCTTGGGTAAAATATTCCGGAGGTAAAATAGTCCCCCATTCGGATATCCGGGCGGGGACTACTCAAGAGGATGTCGTTATCAGGAGAAAGAAAACTGGCGTTCTACGGATCGGAGCGTGGAATGTCAGAGCCCTTAATCGGGCAGGTAGGTTAGAAAATTTAAAAAGGGAAATGGATAGGTTGAAGTTAGATATAGTGGGAATTAGTGAAGTTCGGTGGCAGGAGGAACAAGACTTCTGGTCAGGTGACTACAGGGTTATAAACACAAAATCAAATAGGGGTAATGCAGGAGTAGGTTTAATAATGAATAGGAAAATAGGAATGCGGGTAAGCTACTACAAACAGCATAGTGAACGCATTATTGTGGCCAAGATAGATACGAAGCCCACGCCTACTACAGTAGTACAAGTTTATATGCCAACTAGCTCTGCAGATGACGAAGAAATTGAAGAAATGTATGATGAAATAAAAGAAATTATTCAGATTCTGAAGGGAGAAGAAAATTTAATAGTGATGGGTGACTGGAATTCGAGTGTAGGAAATGGGAGAGAAGGAAACTTAGTAGGTGAATATGGATTGGGGGGACAGAAATGAAAGAGGAAGCCGCCTAGTAGAATTTTGCACAGAGCACAACATAATCATAACTAACACTTGGTTTAAGAATCATGAAAGAAGGTTGTATACATGGAAGAACCCTGGAGATACTAAAAGGTATCAGACAGATTATATAATGGTAAGACAGAGATTTAGGAACCAGGTTTTAAATTGTAAGACATTTCCAGGGGCAGATGTGGACTCTGACCACAATCTATTGGTTATGAACTGTAGATTAAAACTGAAGAAACTGCAAAAAGGTGGGAATTTAAGGAGATGGGACCTGGATAAACTAGAAGAACCAGAGGTTGTACAGAGATTCAGGGAGAGCATAAGGGAGCAATTGACAGGAATGGGGGAAATAAATACTGTAGAAGAAGAATGGGTAGCTTTGAGGGATGAAGTAGTGAAGGCACCAGAGGATCAAGTAGGTAAAAAGACGAGGGCTAGTAGAAATCCTTGGGTAACAGAAGAAATATTGAATTTAATTGATGAAAGGAGAAAATATAAAAATGCAGTAAATGAAGCAGGCAAAAAGGAATACAAACGTCTCAAAAAAGAGATCGACAGGAAGTGCAAAATGGCTAAGCAGGGATGGCTAGAGGACAAATGTAAGGATGTAGAGGCCTGTCTCACTAGGGGTAAGATAGATACCGCCTACAGGAAAATTAAAGAGACCTTTGGAGATAAGAGAACGACTTGTATGAATATCAAGAGCTCAGATGGAAACCCAGTTCTAAGCAAAGAAGGGAAAGCAGAAAGGTGGAAGGAGTATATAGAGGGTCTATACAAGGGCGATGTACTTGAGGACAATATTATGGAAATGGAAGAGGATGTAGATGAAGATGAAATGGGAGATATGATACTGCGTGAAGAGTTTGACAGAGCACTGAAAGACCTGAGTCGAAACAAGGCCCCCGGAGTAGCCAATATTCCATTGGAACTACTGACGGCCGTGGGAGAGCCAGTCCTGACAAAACTCTACCATCTGGTGAGCAAGATGTATGAAACAGGCGAAATACCCTCAGACTTCAAGAAGAATATAATAATTCCAATCCCAAAGAAAGCAGGTGTAGTCAGATGTGAAAATTACCGAACTATCAGCTTAATAAGTCACAGCTGCAAAATACTAACACGAATTCTTTACAGACGAATGGAAAAACTAGTAGAAGCCAACCTCGGGGAAGATCAGTTTGGATTCCGTAGAAACACTGGAACACGTGAGGCAATACTGACCTTACGACTTATCTTAGAAGAAAGATTAAGGAAAGGCAAACCTACGTTTCTAGCATTTGTAGACTTAGAGAAAGCTTTTGACAATGTTGACTGGAATACTCTCTTTCAAATTCTAAAGGTGGCAGGGGTAAAATACAGGGAGCGAAAGGCTATTTACAATTTGTACATAAACCAGATGGCAGTTATAAGAGTCGTGGGGCATGAAAGGGAAGCGGTGGTTGGGACGGGAGTGAGGCAGGATTGTAGCCTCTCCCCGATGTTGTTCAATCTGTATATTGAGCAAGCAGTAAAGAAAACAAAAGACAAAATTCGGAGTAGGTATTAAAATTCATGGAGAAGAAATAAAAACTTTGAGGTTCGCCGATGACATTGTAATTCTGTCAGAGACAGCAAAGAACTTGGAAGAGCAGTTGACTGGAATGGACAGTGTCTTGAAAGGAGGATATAAGATGAACATCAACAAAAGCAAAACAAGGATAATGGAATGTAGTCTAATTAAGTCGGGTGATGCTGAGGGAATTAGATTAGGAAATGAGGCACTTAAAGTAGTAAAGGAGTTTTGCTATTTGGGGAGCAAAATAACTGATGATGGTCAAAGTAGAGAGGATATAAAATGTAGGCTGGCAATGGCAACGAAAGCGTTTCTGAACAAGAGAAATTTGTTAACTTCCAGTATTGATTTAAGTGTCAGGAAGTCATTTCTGAAAGTATTCGTATGGAGTGTAGCCATGTATGGAAGTGAAACATGGACGATAAATAGTTTGGACAAGAAGAGAATAGAAGCTTTCGAAATGTGGTGCTACAGAAGAATGCTGAAGATTATATGGGTAGATCACATAACTAATGAGGAAGTATTGAATAGGATTGAGGAGAAGAGAAGTTTGTGGCACAACTTGACCAGAAGAAGGGATCGGTTGGTAGGACATGTTCTGAGGCATCAAGGGATCACCAATTTAGTATTGGAGGGCAGCGTGGAGGGTAAAAATCGTAGAGGGAGACCAAGAGATGAATACACTAAGCAGATTCAGAAGGATGTAGGTTGCAGTAGGTACTGGGAGATGAAAAAGCTTGGACAGGATAGAGTAGCAAGGAGAGCTGCATCAAACCAGTCTCAGGACTGAAGACCACAACAACAACAACAACCTCCTCATTAGTTACGTGATCTACCCATCTAATCTTCACCATTCTTCTGTAGCACCACATTTCGAAAGCTTCTATTCTCTTCCTGTCTAAACTATTTACCGTCCATGTTTCACTTCCATACACGGCTACACTCCATACAAATACTTTCAGAAACGACTTCCTGACACTTAAATCTATACTCGATGTTAACAAATTTCTCTTCTTCAGAAACTCTTTCCTTGCCATTGCCAGTCTACATTTTATATCCTCTCTACTTCGACCATCATCAGTTATTTTGCTCTCCAAATAGCAAAACTCCTTTACTACTTTAAGTGTCTCATTACCTAATCTAATTCCCTTAGCATCACCCGACTTAATTCGACTACATTCCATTATCCTCGTTTTGCTTTTGTTGATGTTCATCTTATATCCTCCTTTCAAGACACTGTCCATTCCGTTCAACTGCTCTCCCAAGTCCTTTGACAGAATTACAATGTCATCGGCGAACCTAAAAGTTTTTATTTCTTCTCCCTGGATTTTAATACCTACTCCAAATTTTTCTTTTATTTCCTTTACTGCTTGCTCAATATACAGATTGAATAACATCGTGGAGAGGCTACAATCCTGCCTCACTCCCGTCCCAACCACCGCTTCCCTTTCATGCCCCTCGACTCTTATAACTGCCATCTGGTTTCTGTACAAATTGTAAATAGCCTTTCGCTCCCTGTATTTTACCCCTGCCACCTTTAGAATTTGAAAGAGGGTATTCCAGTCAACATTGTCAAAAGCTTTCTCTAAGTCTACAAATGCTAGAAACGTAGGTTTGCCTTTCTTTAATCTCCCTTCTAAGTTAAGTAGTAAGGTCAGTATTGCCTCACGTGTTCCAACATTTCTACGTAATCCAAACTGATCATCCCCAAGGTCGGCTTCTACCAGTTTTTCCATTCGTCTGTAAATAATTCGCGTTAGTATTTTGCAGCTGTGACTTATTAAACTGATAGTTCGGTAATTTTCACATCTGTCTACACCTGCTTTCTTTGGGATTGGAATTATTATATTCTTCTTGAAGTCTGAGGGTATTTCGCCTGTCTCATACATCTTGCTCACCAGATGGTAGAGTTTTGTCAGGACTGGCTCTCCCAAGGCCATCAGTAATTCTAATGGAATGTTGTCTACTACGGGGGCCTTGTTTCGACTCAGGTCTTTGAGTGCTCTGTCAAACTCTTCATGCAGTATCGTATCTCCCATTTCATCTTCATCTACATCCTCTTCCATTTCCATAACATTGTCCTCAAGTACATCGCCCTTGTATAGACCCTCTATATACTCCTTCCACCTCTCTGCTTTCCCTTCTTTGCTTAGAACTGGGTTTCCATCTGAGCTCTTGATATTCATATAAGTGGTTCTCTTTTCTCCAAAGGTCTCTTTAATTTTCCTGTAGGCGGTATCTATCTTACCCCTAGTGAGACAGGCCTCTACATCCTTACATTTGTCCTCTAGCCATCCCTGCTTAGCCATTTTGCACTTCCTGTCAATCTCATTTTTGAGACGACTGTATTCCTTTTTGGCTGCTTCATATACTGCATTTTTATATTTTCTCTTTTCGTCAATTAAGTTCAATAATTCTTCTGTTACCCAAGGAGTTCTACTAGCCCTCGTCTTTTTACCTACTTGATCCTCTGCTGCCTTCACTACTTCATCCCTCAGAGCTACCCATTCTTCTTCTACTGTACTTCTTTCCCCCATACCTGTTAATTGTTCCCTTATGCTCTCCCTGAAACTCTGTACAACCTCCGATTCTTTCAGTTTATCCAGGTCCCATCTCCTTAAATTCCCACCTTTTTGCAGTTTCTTCAGTTTTGTTCTACAGTTCATAACCAATAGATTGTGGTCCACATCTGCCCCTGGAAATGTCCTACAATTTAAACCTGGTTCCTAAATCTCTGTCTTACCATTATATAATCTATCTGATACCTTCTAGTATCTCCAGGATTCTTCCATGTATACAACTTTCTTATATGATTCTTGAACCATGTGTTAGCTATGATTAAGTTATGCTCTGTGGAAAACTCTACCAGGCCGCTTCCTCTTTCATTTCTGTCCCCCAATCCATAATCACCTACTATGTTTCCTTCTCTCCCTTTTCCAACTCTCGAATTCCAGTCACCCATCACTATTAAATTTTCGTCTCCCTTCACTACCTGAATAATTTCTTTTATCTCATCATACATTTCTTCAATTTCTTCGTCATCTGCAGAGCTAGTTGGCATATTAACTTGTACAATTGTAGTAGGTGTGGGCTTCGTGTCTATCTTGGCCAGAATAATGCGTTCACTATGCTGTTTGTAGTAGCTTACCCGCATTCCTATTTTCCTATTCATTATTAAACCTACTCCTGCATTACCCCTATTTGATTTTGTGTTTATAACCCTGTATTCACCTGACCAAAAGTCTTGTTCCTCCTGCCACCGAACTTCACTAATTCCCACTATATCGAACTTTAACCTATCCATTTCCCTTTTTAAATTTACTAATCTACCTGCCCGATTAAGGGATCTGACATTCCACGCTGCGCTCCGTAGAACGCCAGTTTTCTTTTTCCTGATAACGACGTCCTCTTGAGTAGTCCGCGCCCGGAGAACCGAATGGGGGACTATTTTACCTCCGGCATATTTTACCCAGGAGGACGCCATCATCATTTATCCATACAGTAAAGCTGCATGCCCTCGGGAAAAATTACGGCTGTAGTTTCCCCTTGCTTTCAGCCGTTCGCAGTACCAGCACAGAAAGGCCGTTTTGGTCAATGTTGCAAGGCCAGGTCAGTCAATCATCCAGACTGTTGCCCCTGCAACTACTGAAAAGGCTGCTGCCCCTCTTCAGGAACCACACGTTTGTCTGGCCTCTCAACAGATACCCCTCCGTTGTGGTTGCACCTACGGTACGGCCATCTGTATCCCTGAGTCACGCAAGCCTCCCCACCAACGGCAAGGTCCATGGTTCATGCTATTACTGTCTAGAAATTTCTTCTTCCTTATGACGATGACTCATTTAGTTAAAAGGCTGTGACGTGCTTATTTTGTAAACAGAGCAGACATCGTAAGGGTATTGTATTAAATGAGGTAATTTATTAATTGGCGATATTGGTTTTATTGGTTTAGGCCATTGTGTGAGATGTATATCCGTTCCTTGGACGATATAAAGAACTACTTAGCCAATTTTCGACGTGGAATCGGTTTCTTAGCAGAGCTGTTTAACTCTCGGGCTTGTTGATCCTTTTTACACTGATAAGTAACAGTGTCATTATAGCTTCTGGGTATCTGTCCGTAAGTGGTAGACGAAACGCCAGGCACGGAAACATGCACTACAACTCGGGCTACAACAAAAACAAACCCTCAAAAGCAAACCCTCGTGCTTATACGGCAGCACTGACATATTATGGACTTCACACTATTCAAATGTTATGTAACGGACAGCGGTTTGAAAGAGAGCTCAGCTCCTTTAGATGCGGTTCTACTCCAGCGCTAGCCATGGACACTGAAGTCAACCCTTCCGCTAAACAGTAATGAGAAAATTAAGATATTCAGAACTCTTCTACAGCCGACAACGTATATTCATCGTAAGGACTGCGGAGACAAGGCATGATAAATTAGAACTCTTGTGGAAGTACTATTCAGTTTAGAAGGCGCCGGCCACATTCAGTGCATGACAAAAAACGCACCCAGAGGACATGCTTGGGTGCCAAGGTAACTTCCCATGTATATAGACAATATCGGTTATTACGTAAATGATCAGAGACGCAATGCTCCGTGACATGTATATGGCCACCAGAAGGTATTTGTGTTGTTCCTGTTTAGTGTTGCTACGAAGACATGTGGTACGTGAACAGTGTCAGATTTTGAGTTATCACTGTGAAGCACATGGCGATGGACCAGAATCCTGTATGGTAACATTCTCACCACCTGGCACGTTTTGGGGCCTCAAGATGGGTCTCCATTGGGCTGACTTCTTGTATCTCGCAAAAATTCAGATTTGTGAGGCATTTGGATTTGATAGTAGCCCGAGGTCATCTGCGTTGACGAAGTTAACGGTACTCTGCTAGGACCAATGGAAGGTAAAAATGGCATTGATAGACAAGTGTAGAGTGTTTGTTGGGATGAAAACCGTACGACAAAGTCGTACCAGTCAACAGTTTTGTGAACTAAAAATGCAAGAATGGAAGATTACCGGACGCAGATTATCTAATCGACAATCCTGCAGTAGTCCACCGCTTATCCATTAGTGGAGTGATTTTAAAGCCATTGTTCTGGAATTTCCTCAAGGCGGGCAATGTCTCAGGCGCCTCGCGAGTAACTTCGCACCAATTAATCCCCCTACTCCGTCTTGTTCCGAGGAGCGTCAGACGCTGTATAAAACGAGGGCGGAGTTTCGTAACAGTTACAGGTGCGTGGACGTATGTGCACGCCCTCGGTTGGCAGCACTGCCGCGATGTAGCGTGCTGTCATGGCCTCCCCCCAGGCCAGCCGCCATCCATCACTTAAAGTTACGCTCGGAGTTTATATGGCGCTGGAGTGCTTGTTGCACTTGTCGGCTGTGGCGACGTGTGTCACACCTGCTTCTTTGGCGTATATGGCGCAGGCCTTCGCACAGTGGCTCGTATGTGTCGGTAGCAGATGCGAGACCATGTGCTTCTTCCCTTCACATCGTTTACAACGAGTGACGGTTCCGGCTGACATGTAACGCGAATTCCCTGATCTACTTAGACAATACAACACTTTCAACTTGTAAAAAAGGCGAAAACTACGTAAAACTTTCTCAGCTTGTACTAAACGAGTCATTGATAGAAATAAAAGTACGCTAAATATATTACGTTGTTATATATCACACAATAACATACCAACTTCATCTGTAGAAAGGGAGTAGTGTGTGTTTCGTTCAAAGACATGAAATGTAGTACAGCTTTAAACTAAAACAAATATTACGCATTTGTGTTTCCTAAACCGAGTGAAACTAATGAAATGTACCTTTGCTGTCTGCTATATTGCGCTGAGCTCTCTTCACATGGGAAAAGTTAGCTAATCCCAAGTAGAAGCACATGAGTTTTACAACATCACTGCCGGCTGTGGTGGCCAAGCGGTTCTAGGAGCTACAGTCTGGAATCGCGACCGCTACGGTCGCAGGCTCTAACCCTGCCTCGGGAATGTATATCTGTGATGTCCTTAAGCCGTCGGCACACGGACCGTGCATCCGAACGTTGAGCGTTGAGCGTGCCGAGTTTCTGACGTCATAGCGTCGAATAGGTCGTTCGGGAGTCTTTCCGAACGTGCGGAGCCATGTCTGGCATGTCAGATATTCTGAGCGTGCGTCTGAGCGTTGACCAATGAGATGTCACAACGCCACCTACCTCACACGCACGCCGTCTCCCTTCAGTACAGAGTTCTGACACGCAATATTGGCATTCATTTCAAGCTTATATGTATATATGCCGTTTCTGAGCACCAGCAAATTCAGAATCATTGGAATACCCATTGTTAACTGTGTGATTCGTTCCAATAAAATAACGAGAAATATCATATTAATGGCAAAAGAATTATTGTAACTTGCGTCTTAAGAGAGTAGGCTATTTGAAGGCAGTGACACAAGGAAGATCCACCCAAAACGCATTGTTCTTGGTCAATTTGTTATAATTAAATTTAAATTAGTATCGTATCTACGATACGGTTTTCTGCAACGGGTAACACTTTGATTACTTGCGACGTAAATCAGTGTGTTGGATTTGTGTAATGAGCAGCGTCACTGTCTCTTATTGATTTGATAGTTGGGGCAGAGGTTCCCGTCTTGACACTCCTGAATTTTATTTCCTAACATTAGCTTTTTATTAGGCTCTGGTACTTTATTATTAGTTTAATATAAGTATATACTGCGGTATTTGATGTTATGTAAATATAAGTTCACCTTTTTTTGAGGGGTGACTTAGTTCGATTGGCTTAATCTTCAGGACAGCTTGCGCTACTTGCATAAACATATTTTGTTCCTTTTTCTTTTACGCTTCGTAATTCACATGCTGCAAAGATTCTGCTATTGGGTAGGAACAGTGATTAAGTAACATTGACGTTGGGGTATTAATAAAATGTGGGAATGATGAAATAATGTTTATCTTATGCGGAGAAGTATTCCAAATTTGTACCGCACTGTTTGTAATGGAACTTTTATATGTCTCTGTCCTTATAGATTGGACATGGTTCTTTCCTTTTCGTGGACGACGGAGGAAATGTGCATTTTAATAGAGCTAACGTGGGAACTTTACGCGTGCCCGTTTAGTAAACAGTGTGATTTACGAACTGGAAACATCCCTCAACTGCCGCTGGAGTGCGTTGCGATCGCGTATACCACGTTGGGGCCCACGTACCGTATACACAAGTCGCATCGTTCCTGAGCGTTCAGCAGCACGTTGAACTTGGCCCGCTCAACGTTAACGTTCGACAACACGGTCCGTGTGCCGACGGCTTCAGGTTGGTTAGGTTTAGGGGACTGATGACCTTAGAAGTTAAGTCCCATAGTGCTCAGAGCCATTTGAACCATTTTTTTACAACCACGAAATCGTCCCCTATTGCGACGCGTAAGTTCGAAATTTGACTCGAAGGTGCCTACAATCTTCCTCCGCAATGGAGTGAAACTCTGGCGCCTTGCACGTCACCGTCGGGATCGTAGAGGCTTCAGACAGCATGGTGTTGACACATGTGGAAAAAAGACCACAGCTCGGAAGTTAACGTGAGCTGTAGACTTCGTTTGTGAAGTCACATTGGCACCAAATTTCATCACAATTTCGCCCAGCGCAACCGTTAACGCGTCACAGCCCTTTTACCCAAGTTTCACCCTTTCCTCTGACGTCTCTGCGATGGAGGTCAGAACCGCGACACCCAGCGTTGACTTGACGTGGTTTTCTTATGGATGACCGAGGAAAACGTTTCAGACGCACCGTCGCTGAGATTCCCCCCCTCACCCCCCCCCAACCGCCCCACCCCTCAGGGGGTGGCGTAAAGGGCGTCAGTGCAACCACTCATCTCCTTGGAGCGTTGATTCTTTTATACCTCGCGGTAGAAAACGATAGATTGCAGTACGGTGGATGACAGGAAGATGGTCTTGACACCCTCGGACTGGCAACCTTCTATAAGACTTTGTCGGACTGCATCCCCAATGTGCGTCATCACACCCCTTTGGAATGCATCGAGACCGCAATGGTTGCTCTCGTGTGTAATTTGGAACCATTAGGGACCGTTCAAAATCATTCTACGAAATTTGAGCTTGATCTGAAGCGTCGTTGGGTAATTGTGCTTTTTCAACCCTCCTGGTATTGGTCTGCTGCGTCGTCAGCTCACGGGAGTGCAGTATTAACATGTGCATGAATGAAACGGAAAGAGTCCCTTTAAGACCCTCCAGTTAGGCAATACCCTCGGTGCCACCCTTGCACTCTTGGTGAACACGTTAGAAATGTACCTTTAGAAATTTCGGCATCATATCACGGCACATCCCTCACATTCCTTACAATCCGGCTGGACACATATCTATCTAATGCATACTGAGCAACGCACATGAAATTTCTCCGTAGGTGTTCAACATTTTCGGCCCTTGAGATAAATTTTTTATATTGACCACTCAATAATGTGAAATACGTTCCCCATCGCTCTTGTTAAATAAAAATATGTAGCCACTATTATTTACATTCCTATTTACAGCAGTGTTGGGTGAAGCTGTAACAAACTACTGGTCGCCTATACCCTGTTCTTCAAAGTTTTGGCCTATATTAGTGCGTAACAAATACGTTCATTTCAAGTGACGGATTCCTGATTCTTCCTCAAGAGAAATATGAGATAAGGCATTCTGGACAACTGCACATGTCTCCCTCTCTCTATAACCAGCCTCCATCACTTGCGTCTCTCCGTCTGTAGCTGGTTAGTTGAATTTTCCACCTAATATTGCGGAATTTATCCGAAGTCTTCTTCTAGTTTCAAATCAATTGTTGAGTTACTACGGCTCTTGTTGTTTTTGAACCTAAGGATTTGCTTGTAGATTTCATTACTTGGTTGGTGACGTTCTGGGTCTTTGCATAAGGGTCTCTATGGTAAAAACTGTTCATGGTTCTGGGCTGTTAAGTATCTCCGAGAAGTGTTCCCTGCAGTTGTAATTACTAAGAGCAGTTTAGCGTATTGCTTTGTCAAGCATAGTTTATGCGGTATTTTCCACAGACCTTCCCTCTAAAATCATGTAAAAGTTACGTGTTTTGTATTCCGGAAAATCCTCTTTAATATATTACAGCGGATGTTTCATGTTTCTCACCTGTGTCTATCTGACAAACTTTGACTCCTGCTTTCTGATATGTCAAGTGAGATGATTGTTTACTGTTCTACTGCTGGAAGGCTCTATTTCTTTCTTCGAAAGGGCCTTCATATTCCGAGTCCCATCATCAGTGTTTCATGTTCTTGGTCCACGGGATTAGTGTTCTGGC
The DNA here is from genome assembly GCF_023864345.2 of Schistocerca serialis cubense. NCBI lineage: Eukaryota > Metazoa > Arthropoda > Insecta > Orthoptera > Acrididae > Schistocerca > Schistocerca serialis. The sequence continues at coordinate 1,211,677,096 of NC_064638.1, read as the reverse complement.
CTTCTGCATGATCTTGGTTTAAAACTGTTCCCAGGTGACTTCATTTCGTTTCTCACATTCCTCATTTGGAATAGTTTCATGGATCCTTTGTGTGTCAAGTTTCTGAAAGTGTAATATGTTGTATTTAGGGTAAATTTGACTTGAGGGTTCATAAAACTCTGTACTGTTATCGTTTCAAACACAACCTAATGAATTACTTCCATGAAAATAACTTCCTCAGTGAAGCAAAATTTGGTTTCTGGACTAGAAGTACAGAAACAGCCACAACAGAGCTTACAAAAGTGGTATTTGAGGCACTAGATCAGGATAAATATGTAACAAGTATATTTTTAGCTCTATCTGAGGACTATGACACTGCAGACACTAAAACTCCAATAAGAAAACTAGAATCATTGAGAATAAGAAAAACTGCCTATGATTCTTTCCAGTCACATGTGAGAAACAGGGTACAGAAAGTGGAGGTAGCTTACACTTTAAATGAAGCAATATTTGTAGTGAAACATTTTTAACATCCTACGAACAAAAATATGAGTCCCTCAGGACAGCAGATAGTGACCACTGTGTTTGATATGCATCGATGGTCTTCCAGAAAGTGTTAGACATTGGGGAAAAACATTTTTCTTGATGACATCAAAACTGTAATCATAGATAAAACAAAAATAGACACCTATAAAGATCTGTGTAAACAGCTAGACTTTTTAACTGCACCGAGTGAATGCATCTGCCACTCTGTGTCAACAGTTCCCTCCCAAATCACAGCATTCATGAGCATGGAAGAAGAGCCATACAAAACATACATTTGCCGAGAGTAAACAAACAAAAAGCATAAAACATAATTTTCTACAAGGGAATAAACTGTACAATAATTTGCCCAAGGATGTTCAAGATACAACTAATATTCAAATATTTAAAAAGTTAGTTAGATGGACTAGAAGCATAAACGTCGTTACGCCCTTTTTCCATCAAATTGCGGATTCGATTCCTCTATGTTTGAAAGAGCCGCCTAGAAACTTTCAAATCGATATCTTTCGTGAAGGCCAAGAAATGGCTTTCGGATGGTGGTGCATGATAGCTAACTTTCACTTTCTCTGCCTCCAATTCGTTACCGATTCTTACGTCGTTTTTGTAGCGGAAAGTATTAGAAAATGATTGACAAAGTGAATTAGAATCATAGAATGACTATAAAGACAGCGAGAAGAGAGAAATTATGGCAATAGTCATGGGAATAAGACAGACACAACAAAAAACAAAAAAATTCTGCCTGTAATTCGTTACTGTCGAAAGGAGTGTAGTGTATTAGTGACCTGTGATATCAAGGAAACTGTATATCATCCGTTTTATGGTTCTGCTGATCAAGCTCAACAGGATCCATTTCTACCAGGATATTGTCATAGAAAGAAGATTAAAGAGATAAACAAGGTACACAAATGTAAGAACAACGACACTACGTGGGTTTATCCATTGCTTCACTAGGCTTGTGAACTGTCTGCCTGTGCATACTTCACTTAACCGTGTTCAGCATATCGGGAAAACGTTTGAGAACTATCAAGAAGAAGGTTATTCGATGACACAGTGTTAACGAAAGAAAGGGTAAGCATGAAAATAGACCATATGAAATAAAAGATATTTCGAAGTGCGTAAATTAGCGTTAATGATCATTCGTCAGTGAAATTGACATTATTCTGCATCTACGTGAAGTAAACTGCACTTTGAGAATCCAAATTTGAATGTCAGTCCGTTGTTCCATTCATTAAAAAGTTATATCAGTTAAAGTACGACCGAAAGGTCAATATAAGGTCTAATGCTTACTTTACGTTTTTTAAATCATTGAGCTATGCATTCAGGCGTCCAACATCTGACGTTTGTCACTTTTTATGTGAAGTGACTGCAACACTTAAACTAAAAGAAAATAAGGAGCCTGAAAATAAATTATACTTTCGCAAAAGAGCTATTAGGGCTCATTACAAAGAAAGAAAGAATATTATTGTATAGTGTAAGACACATAATAGCTTGCTATGCTTGAAGTTTGACTATGCCCAAAATCTGCCGTTGATGTAACTAATGGTTAATGCACAGTTCTATAAAGGAATCCTTTGGTTACAAACTATATAAACTATCATACTGATGGTTCATCTGCTTCATGCTATTTCATTGAATCTGACGATGAAAAGGGCCATAACTCATCACATTCCTTCCTAACTTTATATTGAGGAAGCTTCAAGGATGGAGAAAGACGCCAAAACAAATATTTGCTATGAGTGTCATCTGAACTTGGCTAGTAAGGAAAAACAGGATTCCAATAGAACACATTTTCCCAGTGCGTGTCATTCAGCGCGACAGAAACTTCAGAATTTACGGAAAGAAGTTAAAGAAAATGGAAAAAGTCTATTCAAAATAACAGAATGTGCATGTTCTTCAGTATTGCAGGGAGAAGCCTCAACTATTTCAAGTCTGTAATGGACGGGAAATTATTAAAGACTGTACAAGAAATTTATTGGACTTCTTCTTTCCAAAGCTGTAGGGGAAATATCCCTTTCACCTCCAGTCTGATACATGAATGCAGTTCAACAGAGATGGTACAATCAGTGCAAAAAAAAAATAATAAAATAAAATAAAATAAAACATATTTCACGGTTTCATGCCTTTTATATGCACAAAGAAATCAGATATTCCGCTTAAAGACATATCTTCGTTTGGACCAATCTAGAAACCAGCCATAGCAGCAGCGAAGATAAAGACATTCAGGAGAGCTAGTTGGTTAGTTAGTTAGTTACATGTTCCAATGATCAATCTGACTGTAACCATTATGATGTCGATCGGGTCAAGTGCGTAAGAAATGCACACGAGAACCAAGTTCTTTTTTTTAAAAAAAAGTTTAAAATTTTTAATATCTACCCCATTCCCATAAATGGTGAAAAATTTATACATTATAGCTAAAAATTTATTTATTCCTATTCAAGAATTTGTCTATGGCACAGAAAAAATTTTCAAGGAGATATTATTTCAATTTATTTTTGAAACAATTACTGCCGTCTGTGAGACATTTTATTTCATCCATCGAAAAGTACACCAGCATATTTTACCCCTTTCTGTGGCAAAGATAGGTTCAGTAGGATATAGTGTAGGTATTTCTTTCTTCTGGTGCTTTAATGATGAATGTGACTTGTTTTTAAACAAGTCCATGTTGTTGAGAACAAATGTCGGTACCGAGTGAGTGTACTGTGTTGTAAGAATTCCTAACCTTTTAAACACATGCCTACAAGATGTGCAACTATGACCCCAACACATTGTTCTAACCACTTTCCTTTGAGCAGTAAATAATTTTTGCCTAAGTGTTGAGTTACCCCAAAATATTATTCCATATGAAATCAGGTAGTGAAAGTAGGCAAAGTACGTTAGCTTACTAATTTCTGTATCCTCAAAATTGGCATCATGTTGTGCTTTCTTCCAAATACAGTGACAGCTTGGTATCTAGAACTTATGGAGAGTGTCAGCATTATAGTAGAAGCTAATTCTGATGACTCAGGAGTACATGACCTGGAGTGAAAATAAAAAAGACGATTAAGTAATGGTTTGTAACAAAAAAACTGTAGAATTTATTTTTTGCTGCGAATTTTATAATTTTTACTTAATTTATAGTTCAGATGATACTTTTGTGAAAAATAAAAGCAACATTGAAACCAACATTGCAGTAATCGTTAAGATTATCATGGTTTGATGAAAATAGGGCGTAAACTGTTCATCACATTTTAGTACATTCATCTTAAAAAAAAATATCACCACCTATAAGTAATGATTTGTCATATTGAAAGTATTTTAGGGCTCGCCATAGCAAGTTGAGGTACCATTATTTGTTTTCAGTAAGATAATACGAATGCAAATATTAAACTCACTTTTAACAGGAATGCACGTTTCTGGCCTCATACCATCAAACTCCTCAAGTTAGTTAAAGTACACACATGTTCTACCTGGGATTTATCTGGGGATATCGCTGCCCATGGGAGTACGTCAATGTAAAACATATTTCATGGAGATGAATGCTATTTGTGGATGAACACTGACATGTGAAAAATACCATTATGATACCATTCCATGACAGCTAACACATGATGATATAGGATGTCCGTAATGTTCTGTTGTGATGTCGCAGTTTCCTCAGCCCCCTACCAGCCGTGACCTGGAGGCGACCCAGTGTCTACCCACACCATGACATTAGAAGTGACAGCGCTGTGGCTCTCCAAATCAATGGAAAAATGGAATCTCTTTCCAGGTGGGCGACTGTACTACCAGACGACGGTGACCCACTGTAGTCCAGAACCGCGGTTTATCACTGAACACAATATGATGCCATTCATCAGCGGTCCAAGCTTTTTACTATCGGCTCCTGACAGCGGAAGTAAACCGGCCTCGTACCCCACCAGTGCTCCGTCCAGTTCGACCCGCCAATTGTAACTCCCCACCTTTGTGCCGGTCATATCTCCTCGCGTGGAGAAACACCAAAGATCATGCCCCACTACCGCGATCTAGCGATCGATTGATCGATGCTAACTGGCACGGCTCACTTCCAAGGATTTTTTCCTAGGTGGGAGTCTCGAGCCATGCGTACCCAGTCTCTTGAGGCCAATTGAGGATTTACTAGACCGATTAGTAGTGACACTTGGTCTGCTAACTCAATAATTGCGCTGTACAGAACCCCCTTCGCTCCATATCGCTTCCACATGATGCCACTGGCTGGAGGATGGCATGGCGGTCGATCGGGACCAATTGGCCCCTTCTGTGGACAGAACGGCGGTAGTTTAATAGTAAGAATAACAGCCAGCTTGGCATATTGACATCGTTAACGAAATTACAGACCAGTTAGGTGGAGAGGCTTGATTTAATTAAGGAATCCTGTATGTATTGTCAAAGAGACAAAGTATACAGATTTTAAGTGCAAAGATTACGAGGCTCATTCCTCATTAAGGAAATGCAAAATGATTTTCTTTCAAACGAAGCTTTTCCGACGATTTGTTGCATAAGTACAGGATTTAGTAATATGGTGTACCACCAGACAGACTGCACAATTCGAAGTTCTTTTGCGGAAACTGGACAGCAGTATCAGTTGCAAGTTGGCGTAAGAGAAGCAGTAATTTACGTAAGGGGTGGACAATAACTTACACCTTACGTAAAAGGTGTGGACAATAGATGGACAGTGTCTTGAAAGGAGGGAATAAGATGAACATCAACAAAAGCAAAACGAGGATAATGGAATGTAATCGAACTAAGTCGGGTGACGCTGAAGGATTTAGATTAGGAAATGAGACACTTGAAGTAGTAAAGGAGTTTTGCCGTTTGGCGAGCAAAATAACTGATGATGGTCGAAGTAGAGAGGATATAAAATGTAAACTGGCAATGCAAGGAAAGCGTTTCTGAAGAAGAAAAATTTGTTAACATCGAGTATAGATTTAAATGTCAGGAAGTCGTTTCTGAAAGTATTTGTATGGAGTGTGGCCATGTATGGAAGTGAAACGTGGACGATAAATAGTTCAGACAAGAAGAGAATAGGAGCTTCGATATGTGGTGCCACAGAAGAATGCTGAAGATTAGATGGGTAGATCACATAACTAATGAGGAGGTATTGAATAGAATTGGGGAGAAGAGGAGTTTGTGGCACAACTTGACTAGAAGAAGGGATCGGTTGGTAGGACATGTTCTGAGACATAGAGGGATCACCAATTTAGTATTCGAGGGCAGCGTGGAGGGTAAAAATCGTAGAAGGAGACCAAGAGATGAATACACTAAGCAGATTCAGAAGGATGTAGGCTGCAGTAGGTACTGGGAGGTCAAGAAGCTTGCAAAGGATAGGGTTGCATGGAGAGCTGCATCAAACCAGTCTCAGGACTGTAGACCACAACAACAACAACAACAACGTGGACAATAGATAACTTTACTGTCAGCTTGGATTGGAAGAACGCAAACAAGCTACGTTATTTATGTGTGATACGAAACTTTCTCACCGAAGTCGCACAACATACAATTACGCTGAACTAGGAAGAGGTACTAGTGTATTAATTCTCTTTTTATTCATAACGGTCCGTTGTGATTACCTGTATAAGTGGAAGCCTTTCCACGAGATACAAGTACTTTATATGCAAATATCCGTAAAGTAATCATTGTAATTTCTTGGCACTTACCCCAGATAACTCACAAAATGCGCCTGACTGCCAGCACGCAACGCGGTAAAGAATTGAATTTAGTCCCTTTCTATTAACCAGGGGAAATTGCTCGGTAATTGTTTCAAAATTCTCCTGGTCCTGTTTCCATAGTACGCGGTGGGCACGCTATGGAGAATTCTTGTTGCGTTGCACTTACAGCTACTTATAGACAACTACTAGCAAATTTTTATGATACTGTAATGAATAACTTCTTGAATACCATTAATATAATGGACAAACTCCTTAATGTGGCATTTACTTTTTAATGAACTAAAGCCAGCAGCTTTTTCCTCCTGCCTTATTTATTCCTTTTTCCACACTCTGCTAGCGTTAAGGGGCTCCGGGACGCCCTATACTTGCAATGTTAAAATAACGCTTATAAATTACATCTTTCCTCACAAAGTATTTGAGGTAGGAAGCTGAACTTTATACAGATTATTTATTGGAATATGGGCTACAACTTAACACAGGGATTCTACAAAATTTTAGTCCAGTTATTAAAGATGATTCTTTTTCAATTGTAATGAAAATTCACAACATTTTTTTGCAATTTTTTATTTATATATTCAAAAATATGCAGTTTTTTTGGAAAAAGGCTGTGTTAAATTATGCAGAAGGTACTGTGTAACATTCACTGAAAGTTTGAAACAAATATGTTTGGAAGATCCTTAGAAAACATGTAATTAGTACGAGAAAATAAAAGTTTTGGGAATCGAGCGACAAAGATTGGATTAACTTTTTAGTGCATTCCAGGTCCATAGGATGGATTATCTTCATCCTCTGCAAACTCCTCCTCCAGCTTCCTCTTGTTCCTCCTCCTGTTTACTCTTGCTTGTATTTCTAGACTCTTTACAGCCCTGTCTGCAGCCCGAAGGCGTTCCTTGTCTAAAGCAAGCATCGCTCGTTGTTGTGTTCGTAGATTTTGCTACCATTTTCCTCAGTTGCAGTTACTCCAACACTGTTCCAAAAGGTGGTCATGTATGAACACTTATCACATTTCAGTTGTATTTCACTAGCAAGTCCTACGTGCTTTATTATGGAGAGTTCCAGACCAACTTCACTACAATGAATACATCTTACACAGTTTGAAAAAATTCCTTTGAGGACCGACATATCAAATATTTCATTCACATCCGATTCGCCCATAAAACATTCATAGTTTTCACTCATTGAACCAAGCTTCTTCTGTGAAGTATTTTCTTTCCCACTTTGACTGCTATGGGCAGGTGTACTTGAGAGGTTAGGTTCACTCACTTGGTTATCGTCTTTATTGTTTACAGTAATAACACATATCTTTTCTTAAAAGCCTTCAGAGGATTTCTAATAACTTTACTTTTACTCATTATTATACTTCAACAAAACAGAGACTCAAGAAACAGAATTAATTACGAATATTTTCGAGATAATGACAGATTAAATAAACATCAAACAATCGACAATCACACCAGCGATATATATTGAACCATCACAGGTTAGCCACAACACATACTTTATCTCACATCACTAAAATGTACCTGATGAACACGGACGTTAATAATAACACCATTTGACTGCAGTTTAACAGCGCCACAGTGGGTCACGCCCATGTAGAAAACATTTCAAAAAAAATTTAAAAATAGTTGTAGTCTTCGGAATTGAATAAATTATATATCTATTAAAAGGTAATAGTCTGCAGATTCAGAAAACGCAAAAAAGTAAAAATTGAACTTTTCATGATTTTGAGCCTTTCCGGAGCCCCTTAAACAATCTCCTGGTTAGTCGCGCGGCTTAATACGTCGCCTCTGGGACTTCGGAGGAACATTGCCCCACTATCGATTTCGCCCAGTGGACTGAGAAGGGCCGGCCGGGTTGGCCGAGTTGTTCTAGGCGCTACAGTCTGGAACCGCGCGACCGCAACGGTCGCAGGTTCAAATCCTGCCTCGGGCATGGATGTGTGTGATGTCCTTAGGTTAGTTAGGTTTGAGTAGTTCCAAGTTCTAGGCGACTGATGACCTCAGAAATTAAGTTCCATAGTGCTCAGAGCCATTTGAACTATTGACTGACAACGAGGCCGCTTATAGGCGGTTTCCCATATATGATCAGGTGAATACTTGCTGGTACCACCGTTCCGCCTAATTACACAATTCGCAAATACTTAGAAAACGTTCGCACCCTTCACGTGGAGTAAAGTAAGCATGATCTCGTGTAGGGACAATAAGAATTGTATAGTGGTCAATATTGTACATGGATACTGATTCGTTATTAAGAATGATCTGGAGTCTGCTGTTTGTCAACCGAAACGAATAATAGGCAAATTCAAAATCTGTTTTCTGTTGAGATCAATATTGTAAAAAATTTAAACTAGTAAAGGAAGAACATAACTCCATTCTAGGAGAGGTAACAGTCTGATGTATACTTGAATGACTCGTGAAAGCGTCCTTTAGCTTACTGCTTAATGTGGTTGCCGTGCTGTCAAAAATGTGTCAGGTCGACAGTACGAAAATAACGACATAGCTTTGGCTAACAGTGCCCTTTATACGAGCTGGCCGTGACTTGATGCGTAGACTGCACACATACACAACGTGTGCTTCGGAGTGCCACACCTCCCCAAGTGCTGGTATCATTTGTATGTCTTTTTGTTCCCATGGAAATACGAAGCGTACAGACCATTATCGGTGACGTAATGTACCAGGCCAACGAAAGTTCTAGGGAATCGGATTTCTAGTTTCTGCATTATGTTAGGAAGGAAGTAGTATGTTTTTTCTACATTTACTTTCATTAATACTCCGCAGTCCGCCTTATAATATATGGCGAAGGATACGTCTCTTACCACTGTGATTCCCCTCTGCCATTCATGAACTTTGTTTAGAAAGGAGAAATGCCGATACCTTCTATAAACCTTCGCGAGATATTTGTGGAAGGAAGTAATATCTTAATCAATTCTTCTTGGAACAGAGGCACTTGAACTTTGAGCAGTAAACTTCTCCGTCATACACAAAGCTTCTCTGGTAGCGTGTATTGAGCATTTCGGTAACGTTCTTGCTGTTACTAAATGTTTCCGTGACGAAATGTCCTGTTCTACGTTGGCTCTTCCCTATGTCGTCCATTAATCCAATCTAATAAGTGTCCGGACTGAAGAGCTTTACTCTTGAACAAGAGTTACAACTGTATTGTGCTACACGATTAAAGAGTCACTTCTATGAAAGCCAGTATTTATCTCCTTTAGCGAAGTTTCAAATTTGGCTCAAAGGTGCTTACGACCTTCATCTGTGATGCTGTAAAAGCGTGGCGCCCTGGGACGTCACACTCGGCTCGACGATCCTTCAAACAATGAAGTGTCGACATAGGAGAAACAAAGGATGAAGCTCAGTTCACATGAGGTATAGTAGGGTGGACGTATAGTTGGCAAAGGCCGGGCACAGTGATTCCGAAATCAGGTACTGGACTGTAAGGCGTAGCCTGGAGCACATATAGACTCAGATGACAATGTCGTAGCGACAAAGAGTAGGTTGAATTGTAAGATATTAGATACGAAGAATCAATACGCAGAGAAGGGGATGCAAAATTATGAAAGACAGAATAGATAAGCTTGAACTCTAAGGCTATAGATAACGCGATGAGGAATAGTTCCTTGCTGTTGTTGTTGTTGTGGTCTTCAGTCCTGAGACTGGTTTGATGCAGCTCTCCATGATACTCTACCCTGTGCAAGTTTCTTCATCTCCCAGGACTTACTGCAACCTACATCCTTCTGAATCTGCTTAGTGTTGTTGTGGTCTTCAGTCCTGAGACTGGTTTGATGCAGCTCTCCATGCTACTCTACCCTGTGCAAGCTTCTTCATCTCCCAGTACTTACTACAACCTACGTCCTTCTGAATCTGGTTAGTGTATTCATCTCTTGGTCTCCATCTATGATTTTTACCCTCCACACTGCCCTCCAATGCTAAATTGGTGATCCCTTGATGCCTCAGAACATGTCCTACCAACCGGTCCCTTCTTCTTGTCAAGTTGTGCCACAAACTCCTCTTCTCTCCAATTCTATTCAATACCTCCTCATTAGTTGTGTGATCTACCCATCCAATCTTCAGCATCCTTCTGTATCACCACATTTCGAAAGCCTCTGTTCTATTCTTGTCCAAACTATTTATCGTCCATGTTTCACTTCAATACATGGCTACACTCCATACAAATACTTTCAGAAACGACTTCCTGACACACAAATACTCGATGTTAACAAATTTCTCTTCTTCAGAAACGCTTTTCTTGCCATTGCCAGTCTACATTTTATATCCTCTCTACTTCGACCATCATCAGTTATTTTACTCCCCAAATAGCAAAACTCCATTACTACATTAATTGTCTCATTTCCTAATGTAATTCCCTGAGCATCACCCGACTTAATTCGACTACATTCCATTATCCTCGTTTTGCTTTTGTTGATGTTCATCTTATATCCTTCTTTCGAGACACTGTCCATTCCCTTCAGCTGCTCTTCCAGGTCCTTTGCTGTCTCTGACATTATTACAATGTCATCGGCGAAACTCAAAGTTTTTATTTCTTCTCCATGGATTTTAATACCTACTCCGAATTTTTCTTTTGTTTCCTTTACTGCTTGCTCAATATACAGATTGAATAACATCGGGGACAGGCTGCAACCCTGTCTCACTCCCTTCCCAACCGCTGCTTCCCTTTCATGTCCCTCGACTCTTATAACTGCCATCTGCTTTCTGTACAAATTGTAAATAGGCTTTCGCTCCCTGTATTTTACCCCTGCCATTTCAGAATTTGAAAGAGAGTATTCTAGTCAACATTGTCCTTAGGCAGCACAATTGAAGAAGAATGGGTATCTCTGGAAAGAACGATCATAGAAGCTGGAAAGAGAAACCATGGCAAACAGAAGAAATACTTTAATGTTAATTATAATCCGTCTTGATCGCTAAATTTTTTTTATTCATATAACCGGTTTCCGTTCATCCAGAACCATCTTCAGTTCTGAAACGATAATGATACTAATTTACGATTTCACGAAAGCATATCTTTTTCATCCTATCTAATCAACAACAAATGTACCAGAACGTACTTGATATTTCAGTTACAGGAGTAACCCGTCCAAAACCTGCAACTTTCACATGCTGCGTCCGGTAAAATTGATTGGCAGAATGTTCGTCATTTATATTAATTATAACACTATTACCAACAGGTGGCGTCTGGTACATTTGTTACATTCCATTTGCACATATCGTATTCAGTAGATTTTTATTATTAACTTTTATCTCCAAAAATACTTAATTAAAATCTGTACTTATCAAAACTAAAAAAAACATTAAAATTATCATTTTTATACGATCTAAAAAATCTATATCTACGGCGCTGGTGTACACTTGTTTTCCTGTACGGTCTGCTTCCGTGGCTCCCGGCATTTCGGTGTTGTGCCGCGATACGCTCAGTCGTCTGATGTCCATCGCCTTGGGCAAGAGGGCCGCGCAGGAGGGCCCCGTCAACGATGCCAGGCGCTGCACGCATCTTCCAGCTTCTCCATCACGCACCATCTCTCATCCCTCGGTCTCGACTTCCACACGCAACAGTTGTCGTCTTAGTAAGTCGTCATAAATGCTAAAATAGGCGTAATGATTGAACACGCTTTGCTCGTTGAGGATTAAATCCGGATCTTTATTTTTGTGGGTGTGTATTTCAATTTCTTACAAAATGTTAAGAAACCGTCCCTTGTGAGTTCTATGCAGGATGTCTAAATTGTGTTCAATGTTCGTGACTGAGTGCTTTGAGGCAGCCGTATGCGCCCGAAAAGCTGTTTTGTTTTGAGAGTAAGTGAGCTCCCTGAATCTGGTCTCAAAGTTCCTATCTGTCTGCCCTACATATTGTTTACAGCAGTCATTACATTTGATCTTATATACACCTGAATACTGAAATTTATTCCTGCTATTACATATTTTGTGCCGGAGCTTCAATTTTAACGTGTTATTTGTTCGGATCCCTATTTTAACGTCGGATTTACGAAAGCTTCTTTCAGTCTTATCTGTAAATCTTCCACTGTAAGTGAGAGCCACATATCTTTTCTTGTTGTTCCTCTTAACTGCGACTTGACTTCCTTCCATTTGTTTCATTTGCTTCTTCTTTATCTTCCTATAAATATTCATCACCGGCGTACACATATATCCGTTAGCTACGGCCACTTGTTTTAGAATACGTAGCTCCTTTTCTACTTCCTGTCGGCTTAGTGGCAATCTTAGTAGCCTGTATACCATCGAAGTAAAATATGCCCATTTGTATCGCGGCGGGTGACAAGAGCGCTCATTGATAACTAAATCTGTACACGTAGGTTTTCTGAATATGCTTAATTCATGCTTCCCATCTTTCTTTATTAGTGTTAAATCTGAGTAATCTATACGGTTGTCTTCTTCAAATTCCACGGTGAATCTAATTTTCGGGTGTTGAGAGCTCATTTTTTGTGTTAAGGTCTTGATATTTTTATCTCCTTTCTATAATAAAATAGAGTCGTCAACATATCTCCTGTAATATATAATTTTCGCAGCGATATCAGGATTTTCATCGAAGAATTCGTTTTCCAAGTGATTTACAAAAATGTCACCCAGCGTCCCAGCTAAACTGTTCCCCATTGCCAACCCGTCTTTCTGTTGATAAATTTTACCATTGAAAGTAAAGTAATTGAACAACAAGACTTGTTCCAACATTTCCACTAGTTCAATCACTTCCCCCAATGCAAATTTACCATGAGTGAGGAGATTGTTCTTAATGATCTCAATCTTTTCTTTTACGGCAATGTTTGTGTACAGATTGGTGATATCCAATGAAGCTAGTGACGCATTCTGTGGTATAAGTACGTCTTTAATTTGCTCGGCAGATTCGTAGCTGTTCCAAATGTTGAAAGTCCGACGATACGCTTATGCCGCCTTCAATCTGTTATTTAGCTCTTTATTTAATTCATAACTTGGGCTACTGGTATTATTAACGATTGGGGGAATCGATTTTACGTTTATGTGTCACGTTTTCACCAAATTTCACCAGATTTATAGAACGGGAAGGTAGTCACCAATGCTTTACAAGACTCTGCGATATGGGTCAGAAGCAGAGTTGAAATCACGCTATTCTCTCGTGGGTGGCCGACTGAAGCATTTCAGACATACTGCCGGTCAAAGTCGACACGAAAAGGCCCCAAGAGATGGAACAAATGGCGTCATTGTAACCATTCGTTTCTTATGGGATGTTGATTCCCGCACATCTTGCAGTCGAAAATTACAGTTCGTAGAGCGATAGCGGAGGAGAGGAAGAGATTAGCGTTTAAAGTCCCGTAGACAATGGGGTCATTAGAGAAGGAGCACAAACTCGGATTAGGGAAGGATGTAGGAGGAAAGCGGACATACTCTTTCGAAGGAACCATCCCGGCATTTGCCATTTGCCATAAGCGATTTAGGGAAATCATGGAAAATGGACCGGCGCTGGTTTGAACCGTCGCCCTCCTGAGTGAGAGTCCAGTGTGCTCACCACAGCGTTATCTCGCTCGGTGCAGAGAAATAGCAACAACGCTCTTGACAGCGTTTGACACGTCTGACACCCCCGGACGATTCAACGCTTCTCTAAGGGCATCGTGAGGCTGCAATTGTTCAAATGACTCTAAGCACAGTGGGACTTAACATCTGAGGTCATCAGTTCCCTAGACCTAGAACTACTTAAACCTAACTAACCTAAGGACATCACACACCCATGCCCAAGGCAGGGTTCGAACCTGCGACCGTAGCAGCAGCGCGGTTCCGTACTGATGCGCCTAGAACCGCTCGGCCACAGCTGCCGGCGAGGCTGTAATCCCAATGAACGCGGTCTGATCCTTAGAGAATGTAGCGCCATCGCAGGTTTTGCTCTGGTAATCTGGATTCTACCACGTCGGTCCGTTCCAAACAATTCGACGAAATATGAATCAATAAGGAGTGGATTTCAGCAGCAGTTTCTCTGAAAAGTTTTCCCCATCAATTCATAAGAAAACGGCCGGAGTTCAAGTATGAGAGTCGCGGTTCTGACCTCCATCGCAAAGGCGTCAAAAGAAGGGGTGACATGTGAGTAGGGCGGAATGTGACGATGTTCCTACTTGTGACAGGTCCAAGTTGACGTTAGACAGAATTGTGTTTACTTTTTGTGGTAATATGACATTATCACCCAACCTCACATCTCGTGTGAAATCTGCACTCTAGCCTTTCTTTCACATGTGTCGACACCTTACTGTATGAACCATCATCGATCCCTAGGGTATCGTCGCAGGTCACCATACTCTTGCACCATTAAAAAGGTTGTAGGCACCTTTGAGCCATAATTCAAACTTACGCATCACAGTGGAGCACATGAAGGGGTTCCAAAAGGTAACCTTTTATTTGTTTTGTGCAGTGTATTATTAGACACCGGCCGGAGTGGCCTTGCGGTTCTAGGCACTACAGTCTGGAACTGAGCGACCGCTCCGGTAGCAGTTTCGAATCCTGCCCTGGGCATGGATGTGTGTGATGTCCGTAGGTTAGTTAGGTTTAATTAGTTCTACGTTCTTGGCGACTGGCGACCTCAGAAGTTAAGTCACATAGTGCTCAGAGCCATTTGAACCATCTGTATTATTAGACATCTATTTAGTGGACGAACTACACGTTCATTAGTTTCTCCAAATGAACCTCAGGCGTGCATGTGTTTTTCCTAGATTTAATTTTAAAGGGGTCATTCCATTGAACCCCTGTGGTTTATCACTCTTCTGCCTATAATCTCCCCCCCCCCCTCCTTCCTTCCTCTATCTATTGTCCGCATTAAACCATGCCCAGTGTGTAAGTATTTAATAAGCAAAGTCTTCTATGAAGGCTTAAGAGGAGTGAAGAGTACAATAAACTTTCAAGTTTACTTAGCTTGTCATGTTGAGATGCCTCCTGTTCTTCCTGTCTAGGTGTCTGATTCTTAAGACTGAAAATCTAGCATCAGGTTCTCACGCTTGGTTTGAACTAAATAAATTGGAAAATTGTCGGATATTTTCTCATATTTTAGTATACCATACATTATTTTGATTTAACAAATCCGAAATTACATTGTTCGTAACTGTTATACAATAATTATGTCCGATCACATCAGAGCCTCTCACTCCGAAGAGATAACAATATTCCAAAGAGTTTACAATTTTTCGTAACATATGAATTCCTACTAGTTTTCGTTACATTACTAATTTCGATTATTAATTCATAACTGAATCCGGAAATAAACATAGTAAACAGTTCAGGATTTCGTAATTAATAATAGAAATTTTAAGTGTGCAAATAATTCGTAATTTCAAATGTTTCTAAACAATAAATTAAACTGTACATTCAGAACTAGTACTTACCGGTTATAACATTGAAACTAAAATATTGTGTAAAGTAACTCCTTTTAATAAATTTTAGCTTTAAATATAGTATACTGTGTATGAAATGATATGAAAGTTTTCAGAAAACCAACTGAGATAATACTGACCTGCCCAAAATGCGAAAAAAATACTGGTATCGGCAACTACTGTTGAGGGAAAGTAATGCTCGAGGAAAATGTTGGAAGTATCCCACTGCAACCGTGAGCCGCAGGGTCGCTATTCCACTCAAGTCAGTATTATCTTTAGCAATGCAGGCTCCAGGGGGCAGCCTATGCATTAGGCGGAGCGAGACAGCTTGCTTTTCGAGCGGCCATCAACAGAAGTCGCCAGCATCACCTGACCTATGGTGCACTGCACACAAGCAGTGTGCAGTTTCATATCAGTGCTATAACCGGGATACAAGCCACGTTCTGCAGCTTAACAGGGAGTTGCAGTTGCATGGAACTCAGCAGTTCCACCGCCGGTCACCTGCCAAGGAACAACGACCTGTTCTCCTAACTGCAGAGTACCGTAGGTCTCTAGAGGAAAGAAACGTTCCTGTTAACCGGAAAAAAGCACAAAACATTCCAATTTTTAAGAACGATCGTCTAATGGAGGCACAAAACCATAGGCCTGTACCTCTGACGTCGATCAGCTGTGGAATTTTGGGAGATGTTTTATGGGCGCATATTATGGCATTTTTAGAGACAAAAAAATCTCTAACATGGATTCCGAAAACGACGATCACGTTAAACCTAGCTCTGTTCGTCCACCATACGCAGAAATCAGTACATACTAGAGCCGAGGTAGATGCGGTGTTCCGTGACTTTCGGAAGACATTCGACACAGTTCCGCAATGCCGCCTAGTGAACAAAATGCGACCTTACGGAATATTACACTGACTGTGAGAATGGATTCATGAATTTCCAGCAAACATAACACAGCGCGTCATTTAGAACGGAGAGAAGCATTCAGACGTGGAAGTAACTACAGGTGTGCCCCAGTGCAGTATTAAAGAACCATTAAATTTAAAAATATATACAAATGACTGAGTAGAAAACGTCGAGAGTACCATGAAGCTTTTCGGGGATGAAGCTTTACCATACAGAGAAGTCGCGACGCTACAAAACCATAGCCAAATGCAGTAAGATATGCAGGGGATCTATATTTCGTGAAGGCCATAGAAATTAACCTTCAACATAAAGGAATATAACGTGGTGCGCATACGCAGATGGAAACAAGCATTATTGTTTGATTGCGTGACAGCAGAACAATCACTGGTAACAGTTTCTGCCATTAAATATCAATAAGTACGCTATTTTATGTGGAACGAACACACAACATTAGTCGCGAGATGGCAGACTGTGATTCATTGGAAGAATTCTCACGAAAGGTAGTTCAGCGAAGGAAGTAGGTTACAAAATGGCTCTGAGAACTATGGGACTTAACATCTATGGTCATCAGTTCCCTAGATCTTAGAACTACTTAAACCTAACTAACCTAAGGACATCACACAACACCCAGTCATCGCGAGGCAGAGAAAATCCCTGACCCCGCCGGGAATCGAACCCGGGAACCCGGGCGTGGGAAGCGAGAACGCTACCGCACGACCACGAGCTGCGGACCTAAAGTAGGTTACAGAAACCTCTTGTGACCAGTATGTGATCACTGCTGTTCAGTATGGGACCTGTACGAGACGGGACTGATAGAATAAATAGAAAAGATCCAAAGAAAAACACCACATTTCGTTACAGGTTTACATAGTATTGCTGCACTAGTATCAGTCCTAGCCGAAGGAAAGGGAAATTTTGTCAAAATTCAATGAAGGCACGGAATCTGGGCCGCTGGCAGAGTGTGGTAACAGTCAACAGCCAGTGGGCCAGGAAAGGTAGACATGGCACTTGCGGGCACAGAGCTGCAATGGCAGTATTGTATCCACAATTTGTTTTGAGTGGAGCAACAATGAGGCAGAAAACTGTAGCGTTGCTTCAAGTTACTGTGATGTATGAGTCAGGGCACTAGGCCAGAGCCAAGATTGACGATTTGTAAGTAGCTGACGTGTGGGAAATTATCCCTGCCATAGTTTCTGTCTCTCTCTGACAGCACGTCAGAACTGAGGGAAAAACTGATATAAATAGACGGACAATTTTAGCTTGGATAGAGTGTACCAGATCAGTCGAGTGTCGGGACGGACCTGTACTGATCTTCGCTTGTAGGGGCCAGTCTGGTAGCAATGTTATAAGTATTCTGCATAAACTTGTATTGTGTTTTCTATGTACTTGTTCAGGCTATATTACGCTTCCGGGGACACAACACCGGGGCGGGATGGAACGGCAGCCTGGAACCTGGAGATTGCACAGCCTGCCTGAAAGAGGGCAGTGACAGCAGTCTGCAGCGGGTCCAGGAGGGGCTCAGTTCCACTCGACTCTACGGGCCACGTTCGCTTCCAACCTGGCGTACCGGGGTCCGGGCAAGGCATATAATGCGGGAGGCACAGCAGTGCTGCAACAGCGCCAGTGGCGGTGGCGGGTGTTGCCATCCGGCAAGCACCACTAGCGGCAAGTTGCGGCACAGCATCCAGGAGGGCATGGGTTCGAGTCCGATCCTGTCCTGGGAGCAGTGGCGGCCCGAGGGCTACGGGTGTTTGGAGGGCGACGAGAACCAGGGACTGTAGCAGTCTCTGGAACTGAGGGCAGCAGCGAGACGCAAGTCGCAACGCATCGGCAGGTGGCGACTGGGAGAGTGCGGCCGATTTCCAGCAGGGTGGCCTTCATGACGGCAGCAGCGGCGTCGACATACCAGGAGTCTGCTAAGCCGGCTGGACTGGTGGGACAGCGCGCGGGGGCCACGGCGACAATACGCTTCACCCATGGAGTACTATAAATTATCAGCATAAATGAATGTTACTGAATACCGCTGTATCCCTCTGCACTGCCAACTGACGCTGTCGAACTTGCCCGGCCTCCTGACAAAATACGGCGCGTTGGGTCCCGGCTTCAGCTCTGCCATCTCGAGTCCCGGGTTTGACACACCGACACTGCACCAGTATGGACCAAAGCTCCACGGAGATGCTCAGTCAGTGCCAGTCGCAGATGCTGCAAGAGTGAGGTTCTGCAGTACGGTGTGGTCTACTGTAAAAGTTATGAGAGTGTACATTCCTAGAAGAGTCAAGCTATGTATTGGGCTTTCCTGTGTATACCTCGGGAAAACACAATCAAGACAGAATTAGTGAGATTCATCCCACATGGAGAATTACTGGCAATCGTTCTTCCCGCGGACCAAAAGTGACTCGAACAAAAAAAGTGGATAAGTCACACTGAAACACAAAGTAAGTTCTGCTACACACCAGAAAGTGACTTGCAGGTTAAGATGTAGATGTTGGTCTAGATGAAATCGCCAGGCTCGTCGACGACGTGTCTGGTGTGAAATCAGCAGCCCAGCAACAACCAAAGACTTCGCCTTAGCGTAACGCCTACGCCGGAAAGAAGACAAACGTTCCCAACGCACGCTTCTGAGCGGGACACTGGTACAGGCTAAGAATATTTTTGCACCAATCACAAGAAAGATGAGTATTTTTGTTAACGAATAAATCTGTATTTTCGACGTACGCATATGTACACTGAACCGCCAAAGAAACTGGTATAGGTATGCGTATTCAAATTCAGAGATATTTAAATAGAAGAATACGGCATTGCGGTCGGCAACACCTTTATAAGACAACAAGTCTGGAGCAGTTGTTAGATCGTTTACTGCTTCTACAATGGCAGGTTATAAAGATTTAAGTGAGTTTGAACGTGAACTTACAGTCGGCGCACGAGCGGTGGGACACAGCATCTCCAAGGTAGCTATGAAAGTGGGGATTTTCCAGCTCTACTATTTCACGAGTATAATATGAGTATTAGGAATGCGGTAAAACATCAAATCTCCGATATCGCTGCGGCCAGAGAAAGATCCTGCAAGAACGGAACCAACGATGACTGAAGAGAATCGCTCTGCGTGGCAGAAATGCTGCCCTTACGCAAATTGCTGCACATTTCAATACTGGGCCACCAATAAGTGTCAGCGTGCGAATCATTCAGGGAAACATCTTCGATATGGGGTTTCGGAGCCAAAGGCCCACTCGTGTACACTTGATGACTGCACGACACAAAGCTTTACGACTCCCCTGGGTACGTCAACACCAACCTTAAAACTGTTGATTACTGGAAACATGTTGCCTAGTCGGACGAGCCTAGTTTCAAATTCTATCGAGTGGATGGACGTTGACGGGTATGGAGACAACCTCTTGAATCCATGTACCCTGCATGTCAACAGGGGACTGTTCAAGCTGGTGGAGGCTCTGTACTGGTGTGCAGCATGTGCAGTTGGAGTGATATGCGACCCCTGATAGTCTAGATACGACTCTGACAGGTGACATATACGTAAGCATCCTGTCCGGTCACCTGTATCCATTCATGTCACTTGCGAATTCCAACGGACTCGGGCAATTCCAGCAGGACAACGCGACAGCTTAAACTTCCAGAGTTGCTACAGAGTAGCTCCAGGAACACTCTTCCGCAATTCAAACTCTTCCGCTTGCTACCAAACTCCCGAGACGTGAACATCATTGAGCATATCTGGGACGCCTTGAAACGTGCGCTTCAGAAGAGATCTCCACGCCTCTCGTACTCTTACGGGTTATGAATAGCCCTGTAGGGTTCATGGTGTCAGTTCCCTCCAGCACTACTTCAGACATTACTCGAGTCCATTCCACGTCGTGTTGCTTCACTTCTGCTTGATCGCGGGGGCCGTACACGGCATTAGGCAGGTGTACTAGGCTCTTTGACGCTTCAGTTTATACAGCCTACTTGGCCCTTTGTCACGTTAACATTCTGTTGTGTTTTCTGTTCTTAAAAATATAATACTATATCTAAAATCAGGTACTAGTGCAATCGTCCTATGTCAATCAAAGAAATATGTTAAGATCCATGACGATCATGCGATAATTGTGACAAATTGATGACACTGTCTCGAGACACAGCATGGACCTGTCCTTCCCACAGAAGCTACTCTGTGTTTCACGTCCATCTTCATGTTTTCCCGGCGCATAACTGATATATTACAATATCGGGAGCGAAGCCGCATAAACTTTATTTCTCTTGATGTTTCAGAGACACCTTTCGGCCATCCTTAGAGTCAGCCGACATACTGAATCTATAAAATGATTCAGTAGTTGTAACTTTTACGTGTATGCGTATTTGATGCTGTTTGTTGGGAATAGGACCCCTGTTCACGAAGACAAATCAGCACCACCTTGTAGACTGTTGTCAAAATATACATTAGAAATCTATCTTGGTAGGCGTGTCAATGGGCGACAAAGTGAAGTTAAACCATCTAGCTTTTTATGAAGTGGTCAGATACCTTAATTGTATCTTTTTTTCCGTGTCGGATTTAATTTATGTAGAGGCAGCAGCCAAGTTGAAGCCTACGAAAACAGCTGCGACGTACGTGGGAGCCCTCTTATAGTGGGTTCGCGGGAGAATGTTGTCATGCCTTGCTCTGCTCGCTCCTACCAGAGAGCTACGCCCGCGCAGCATGTAACAGGAGCTGTTCTAACATCTGAGCGCCCCGTGTTCGCCGCCCCCGCGTTACTGTGCCTTCCGCGAGGGTCCGGAGAGGCCATGTTGTGCGTCAGACGCCTCTTTCCCAAAGCGGGAGCACGCTTCCAGCAATTAACTGCGGCGGGTGCGCTGTAGCGAACAGGTACGCTATCCGTCAGGGCCGATCCTCCTATGGTCAACAGCATTGGCGTAATGCGACCTGAAGCGGCTCAGATCGCTTTGTGCTTCCGTGCGATTTCCTCTCGGTTGCTCGCAAGGATCGCATACCGGCGCGCGAGCTGCTGCGGTTCTGAAGAGCACGGGCCATACATTTTCGATACTATGAACCACGTCCTGTGAAGCAGGAGTGCCTAGGGCCAGTATTGAGACAGATAATGCACTGTTGTCGAGAGTCTGCACTGTGGAAGAACCCTCGTACACTGCGTACCATATAGTTACGTGTAGCGACGGTTGGGAACATGAGATGCTAAATAATACTTTGATACATTTATAAAAAGCTCGATATTAAAAATACACACTACATTACTGACCAGAACTAATATTACATAGTCTGTTTTTCGAGCGAGGCTTCTTGATTCGCCAAAGCAACTCTTTAAAAATGATGAAAACCTCATGTACAAAATGTAAATTAAAAGTTTAAGATACCCCTACACAAAAGATTTTTAAAAAGTAAAAAAAAAAAAAAGAATATGTATTGCCCCCTTAAGTTTCATATAAGTTGTAGTATTTTGACTCAAGTGTCGTCGCGTCAGTGAACCGCTAAGTAAAAAAGAAATAAGAAGTTAACAGCAGCTATCTTTTCCACATCATCATAGTTTCTTTAGGTATATGCCTCTTCTGTTTGGCGTCTTCTCTTCCATCCCGCATCCACGCCTCAAAATTGCTAGTGAGGTTGTAATTATGTAATTACTTATTCCATCAAATATCAAAACCAATCGGTCTTTAATTCGCCTAACACTGTTAACCCTCCATTGCTGCTGGTGGGTCTCCCGGACCCTGAGTTATGTGAGCTATTTGTTTTCGTTAGGTTCACAATACTGCACACGAGCAGCGTACCGCGTAGCTTCCTACCTTACACATCTGTGCCATTTTCTCAAGTGACGGCGGAAATCAACTATCTAGGAATACTTGTAGACTTTTGGGTCTGCCAGACCTACCATATCAAGCCGTTAAGTACTTGATGGGGCTGTAGGACCCAGAGTAGCAATGATGGTATCGTTTATCCCAACACAAATACGTTTGTAGCACACATTCAGATTGCTGAATCAGCCTGTCTGTTTCAGACAAGGGCTATAATGGATGTAACAGAAGATCTGTGTAACGATGCACTGCGAAATGAAATCGTTAGTGACGAATCAGATGACGGAGGTGGAGACGTAGACGTCGAATTATATGGTGAACACGATAGAGAAAGCGAAGAAACCGGGATGACAGTGATAGATATCAGAACGATAAGAAATATTTTATCGGTATGGACAAGCCTACTAAATGGATAAAAGAAATACCTACTCCTCGTATCAGAACTAGGCCACATAATATTGTGTCACACATTCCTGGTGTTAAAGCAATGGCAGATAATAAAAGAACAGATGTAGAAATATGGCGGCTGTTTTTCACAGATGAAATAATGGATGAAGTAGTAATACATACAAACCAATGTATAGAATACACTAAGTCGAGATACTCCTCCTGATAGGCCTTTATTCATGAGGCAGATAAAGGTGAAATTGAAGCATTTCTTGGTCTGTTGTATTTGGGTGGAATCTACAAGGTCGGTAGTGTTAATTTAGAAGAACTGTGGGACAGAGATGGAACAGGATTGGAATTATTCTACTCTATAATGACCCTACACAGATTCAGGTTTCTGGCACAGTGGCTGAGATTTGACGATAAGTCGACGAGGTCCGACAGGTGAAAAGAGGATAAATTGGCTCCTACACGAAATACATTTGGTTTGTTCACTAAAATCTGCGTAGCACACTATTCTCTTAGAGAATATGCCACTGTAGATGAAATGCTTGTCAAATTTCGAGGACTATGTAGTTTTCGAATGTACATTCCTTCGAAATCTGGCAAATATGGAATAGAAGTGTTCAATCTAGCCGTTACAAGAACGGCGTACACTTCAAATTAGAAAGTTTATTTAGGTGAGCAGCAAGATGGACCGTATAAGCAGAGTAATCGTGCAGCTGACGTCGTTAAAAAGATTGTGTAATCAGATTTCCAAATAATCAACGAACATAACGATGGATAACTGGTTCACGAGCTATGAACTGGCCCTGTCACTTCTGAAAGACCATAAATTAACACGTTTGGGAACAGTAAGGAAGAACAAGACGGAAATTCCCCAAAATTCGAGAACACAAGAGGGAGAAATGCTTTTACAAGTATCTTTGGCTTTCAGAAGACGTGCACATTAGTGAGTTACGTACCAAAGAAAAACAGGTGCCTCTAATGCGTACTATGCACCATGTCAACAAAATAGATGCAACAACTGGGGAAGAAGAGAAGCCGTAGATGATAACTGTGTATAATGCTACTAAGGGTGGGGTAGATTTAGTAGATCACATGTGTGCCACCTATGATGTAGCAAGAACAACTAGAAGGAGACAGTTAGCGTTATTCTTTTGCTTATTGAATGTAGAAGGCATAAATAGTCTCGTCATCTTCAGAGCTAACAACCAGGGGGAGACCACGCGGAGAGACTTTCTGCAATCGCTTGGAAAGGCTCTTGTTAGAAGCCAATTACTACACAGGGCTGGCAGTAAGCGTATCAACCGATCTCTCAAAAGATCTGTCAACAGACTGGCGGGCGTCGAACAGCAGGATGATAGGAGTGTGAACAAGAGTACGGCGCGTAAGAGAGGATGGTGCTATTGGTGTGAAGGTAGCAAAACTCAATATAATTGTTACATATGCTCTAAGTTTGTGTGTCTCAAAAACCACTCAAGTTTATTTTTTAAAGACTGCATGCAGTGGCCTGGCGTGGTAAGTCGACATGTGGAAAGAGTAAGTTTAAAAGATATTGTGGAGACTCTTCGTTTACTTACAGCTTTTCTGTACATGTTTTCTACTCGTCTGTTGATACGTGAGGTTGGTTTTCATAGCTTGCATTTTTCTACTTTGTGTGCTATGACACACGACAGTCACATTGTGTAACCATCTTTGTTCTGTACTGCATGTAAGTGTTAGAATCACTGTCTAATTTGCTTACGTCCATTATAATTATCCGGGCTGTTATGCCGTGGTCGGTTGATGAATTCTGTGGTGATTCCCAACGTTTCGTCTCCGATTGCGGGAGACATCTTCAAGGGGGTCCGTAGCTTGATGGAAGGTCCAACACACAGAATTCATCAATTCATCAACCATCAACCTACCACGGCATAACAGCCCGGATAATTATAATGGACATGATATTTCCGGCCGTGAAAGTTTACATTTTAGTATAATTTGCTTACGTAGTAATAAAGGACAACAATATACTCAAACCCAAAGCAAAACGTGTTTGTTCACTTCATCTAGACAACACACATGAATGTGAGGCCCGTTTGTGCTCCCTATCCTTAACAAGTCAGACTAAGAACGCAGGTCGGGGTCTGTGAGAGCCCTCGTAGCAACTGTTGTACAAACGAATACATTAGCAGCGCAGAGCTAACGAATAGAGTTACCTATTCATTTTATGTCATACTTTTACAGAATTTCATAAGAACTTAGTTTCGTGCATTAATCTGTCTTGCTAGGCCTATATCCTGCAACAGTTTGAAGACAGCGCACTACCTTACGCTTCATTAAACCACCAGCGCGAGAGCTTGGTAGCGGCATGGCCAAGTGCGGCAACCAGATCGGGCAGTCGTTGTTGGCGATTGTGTCAACATTGTGAATTTTTGGAGTAAATTAAGACTTAGACTCAAAGATTTCGTATTGGTGTTTTGATATTTGCCTTCGTTGTGTAAGTATGTTACTCGTATTTAAATTTCGTGAGTTACGTACGCCTGCTTAACTGAGTGCTTGACAAGGACGTCAAAGGCTTCTGATACATACTGCAAGAGCGACATATGATCCTGCGGCGACACGTGAAATATAGAACGTATTTTTTTATTACTTGGGTTCGTTATTGACGGACCTTCCGGCTAGCTGGTGTATTCCGGGTGTGAGCAGCGAAATGAGAAGATAGTGCAACGTTCAGAAACTTTAATTCATGCCTGATGTACACAGGAGACTGCATATTGTTTTTAACTTAGCGAGAAGCCGACCTGGACACATGGCAGCTGGGCCGTTGCACAGCCCTGTTTTTCTTTTGTTAGTCAACTCTTTACATCTAGACGGCGTTGGGAGCCGTTTTACGTTTGTTGACTGTGTTTAGTGGCACGTATAGTTTCTGTATGTTGTGTTTTGCGCCTACAAAAGGCAAAAAAAAGATCAATAACCACAAAAAACCTCAAATAAAACTCAAAAATTTAAAAAATAAAAAAAGTAAAAGTACAAATTTCATCTCTTGAACCACATTCCCAGAAAAGCGAGGGAGGACACATTGTGGCCACACATCTGATTGCGACCCCTGCCAACTCTGCCTCTGCCAATTCACGACTTCCATTTTTAAAAATGGTAACGTATTTGCCGGCCATACAGCTGGCCCGGGTCCGATTCCCGGGGGGGTTGGACATTTTTTGCGCTCGTGTTCTGGGTGCTGTGTTTTACTCATCACCACCGACAAGCAAGTCGCCCAGTGTGACGTCACCTGAATAAGACTTGCAACCGGGTGACCTAACTTCCCCAGACGGGGCCTCCCCGCCAACACCTCCAAGGGATCATTTTCTTTCATACTTCATCATTTTTAGATGCATTCCATTTTTATTTTATTCACTTAGTGGCCCCCGACGCGACGGCGCTCTGATCGAAATATTACTACTAATGTTAAACTTAAAGGGCAATACATATTTCTTTACGTTTCAGAAACTGTGTGTCTTTAAATTTCTGATTTAAATTTTATTGTCATATTTTTTTAAAAATTTGTATTTTACTAGTAGACCCTGTACGACCAACAACTGTCCCTCTATTCACACAAACAGTTTCAGAGATGAAACACCAAATTGTAATGCAAGACCTTTTAACGTATACGATTTACGTGTTTCTAATTCACGCGTATATTCATCGAGAATGTTTTACTAGTCATTTAGCTAATTTATGTAAATAAGCTATAATCAATGGTTGTAATTGTAAATAAAGTCGGAAGAAAGTGGACTAGGGTTGCGTTCTCTTGCAGCAGGCTACCTAAACTATTGTGACAACATTATTTGATTTAATACTGAATTGCAGACCTCAAGAAGAACTATAAATACGTGTGCGAGTGCATGTGTTCATCTTTTACAGTTGAGTCACAACCTCCCGTTTTCTGCTTTGTAGGTGCTGCCTTCAAAAGACAAAAATCATCATTGTTGGTTAACAATAAGAATGTAAGAAGGCTGTTTATGTTTTCTTATTGGCAACGTTACGTAGTGCTCTGTATGAAAATCACTGGCTATGTTGTGTGCAGTCTGTGGATAGTTGGCATTATTGTCTGCCATTGTAGTGTTGGGCAGCTGGATGTGAACAGCGCGGAGCGCTGCGCAGTTGGAGGTGAGCCGCCAGCAGTGGTGGATGTGGGGAGAGAGATGGCGGAGTTTTGAAATTTGTAAGACTGGATGTCATGAACTGCTATATATATTATGACTATTGAGGTAAATACATTGTTTGTTCTATATTAAAATCTTTCATTTGCTAACTATGGCTATCAGTAGTTAGTGCCTTCCGTAGTTTGAATCTTTTATTTAGCTGGCAGTAGTGGCGCTCGCTGTATTGCAGTAGTTCGAGTAACGAAGATTTTTGTGAGGTAAGTGATTTGTGAAAGGTATAGGTTAATGTTAGTCAGGGCCATTCTTTTGTAGGGATTATTGAAAGTCAGATTGCGTTGGGGTAACAAATATTGTGTGTCAGTTTAAGCACAGTCATGTATAATTTTTCTAAGGGGACGTTTCAAATGTCGACCTTTAGCCGAGGATACCTCACTGGAATCTCCTGACTTTTTCTTGTAGTTTGTGTAATTAGTGTAGATTTTGTTTATTGCTAGCACGTAATTGTAGAGAGAATCTCCTTTGTAGTTGCAGTCTTTCATTGTTGTACATTAAAACAGGTGTGGCACGCATGTAAATTTGCACCAAGAATTTCGCAGCTGCGCTTGCAATTAACTAGATATTATTTTCAGTGCTATGTTAATGTGTTATCTTATTATTGCTCTTCAAATTGTATTTTTATGTGTTGTTGTATGAAATATTGTGACAATAATGGCGTGTGAAAAACGTAATACTAGGCTCCAAAGTAAACTGAGAAACGACAGTGAAGACGAAAGCACTGTGTTAGCGCCACCATGTAATGAATTAACTAATGTTCAAAGTAGTAATCTGGTAATTGTGCGTAGGGAAATGGAGCGAGCTGCAAATAATGGTGTAGGTAGTGAAACAATTAGCGAACAGGGAAGCATTATCTATCGATCGGTCGGCAACAGCTCGCCTCAGGATTCCGAAATGACCGGACACAATCTTGCAAATACTGTAGATTCAGGTTTTGCGTCCTCGCCGTTTTCTCAAATAAATCAAGACACATTTTCTGCTTCTCAAAATGCGAATATTGCCGGTTCAAAGGCACTGCCGAATAGCACTGAGGAACATGTTTCAGACACCAGTGCACTGTTATTGCAGTTAATGCAACAAATGGGACAAAGGCTACAAAAGTTAGACACAACGCTTGAACAAAATCAGAAACAAATGGGACAAATTCTTCAAAAGTTAGACACAATGGAACAACACCAGAGACAAACACAGCAACAGTTAGACACAATGGAACAAAATCTTCAAAAGTTAGACACAATGGAACAGCACCAGAGACAAACACAGCAACAGTTAGACACAATGGAACAAAATCTTCGGAAGTTAGACACCACTCTTGAACAAACACGTGAAGATTTAACTACTGAGTTACATAACATTGAATCGAAATGTCAAAAAGTCTGTAATGACGTAAAAACACATATTTGTAAGCATTCCCACCCTATTTTTTCGCGACATGAAAATGCATAACACAATCACGAAGCAGCCATAAAAGAACTGCAAACTATTTTTCATGAACATCACGACACCTTGCAAGCTAAAATTGACGCAGTTGCATCTACCGATTCGGTTACGCAACTTGCAAAAACTCAGGAAAACTTAAAGGACACAGTAGATACGATTTCAACACAAATGGACACTCTGAAACTTGGTTCAGAAAAACACACAGGGGAAATAATTTCACTAACGCATAAAGTAGCCGAACTTTCAGATCAGTACACTAACTTATCTACAAAGATAGATGATGATTAGAATGACACAAGATCTGTAGCCTTCACAGACACTGAAGAGTATGAACAAATTAGAAAATTCAAACAAAATCAAAATCAAATCAATATACAGTACAAAAGAGAAATCCGGGAAGTACAAGATCAGTTGGCACAAGCAAAACAAGAATTACATATTTCAGAGGACACTCGCGCTCCAGTACGGGAAGAGGGACATAGAAATACGGAACAACCACAAAATAATAACACAGGACACTTCGGAAATTATGAAAGAAATTGGCAAGGCGCATTGGATTTTGAGATGGAACCGCCGAAACGAAGTAACAATGAGCGATGTGCGACTCGCCGACACGATGATTTTGACTATAAGCTGTTCATTACACGTAAATTCAAAACATTTAAGAATTCTGACAACGACATTCATCCACAAGCGTGGCTTCATCAATTCTCTGATTGTTTTCCTCCCAACTGGTCATTGGAGCACAGGTTAGAATTTATGTGTGGCTACTTGGAGAATGAACCAGCTGTAAGACGCGCGCCAACAAAGACACAATAGGTAATGACTCATACCGCTGGCAGCCACAAAACGTACTTATGAAACTGACGACGCAGCTGCCGTAGCTAGTAATTACGTAAAAATGGAAGACATTAGGGACATCTTACTCCAGGAACACGACGTAAAACATAACAACATTGCATACTCTGTGATTCACGTTACAGTAAATGACGTAAAATTTACGGCAGTATTTGACTCTGGCAGTCCCATTTCAGTAATTAGTGAAACAGCCTTTAGCAAATGCAACAACTCGAACGATTCCCCCACACTTCCGTTACGTAAGATTAAATTATAAGGTGCAATCTTTGGAAAAGTGTAGATGTACGCCAACAAACCAACTTTGAATTCTTTTGTCAAAGCCACAGCTTCTCTATAAACTTTCTTAGTGTTCCATTATTGTCGACGGAAATTATACTGGGAGTATACTTTTTGAATGAATACAAAGCAATCTTAAACTTTGACGATGCTGAAATAAGTTTAGAGAAAGAAAGTAAGTCAATAGCTTTGAAATTTGAAGATTGACTCTGAAACCATGACGAGGAAATTAATCGGCTTCACCTTCTGTTAGACAACAGTTCCGAATTTTCTACGGAACTAGACACTAAAACTCACTCTGCAAGTACTAACCGGGATGATATCGACGGCATATTTGAAACTAATGAGTTAATTCAGAATAAAATTCAAACAATTGACAATTGTAATGACAGTGATAGGCAGGACCTTTTTGAGATTTTACAAGCACATTCCACAGTTTTTACTCACAAAACAGGAACAATCAAGGGATTTCAATACCAATTTCGTGTTCTTGAGCATACTAAATTTTGTGTTAGACCATACGTAATTCCAGCACATTATAGGGACCATGTTAGAACAGAAATACAATCTATGCTTGACTAGGGCATTATTGAGCCTGCAGTCAGCTCATACAACAATCCATTACATGTTGTTGAGAAGAAAAATGGGTCGATCAGGCTTGTCTTAGATTCGAGACAAATCAATACTATCATTATTCCTGAAACAGACAGGCCGCAAACGTTGGAAGAACTTCTTCAAAATTTTGATGTTGTGAAAGTGTTGTCTTCCATTGATCTCAGATTCAGCTTTTATCAGATCGAACTTCATCCAGAATGTAGAAAATACACAGCATTCCTTTGTTTCGGCGTTTGTTATCAGTTTCGGAAACTTCCTTTTGGTTTGAACATTTCTTTGGCAGCATTCATTCGTGGGCTAAATTCCATATTACCTGAGTTCTTAAAACGTCACATCACTTTATATGTGGACGATATTCTAATAGCAGAAGCTTCATGGGAACAACATAATCGCATCCTCAACAGTTTGTTACGTATTTTTGCAGAATCTGGAATTACAGTTAACTTGGAAGAGTCTGAAGTCGGTAGGTCAAAGGTGAGGTTTTTGGGACATATTATTTCTTCTGAAGGCATTTAGCCGGATCCTGAAAAGTTAGAAGCAATCAGAGCCATTCCAGTTCCATCCACAAAAAAACAAGTCCGCAGTTTTCTAGGTCTCGTAAATTTTTACCGTCGTTTTCTGAATATGCAAATTCTTGTTACACCAAAACTTGGTTCTCTCACTGGAAAAAATACTATTTGGAACTGGGACGAACAAGCACAGTTGGAATTCAATTCTTTGAAAGAATCGCTACTTAACGCGCCAATACTAGCTCATCCAGATCTGTCACAAGATTTCTGCCTTAGCACAGATTCTTCTAAAGTCGGTCTTGGTGCCCATTTATTTCAAGAAGCCATAGAAAATGACACTGCCGTTCAGAAAACCATTGCTTTTGCTAGCCGAGTGCTAACAAAATGTGAAAAAAATTATTCAGTTACTGAATTAGAAGCTTTAGCTATCGTTTGGGCATTTAACAAATTCCGTTTCTTTCTTTCTGGTAAGCACGTAAAAGTATACAGTGATCATCGTGCATTACAATTTCTTATGTCTTCAAAATTAAATCATGACAGGTTAGAACGTTGGGCATTGTTTCTGCAAGAATTCCACTTCACAATAGTCTACATTCCCGGCAAGGATAACATTATTGCAGACGCACTGTCACGCGCACCGGCTGGGCTTGAGAAAAGTAACACAGAAGGCAACCTCGAAAAAAATTTCAGTATTCTTTACATTCAGAAAGTCGCCTATAAAAACTTCATCACCACATCTTTAAAGGACATTGCTCATGAACAAGATAAAGATCCGATTTGGAAAGACATCAAAAGCAAATGGCATGAAAAGACACACACACAGATTCGGCATTATTATCTGGTTAGAAACAACATACTGTTCAAACGCTGCACTGTTGATGACAA
Organism: Schistocerca serialis cubense; assembly: GCF_023864345.2. Classification (NCBI taxonomy): domain Eukaryota; kingdom Metazoa; phylum Arthropoda; class Insecta; order Orthoptera; family Acrididae; genus Schistocerca; species Schistocerca serialis. The sequence goes on along the minus strand of NC_064638.1, from coordinate 1,211,645,701 downwards.
GCTATGGGTACTTTGCATTCCTGACGATTTTGTTAATAAGCTCATTTGGTACAGTCATTTCAGCTATGCACATTTTGGCCCACGAAAATGTTATCATATTCTTCGAACGACTTGTTATTTTAACAGTATGGAAAAGAGAATTCGAAGAGTCTTGTCTATTTGTAAACTTTGTCAAAAGGTGAAACCATCTACTATCTCCCATCATGCTTCGCTGTTTCCTGTCATTCCTTCTAAATTTACTGCTGTTGATCTCTTGGGACCGCTTGTCAGAACATCTAATGGATTTTCGTACGTTCTAGTCGCTGTTGAACTTACTTCAAAATTTGTCTCTTTCACTCCGATACGTAAAGCCAATGGACGGTCTGTATCCAACGCCTATGTTAAAAAAATTTTACGTAAAGTTGGACACGTTAGTAAAGTCATTTCAGATAACGGACCGCAATTCAGATCTGCTGTTTGGCCACGCATGCTTTGGAATCATAAAATCAAACCTGTTTTTATTTCATTGTACTCACCACATTGTAACCCGTCTGAACGGATTATGAAAGAAATCAATAAGCTTTGCAGACTTTATTGTCACAGAAAGCATCAGCATTGGGACAGATGTTTACACTTATTTCAAAACGTGCTGAATGAAATGCCTCATGACTCCACTGCTTTACCACCTACTCTTGTACTGAAGAATGAAAAACCACCGAACAGAATCAGAGAGCTTGTACCTTTCCCGAATACATGTAAACTTCGACACAAAGATATAATTGATTTGGCTATTATAAATATAAAATCTGCAGCAGACAAAAGGAGAAAACTTCACGGTAATGCAAATGCAAAGAAATTATATATTGGTCAGAAAGTTCTCATTAAAGCTCATTCATTGTCACATAAGAAGAAACACTTGAGTCACAAATTCTTTCTAGTTTACAATGGAGCTTACAGAATCCGACATATACCACATGATAATTGCGTTGAAGTTGAAACTCTGCGTACTAGGAAGAGTAAAGGTTTACACCACATTTTACATGTAAAACCGTTTATTGAAAGATAATCTGCTTTTTAACTTTGTCTTTGCAATATAACTTTTCACTTTACATTACTAGTATGCATTGTCAGACTTAGAATCTGTTAATATGCAACAATGTTTGAAGTTAAATATCCAGTCAAGAACCAAGAGAACTTATTTAAACAGAAATTACGAATGCATTGTTATTGTGAACAGACGACACAGTGTTATTGTGTGTGTACATTCTTGCTTGTTAGTTGCACGATTACATAACGACTATAAGGCTCACATACTTAGAACATTTACCAGTACTGCTAATGAGATTTTAATGCAACATTTTGGTTTACTTGAAAATACATTCTGGATTTAAAGTACTTTCAGTGAGATACCAGATGACACAGTGGTTAGTTTATGTGACAGCTACACGATTTTGTCACGACGCTACTAATGAGTGACAATTTACAATGTTGCTTTTGCGGTGTATCTGTTTTATATCTGCACAGTTTTTCTGAATTCTTCCGGAAAGTAAAACATGTTTTAGTAGTAATTTTTGTGGTACAGCTACAATGAGACAGCCTTTTGCGTATCACAACAATACGTTACAGCACAGTACTTTCTTCATCACGGCAATAAGCGTAATAACTATGATATCTATACGCAAAGCATTTCACTTTTGTTTATCATGAGGTAAGTACATTGACTTCTGCAAAACTTAGCTTTCGGAGGACGATAACTACGACACTTCCACAGAGATTATCTTACAACAAGACGCACAGTTTAGCGCTACAGTACACGTATTTGAGTAATTAATTTTGTACTTAAAACATTTATTTTTAAAGATGTTTGAAGTACAATGATACAAAGGTTTTCCGTAATACATTTCATTCCATTGCAATAATCTGTAACACCTGAGGGTATAATTACGTTAATTCTCAGGGGGGTACACGCTTACTTTGTGTACCATGTGTTTGACAAGCACAAGGAGCCCTAGCTAATATGGTATTTGCTTATAGAACTTTACACATCGGTACCATATTTCTCTAACACACAAATTACACAGCTACCTGATCATTTAACTGAGAGATAAACATTTTTTTTACTACATCAGTGACACATGTTTACGCAGTTACACAGATGGATAACTTCACACTTATGAAATTGTATTTTGTCTGTACTTTGTGAACTGTTCTTATTTTTTTGGAACCATTGTGATACTATGAGAGCTTTGAATGATGTATTAGGTAAGGGAGCATGATTTTAAAGTAAGTTTGTGGTAGATGACACTATTTAAATCAGCAGAGAATTTTTTTAGGTTTTGAAATTATTGCAGAAAATTACGACGTTTTTGAGATTTGACTGAGGTGTTATGATGTTATTTTTATGACGACGATGTGTATTATACTGTTGAGGTATGTTTATGATCAATAAGATGATGCTACCGTATATGAGGAATTAGATTATGCTACGTATTTATTATGATGAAATATTGAAGAAGTGTCGACGAATACATGTATGAATAATGAGTAGTGGTTAGGGACTCTGATTTGTGGAAAAGGATGTTGGAAACCAAGAATCGTACTTTAAGAGCTATGAAATGTGTGTAAATGCGTGAATGTATCACAATGCCGACGAAAACTTTTTGAACACTTTTATATTCATAGGATTTTGTTTCTACACATTTGCAACTACAATGCACTACACACCGGAAGCAGCTACTAGGGTAGCAGAGTACGTGTGGCGTGCACACGGGGGTTTTTTAGGTTAGAGGGACCCCCCCTTGGGCGAAACGATAAAATACCTGACGGCTTACCAGAGAGGACATTATCATCGTTAATAAAGAACGTCCGTCCTCAGAGACCAAAAACCGGAAAAGTTAACGTAATATTGGTAAACTGCAGGAGTATCCAGGGCAAGGTTCCTGAATTAGTATCTCTTATTGAAGGAAATAGTGCGCATATAGTATTAGGAACGGAAAGTTGGTTAAAACCGGAAGTGAACAGTAACGAAATCCTAGACACAGAATGGAATATATACCGCAAGGATAGGATAAACGCCAATGGTGGAGGAGTATTTATAGCAGTAAAGAATTCAATAACATCCAGTGAAGTTATTAGCGAATGCGAATGTGAAATAATCTGGGTTAAGTTAAGTATCAAAGGTGGGTCAGATATGATAGTCGGATGCTTCTATAGACCACCTGCATCAGCAACCGTAGTAGTTGAGTGCCTCAGAGAGAACCTGCAGAACGTCGTGAAGAAGTTTCGTGATCATACTATTGTAATAGGGGGAGACTTCAATCTACCAGGTATAGAATGGGATAGTCACACAATCAGAACTGGAGCCAGGGACAGAGACTCTTGTGACATTATCCTGACTGCCTTGTCCGAGAATTACTTCGAGCAGATAGTTAGAGAACCAACTCGTGAAGCTAACGTTTTAGACCTCATAGCAACAAATAGACCGGAACTTTTCGACTCCGTGAATGTAGAAGAGGGTATCAGTGATCATAAGTCAGTGGTTGCATCAATGACTACAAGTGTAATAAGAAATGCCAAGAAAAGAAGGAAAATATATTTGCTTAACAAGAGTGATAGGGCACAAATCGCAGAATATCTGAGTGACCACCATCAAACGTTCATTTCTGAGGAAGAGGATGTGGAACAAAAATGGAAAAAATTCAGAAACATCGTCCAGTACGCCTTAGATAAGTTCGTACCGACTAAGGTCCAAAGCGAGGGGAAAGATCCACCGTGGTATAACAATCATGTACGAAAGGTACTACAGAAACAAAGAAAGCTTCATCATAGGTTTAAGAGTAGTCGAATCATAGCTGATAAGGAAAAGCTGAACGAAGCGAAAAAGAGCGTAAAGAGAGCAATGAGAGAAGCATTCAACGAATTCGAACATAAAACATTGGCAAACAATCTAAACAAGAACCCTAAAAAGTTTTGGTCATATGTAAAATCGGTAAGCGGATCTAAATCCCCTATTCAGTCACTCGTTGACCACGATGGCACCGAAACAGAGGACGACCGAAGAAAGGCAGAAATACTGAATTCAGTGTTCCGAAACTGTTTCACTGCGGAAAATCGTAACACGGTCCCTGACTTCAGCCGTCGCACGGACGCCAAAATGGAAAATATTGAAACAAACGATATCGGAATTGAAAAACAACTGCTATCACTTAGTAGCGGAAAAGCATCCGGACCAGACGAGATACCCTTAAGATTCTACAGTGATTATGCTAAAGAACTTGCCCCCTTTCTATCAGCAATTTATCGTAGATCGCTGGAAGAACGTAAAGTACCTAGCGACTGGAAGAAAGCGCAGGTCGTTCCCATTTTCAAGAAGGGTCATAAATCAGATGCGAATAATTATAGGCCTATTTCGCTTACGTCAATCTGTTGTAGAATAATGGAACATGTTTTGTGTTCTCGTATTATGACGTTCTTAGATAATACAAATCTCCTTCATCATAACCAACATGGATTCCGCAAACAGAGATCATGTGAAACTCAGCTCGCCCTATTTGCCCAAGAAATTCACAGTGCCGTAGACACTGGCGAGCAGATTGATGCCGTATTCCTGGACTTCAGGAAGGCATTTGATACGGTTCCGCACTTACGTTTAGTGAAAAAAATACGAGCTTACGGAATATCGGACCAGGTTTGTGATTGGATTCAGGATTTCCTAGAAGAAAGAACACAACATGTCATTCTTAACGGTTCAAAATCTGCAGATGTAGAGGTAATTTCGGGAGTACCGCAGGGAAGCGTGATAGGACCTTTATTGTTTACAATATACATAAATGACTTAGTTGACAACATCGGTAGCTCCGTGACGCTATTTGCAGATGACACGGTTGTCTACAAGAAAGTAGCAACATCAGAAGACTCGTACGTACTCCAGGAGGACCTGCAGAGGATTAATGCATGGTGCAACAGCTGGCAGCTTTCCCTAAACGTAGATAAATGTAATATAATGCGCATACATAGGGGCAGAAATCCATTCCAGTACGATTATGCCATAGGTGGTAAATCATTGGAAGCGGTAACGACCGTAAAATACTTGGGAGTTACTATCCGGAGCGATCTGAAGTGGAATGATCACATAAAACAAATAGTGGGAAAAGCTGGCGCCAGGTTGAGATTCATAGGAAGAATTCTAAGAAAATGTGACTCATCGACGAAAGAAGTAGCTTACAAAACGCTTGTTCGTCCGATTCTTGAGTATTGCTCATCAGTATGGGACCCTTACCAGGTTGGATTAATAGAAGAGATAGACATGATCCAGCGAAAAGCAGCGTGATTCGTCATGGGGACATTTAGTCTGCGCGAGAGCGTTACGGAGATGCTGAACAAGCTCCAGTGGCGGACACTTCAAGAAAGGCGTTACGCAATACGGAGAGGTTTATTATCGAAATTACGAGAGAGCACATTCCGGGAAGAGATGGGCAACATATTACTACCGCCCACATATATCTCGCGTAATGATCACAACGAAAAGATCCGAGAAATTAGAGCAAATACGGAGACTTACAAGCAGTCGTTCTTCCCACACACAATTCGTGAATGGAACAGGGAAGGGGGGATCAGATAGTGGTACAATAAGTACCCTCCGCCACACACCGTAAGGTGGCTCGCGGAGTATAGATGTAGATGTAGATTCTCAACCTGTGAAATTTTTTATATGAGACTGTCACTGTAATGCAAACTGGTGTTGTAAATATTTCAGTAAGAAAGTTGAGTGACCACCTTCATGTAGTGAGTCGTGAGCACCAAGCTGTGTGACAGTCGCCTGGAAAAAGCCATTAGTGTGTGCCTTTCAGAGGCACAGGTGGAGAAATAAAAGAGAGGCCATTATCCTCGCTATTGACATTCCTTTGTAGAAAGCATTGCAAATACGATACGCTCAAACTTGAAAACATATGATAACACTGTGGAGCTCTTAATCTATGATATTTACTGAAATGCCTAATGAAATGACGAGAAATATTTTTATGTCTATACACCTGGTTATGACTACTGTCTTTCTAGTTGAGAGATTTTTTTACTACCTTATGAAATGCCATATGACTAATGAATGATGTTTCATGCCTTCCTTTGTACATATTTGCTCATTTTCTTTAATATCTAGTTTCTAGCTGCACTGCAGCATTGGTTATTATAAAATTTAATAGATGTACTAATATCACTATTTTCTGTCTACAGACCCAGTAAAGAATACGTTTATTATGTACTTTCTTAGAAAATAGAGCACAAATAGACATTTCCCTTCACAGGAATTGCATAAATAATTTTTTTAATGACTAATGCATAGTAAGTTTTTGTGATGCATCACTCTAGTGTTAAGTTGTGACATAGGTATTAAAAATGGCCATTTTTACTGTAATATATTTTCTACTTGAGCTATGTCATGTTTAGATATAAGTTACTGCATTTGCTGCTGCTGTTTGCCAGGCATAGTGCTACTAATTTCCACTTTACATTACTCTGTTAAGCCAGTTTTACTACTGATTTATTTTTCTTGTTTGCTGCTCATTGCCTTATATTAGTTGTAATAGTGCTGCTTGCTTTGCCAATTTGCATTTTTTTTTTGTCATTGCTGTTTGTGTTCATTGTTTTGTGCTGCTGCATTGCCTCGTCCCTTAGTTTAGCATCTGAGCTCAGTAGATTTAAGTTAGCTTAAGATGGGGTAGGCCATATAAGAGAACAAGTTGTGATGAATTGGAAGAAATGCATTGAGAAGCTATAAGAAAATGGTGTGACCAAAAAAGTATTTTGAAAGAGGATATGAACCAAAAAAGTAGGGTTTAGGGACAACAGGTTTAGGTAGGATTTTCTTGGAAATAAATGATGGGGTAAGATAATGGAAAATAAATAATGAGGTAAGAAATGTGTGAACATATAAATACAGAAAGCATGCTTGGATAGAATTTTTTTGGTGGAAACAAATGTTGAAATAAGAGGAAAGATACACTCCTGGAAATGGAAAAAAGAACACATTGACACCGGTGTGTCAGACCCACCATACTTGCTCCGGACACTGCGAGAGGGCTGTACAAGCAATGATCACACGCACGGCACAGCGGACACACCAGGAACCGCGGTGTTGGCCGTCGAATGGCGCTAGCTGCGCAGCATTTGTGCACCGCCGCCGTCAGTGTCAGCCAGTTTGCCGTGGCATACGGAGCTCCATCGCAGTCTTTAACACTGGTAGCATTCCGCGACAGCGTGGACGTGAACCGTATGTGCAGTTGACGGACTTTGAGCGAGGGCGTATAGTGGGGCATATAGTGGGCATGCGGGAGGCCGGGTGGACGTACCGCCGAATTGCTTAACACGTGGGGCGTGAGGTCTCCACAGTACATCGATGTTGTCGCCAGTGGTCGGCGGAAGGTGCACGTGCCCGTCGACCTGGGACCGGACCGCAGCGACGCACGGATGCACGCCAAGACCGTAGGATCCTACGCTGTGCCGTAGGGGACCGCACCGCCACTTCCCAGCAAATTAGGGACGCTGTTGCTCCTGGGGTATCGGCGAGGACCATTCGCAACCGTCTCCATGAAGCTGGGCTACGGTCCTGCACACCGTTAGGCCGTCTTCCGCTCACGCCCCAACATCGTGCAGCCCGCCCCCAGTGGTGTCGCGACAGGCGTGAACGGAGGGACGAATGGAGACGTGTCGTCTTCAGCGATGAGAGTCGCTTCTGCCTTGGTGCCAATGATGGTCGTATGCGTGTTTGGCGCCGTGCAGGTGAGCGCCACAATCAGGACTGCATACGACCGAGGCACACAGGGCCAACACCCGGCATCATGGTGTGGGGAGCGATCTCCTACACTGGCCGTACACCACTGGTGATCGTCGAGGGGACACTGAATAGTGCACGGTACATCCAAACCGTCATCGAACCCATCGTTCTACCATTCCTAGACCGGCAAGGGAACTTGCTGTTCCAACAGGACAATGCACGTCCGCATGTATCCCGTGCCACCCAACGTGCTCTAGAAGGTGTAAGTCAACTACCCTGGCCAGCAAGATCTCCGGATCTGTCCCCCATTGAGCATGTTTGGGACTGGATGAAGCGTCGTCTCACGCGGTCTGCACGTCCAGCACGAACGCTGGTCCAACTGAGGCGCCAGGTGGAAATGGCATGGCAAGCCGATCCACAGGACTACATCCAGCATCTCTACGATCGTCTCCATGGGAGAATAGCAGCCTGCATTGCTGCGAAAGGTGGATATACACTGTACTAGTGCCGACATTGTGCATGCTCTGTTGCCTGTGTTTATGTGCCTGTGGTTCTGTCAGTGTGATCATGTGATGTATCTGACCCCAGGAATGTGTCAATAAAGTTTCCCCTTCCTGGGACAATGAATTCACGGTGTTCTTATTTCAATTTCCAGGAGTGTATATGGAATGAAGTTTTTGGGTGGACTGCAGTACCAAATGTCAAACTGAAAACAAACCCTGTCCTGTATTTTTGTGTTATTACACTATGTGAATTTGTGCTTTTCCTGTCTTAATGTGTTTGGCTAATAAGAATTATGTTGTAGAATTTTTCTGATAATATGTTATTTTCTTTGTAAAGATGTTTGGACATTATTTATTCTGTTCTGTTTTAATGCTCATGTGTGAAGTTGATGTTTCGCAAGTCATTCTGATCTTTTATGTATGTATTCATGTCATAATTCCTGTAACACTGATACATATGTTATTTCGATTCTTTTGTAAAGCCTGTACTACAAATGTTATCTGTATTGTTATGTTCTTTAATGATGTATTTTGTACCTTTGTTATTCTATTCTTATGTTATCAAATTGTAATTGAGACCAGTTCATCAAATTAAGTAATTTGTAAGCTACATTTCACTGCAGACGTTTCTGTTGGTCATAGTATATGCACAATATGTGAAAAAAAGAGGACTGTTAGTGTTTGGACGTGTGTTAATAATGCAGCAAGGGACTGATCAACAGCATTACTGGTTTTAAGTACAATTCCAAAAACTTTGTGAGTGGTTTGTGAGTGGTTTATGGACTTGCTATATTCTCTGCAAGACTCTTCGATGGTGTTGTGCACCTGCACAGTCGTAACAGATGGCTGCTGGCCGTCTCTACAAGGACTACAGTGGGTCTACACCTTTGATGACTCACCAACACCATTATTTCTTATTGAAAGTCAGATTGCGTTGCGCTAAAAAATATTGTGTGTCAGTTTAAGCACAGTCATGTATAATTTTTGTAAGGGGACGTTTCAAGAGATAAACGTATGTCCTCGCGGAATTTTATTTACATCATTTTGGGATCCAAAATCTGACCCTACTTACCTTCATGTAGCTCTTATGTATTACATAGCGCATATCGAGAGAGAGTGCTGGCTGGAAACATTTTTACTCAATTTACCTGACGAGATTTAAATGGCAAAACAGACTTTCATGAATACAGCTAAGAACCACCCCGATGAAACCAGAATTTAAACAAGTAATCTGCATTTAAGTCGGACCTTTCGTTTGGGAACTAAGATGCCACAGACAGAAACACAGACACAAACGTTAAATTTGTAACACCCCTCTCTTTGCGACGGGGGTTAAAAATAGAGGTTAGTGCAGCTGAAGGCTTTATTGAATTTTAACAAGGTAGAAACGCGCAGTTGTTCGCAATATATTAATAGTAATATTCCAGAAATGATGAAAGTAAAATTAAGATTTAGTCACACATGGCAACTGAGTTTGATAGAGCAGTAATTTTTCTGGTACTTAGCTGAATCCCAAAAACAGACTGTTAACAAATTACCAAGAGATTAAAAGGCAATCAGTGGCTACTGATACCAACTAAATTTGCCTGTGGCTGTATACAAATTGATTCCGCATCGTAACCCGAATTCAGAAATGTTAAGGGCAGAAACTCCACGCAGACAATGATTCACTTTATCAAATAACTTCAGAATCATTACATGGAAGACCATACACTAATAAATAATAATGTGTTTGCCATTCAGCAACAAGTGAAGTAACTGGCACAAGCGTAATCCGACAACTATGGTAATACAATAACAGCAGACGATACAGATATCTGCTGTTCCAGTTCCCAGAACGTTAATTCAGCATTTCAGTACATCAAGTGCCAATTAAAGGACAGGGACAGCGCAATATTTAACTGATATAAGTCGCTGTGACACCATTTACAATTCAGATGTGCAAGGTCATCTTACATGGTACACAATAAGGTTCAGACAATCTGTAAAGAAACTATTTTAGTTCTGGAAATTTTTGCACATTAGTATGACACACTATGATCTTAAACTTCACAGTTACAAGAGTAACAGACAGTGTAAGATTAATTAGTCTCAGACCCTTGTACAAAATGCACAGAGAATACATGTGGCAACAGCTATTACTGGATAACTATTTGCACACGCAACAGCCGGCCGGAGTAGCCGTGCAGTTCTAGGCGCTACAGTCTGGAGCCGAGCGACCGCTACGGTCGTAGGTTCGAATCCTGCCTCGGGCATGGATGTGTGTGATGTCCTTAGGTTCGTTAGGTGTAATTAGTTCTAAGTTCTAGGCGACTGATAACCTCAGAAGTTAAGTCGCATAGTGCTCAGAGCCATTTGAACCATTTGAACCACACGCAACTCAGGCGCCGCCTACGTGCATCGTCGGTAAGTTATTTGAAAAAACGGCCAGATAACCACAATGAACAAGGACGCTTGCGACGGGAACACGAGAGGCGAATAACAGCTGTCGGAGGTTAACGCAGTCAACACTTAAGCACTGAATTACCTGTCGTAAAACGCATTTACAGATCCAGATAGAAATACCGCTACTCGTCCAGGAGTTTCAGCTGCAGAACTCGTGCACCACCGCCTGGTAGTCATTTCAATTCTGTCCATATTACCAGGGCCAAGTTAACGCCCATCCCACATGTTTCTGCCTCCAAACAGCAATACTGTAGCTCGTACCGAACCCGTCGCTTTCCATCACCAGGCCGGCATGAGACACCACGCTCACCAAGCAAACGTTGCTGTCTTTCGTTCCAGCTCAAACCGGACAGCCCCTCCCCGGCTCTCGCGTACCTAGCACGACCTCTCTATGGCACCAACGTCGCTTGCAAAGAATCTAGGTACAACAGATGTTTGCCGGATCAAAGATTTACCAGCATCCGGTACAACTGTCTGACCGGAATTATCTGGAAACCCCTATGTGAAGCGAAAATGACCACTAAATGTAAGGAATGGCAGACCCGCTGATGTAAAAGGAGGCGGGAGCGTACTGTCTTCTCAGTAAAGAAGCAGCAACAGGAGAATGTGTCTGTCAGCAGGGCTCAGTGACTTCGAACGATTGGACGTCACCTGATTAACAAATCCATTATGGAAATTTCAAGCCTTCTGAAGCCGCTCAAGCCATCAGTCTGTGATGTGGCTGCGAAATGGAAAGGCGAAGGAAGGCTCACAGCTGAACCAAGAGCAGGCAAACTTGGTATATTAACGGGCAGCGACCGTCGAACATTGAGCAGGGTGTGTAACGTCCCCCTTCCCTTCTATTGACAATGTTAGAAATATATGACCGTGTAAGCATGTCCCTAAACAACTTGAATAAAATTTTGAAAAGGCTATCCTTCCGAAGATTCAATATAAAGTCGATAAATGAGGGGGAGGTTAACAACAAGATGTCTTCTAGGACACTTTATTCCGCGTACTTAAATACTGTAAAATTTAGTATGGTTGTTCGATAGGTTTGTGCTATCATTCACGTACTGTGCCAACGAGAAGGGGTACCACGTGGATCGGAACAGAATAATAAGAGTCACTGGAATAATTATAGCTAAAAGAAATACGGTAACCAGCCCAATTGGGCAAAATTTCTGTCCGGTAGGCGAATTAATGAGCCGAATAGTCAATGTCAAGAATTACACGGACACGTGCGGCAACAGAGGGCTGCACGCACGTTACCAAAATCAACTGAAACATTTACGTAATAAAGCGAGAAAGAAAATAGTATGCACTCGAAATATAATTAACTAATAGAGCTGAAATTTTGAAAACATAGAAGACAACACTTACATTTGTGGTTACTTACTGTTGTAAGTGAAAATGGCGCTACCTCACAATAACGTCTACTATTTTCACTTGAATTTTGGAAAATGGCAAAAAATAATTTAAAGAAACTCTATTGACTTCTGAACAGGGTAGTAGAAATTGATAATTACTGTACCAAAAGGTAATTATTATTCTCTAGCACGACTGCAAGTCAAAATGTGTGTGTGAAATCTTATGAGACTTAACTGCTAAGGTCATCAGTCCCTAAGCTTACACACTATTTAACCTATATTATCCTAAGGACAAACAAACATACCCATGCCCGAGGGAGGACTCGAACCTCCGCCGGGACCAGCCGCACAGTGCATAACTGCAGCAAGTCAAAATTTGAACCAGAACTTAACTAACAACAAATTACAATAATCACTGATATTTTCACTCACTCATTAATTCTAGTTAGTGCTTTTGTTCATAGTGCCAGGAATCATTTCAATTTCATTAGTTGATATACTATTTGCAACAATTAGATCGCCTCAGATTAAAGTTCAGATTTAAAGTTAGTGAGACTGAAGTTACTGAATGCTTTAAGTTCAAATCTTTAATCCAACTGAATCATTTAGTTCATAAGCAAAATTAACTGGCGCTGTAGTTTCATTTTTCATCAACGGTACTCGGATTATTGTAACAATAGGACAGTACAGGAACCTACTTGGTGAATGACTTTAGGAGAATCACGGGCAAACAGTTTGGATTAACTATGGTAATTATTCACTCGCAAAACACCACAAAGCTGAGTAACACCGTTACGAAACTAGTTGACAGTAAGCTGTGATGCAGCAATCTTACTTCGGTCCATTCTCGCTGTGACGAAGTTGCGGACGACGATACTGCTGCTGGCTCCTTTCCATGATAATTAGCGAGCACGGGAGTTACTGGCAACGATATTGGCGTGGCGGGTTCTTGATGTTGCTGCAGCCAGTATGTCCACCGCCCACGCCCATCACTTGCCACCTGCCGCTAAGGAATAACTCCTCCAGTACAGTGCACGCCTTCCATGCGTCCGCACTTCACCAAGTCTCACACCAGAGTTCTCTCTCTGTGTAGCGCGCGCTCTGACGTAACATCCTCCCGCGTCCAGAGACGCCGCTACTCCAACGATACTTATTCGTTGACAAAAACCTAACGTTACCCTAACATTCCCTTAGCGATTACTCAGCGATATTTACATAATATACATAATTGCTTATACAGCAAAATAAACAAATTAATTCATGCATCGCGTACATATAAATTTACATGTAGATAAAAGCAAGTATATATACAATAATAAATGGTCAAAGAGCACATCGGCATGAAAGTGTTATAGGTGGTTAAAAAAATGTACCTTATTTTCGGAAGGAGTCACGCATGAGTTGTGAAATGCTACCAGCTATCACAATGGCTGTTCGTATGAAATTAAAGGAAATTAAATGGAATGGAGAACGATGGTGCCGTAGCTCCTCATAAGCTTGCAAATATTTCTGTGCTAAATGTAGCTTGAGGTTGTGTGAAGAGCTACATCACTATACAGTGGACGAATGTAAACCAGTGATTTAGATTAATGAATCACGCTACACTCTGTGGCAAACCGATGGGAGGATTTTGGGTCTGACCAGTGCCTGGAGAATGTACGCAGTGCCAGCAGTAAAGTACGTGGGACATTATTTTACGATATGGGACAGCGTCTTCCGAGCTTAATAATCAAAAATTCACGCGTATTTACCGGATGCCTCTTTGGCGTCATTGGCTAGGAGGCCCCTTCTTACACGGCAGGTCCGGCCGCCTTGGTGCAGGTCTTATTACATTCGACGCCACATTGAGCGACCTGCGTGCCGGATGGGAATGACATGATGATGGAGACAACACCCAGTCCCTGAGCGGAGAAAATCTCCAACCCAGTCGGGAATCGAACTCGGGCCCCTGAGGACGGCAGTCCGTCACGCTGACCATTGAGCTATCGGACACGATCAATGTATTTACAGTATTTACAAGTCATGCTAAAGGTCCACTTTGAAAGACAACTGCATCAGTTACGTGTTACTCGCCGGAAATTAACTATTTACAAAATTGCACTTAAAACACACTGCATTTCCTGTTACTTACTTTCAGCTGACTCTCTAGAAATAATAGGCCATTTCTTTCGTTTTCGTTTTTCTTTCATCTTGTTATCAGATGGCAGATCTCATTTTCTGGGAAGTCAAAACACTTGTTGAGTGAAACGAATTTTATCTGGCCTTCCGTAATAAGAACTCGACCTAGTTTAATGCCACAGTGTGCGTGATAATGGGTCACCGCCCTTTTCCTCCAGGAAGTTTTGTATTCTAAACGAAAAAATTCATTCCTATTATAACAAAATAATTTACGATCCACTTTTTTTTTTATTTTACCGAGAGTCGTCTAAATATACACGGATAAACCAGAGATGTGTCGCAATCGAGAGCTTGATTTAGTAGAAAACAGTAGACGGCAAGTGGCTAACAATAATGATGACATTTTACGCTCCTTTCTCGTCACGGTAACTCACTAGCACAACATTTCCAGTCTCGTTTTTTACTGTTTTATGTACGTCACATCAAAAAACCCACGATTAAATGTTTACTAGTTCTGTAATCTATGGTCCAGTGTTAGCTTGTTTTACTAGTAATCGAAACGCCCTCTGTCCCGTGGTCGAACAAAGCCACTAAAAGTTTGAATGGCGGCAGATGAGGTCACTGCGTTAAAGACACATAAAGTGTATCCACCGGACATGTGGCCTACAACTGAGAAAAATGTCATGATGATCTCCCTATTGGCAAAAGAATCCGGAATGGCCTACCATTCGGATCTCCGGGAGGAGACTGTCAAGAGACAGGTGAACATGACAAAAATACTAAATAACCAACGAAAGAGTAAAGCTCTATATATTGGTACGTGTAATGTTAGAAGTTTGAACGTGATAGGGAAGCTAGAATATCTGTCAATAGAAATGCTAAGGTTCAGTCTAGTTCTATTGAGTAAGTGAAGCGAAAGGGAAGTAAGACATGGATTTCTGGTTAGTCGAGTATTGGGTATTACCAACAGCAGCAGAAAGTGGTATAACTGCAGTAGAATTCTTCATGCGTAGTGAGGTAGGACAGAGAGTGAGGCACCGTGGCCATTTCATTGATATGGTTGTTCTCATCAGAAACGACATCGAACCAAAACGGATACCAGTAGTTCAGGTATACAGGTTGACGTCGTAACCAGAGGATGAATAGATAGAGAAAGTGTTTGAGGATACTGAATGGGCAGTTCAATACGAAACGTGGAGATGAAACTCTGATAGTCACAGATGGCTGGAATCCAATTGTAGGGGAGAGAGCAGAAGAAAGGGTTACGAGAGAACATTGGTTTGGTAGCGTTTTTTAATTACTTTTTTAACGAGAGACGATAAACATTTTTGCAATAAACATCAGTTAGTAATAGCGAATATTCTGTTCAAGATTCACAATAGCGTCATGGTGAGCCAGAGATCCCCAAATCAGATACTCGACTGTAAGGCGTACTCGCGAGCAGATATAGATTCAGATCACAATTTGTCAATGACGAAGAGTAGGCTGAAGGTACTAGTCAGAAAGAATCAATGTAAAAAGGAGTGGGATACGGAAGTATTAAGGAATTAAGAGATACGCCCGATGTTCTATAAGGGTATAGTTACTCCAATAAAGAATAACTCAGTAGGCAACTCACTTGAAGAGGACCGGACATTTCTAAAAAGGACAGTGCAAAGAAGGTAACTGCGAAGAAATCATGGGTAGCAGAAGAAATATTTCAGTTGATCGATGAAAGAAAGAAATTCAAAAATGGTCAAGGAATTTAAGGAATACAGAAGTACAAGTCACTCAGGAATGAAAAAAATGTGAGGAGTAGGGAATCTAAGGTGAAATGGCTGCATGAGAAATATGAAGAAATTGAAAAAGAAATGATCGTCGGAAATGGGAATTCCACTGTTAAATGCAGAGAGAACGGATATGTCAAATGCATACACTGAAGACCTCTACGAGGGAAAAGATTTGCCTGATGACTTGACAGAAAAATATACCTAAGTCGTCAGGGAAGAGATAGAGGATCCAGCATTAAAATCAGAATTTAAAAGAGCGTTGGGAGACTTAAGATGAAATGAGGCACAAGGGATTGATACAGTCCACTGCAATTTCTAATATCATTGTGGGAAGTGGCAACAAAGCGACTATTCACGTTGGTGTGTAGAATGGTGGAATGTATTAATCTGATGAAATACCGTGAGACTTTCGAAAAAACGTCATCCATACAATTCCGAAGATAGCAAGAGCCGACAAGTGTGAGAATTGTTGCACAATTAGCTTAACAGCTGATGAATCCAAGTTGCAGACGGGAATAACATACAAAAGAATGGGAAAGAAAATTGAGCATGTGTTACATGACGATCAGGAACTGTAAAGGCACCAGAGGGGCGGTTATTACGTTGGGATCGATAATGGAAAGAAAACTGAAGAAAAATCTGGACAGGTTAATTGGATTTGTTGATATGGACAAAGGGTTTGATAATGTAAAATGGTGCAAGACGTTGGAAAGACTGAAAAAAAAACAGGGGGTAAATAAAAGTTGTGTGACTTGGGCCTCCCGTCGGGCAGACCGTTCGCCACGTGCAGGTCTTCCGATTTGACGCCATTTCGGCGACTTGCGCCTCGATGGGGATGAAATGTTGATGATTAGGACAACACAACAACCAGTCCCTGAGCGGAGAAAAGCTCCGCCCCAGCCTGTGATCCAACCTGGGCTCTTAGGACTGACATTCTGCCGCGCTGACCACTCAGCTACCGGGGCGGACAAAACAAGGGTGATCTTAGGGAAAGGCGGGTAATATACAATATGCGTGAGAACCAATGGCGAACAATGAGAGTTGGAGACTAAGAGCGAAGTGCTTGGATAAAAAGGGTGTTAGGCAGGTGTGTAGTGTTAGGCCCCTATTGTTCGAGCTATACATCGAAGAAGCACGGAAATAAAGTTTCAAGAGTGAGGTTAAAATTCAAAGTGAAAGGATATCAATGATAATGTTTCTGAAGTTGTTATCCTCAGTGAATGTAAATAAGAATTACAGGATGTGTTGAGCGTCTAATAAGTACAGAATATGGATTAAGAGTAAACAGAAGTAAGACGAAAGTAACGGGAAGTAACAGAAATGAGAACGGAGAGAAAATTAACATGAGAATTGGGGATCACGAAGTAGACGAAGTTAAGAATTTCTACTATCTTGGCAGCAAAAAAATTCATGATGGTCGGAGCAAGGAGGGCGTAAAAAACTGACTAGCACTTGCAAAAAGAGCATTCCTGTCCAAGAGAAGTCTATTAGTATCAGATATACGTCTCAATAAAAGGAAGAAATTTCTGAGAAATTATATGGTAGTGATATACGAACTGTGATACACGACCTGTGGGTTAACCGGAACAGAAGAGAATCAAAGGTTTTTGAGATGTGGTGCAAAGGAAAAATACTGAAAATTAAATGGGGTTATAATGTCAGGAATCAGGAGATTCTCCGCAGAATTGGTGAGGAAGATATGGAAAACACTAGTAAGAAGAAGGAATACAGTGATAGGACATTTGTTAAGACATCAGGGAATTGTTTTTATGGAGCTACAGGGTGCCGCAAAGGGTAAAAATAGGTAAAGGAAGACTTTGCAATTCATCCAGAAAATATTTGAGGACACGGCTGGCGTTGAAAAGGTTGGCACAGGAAAGGAATGCGTAGCGGGCCGCATGAAACCAGTCGCAAGACTGATGACACACAGACACACACACACACACACACACACACACACACACACACACACACACACACACACAACAAAAAAAAACAGCCTCATCTCCTCTTATGATTCCAGCCCATTATAGTTCGGAATTATTGTTCAGAAAGTTCTAGACCTGAGTGATCAACTAGCGCTCCTTGGTGGATCTGCAGTATCGTGTAGGACCGCTGACCCACAAAAGCGTATCGTTCGTTACAAACTAGAGGAGAATCAACTTACGTACTGAAAATACAAATTGCGCCAGAGATAACAACACAAATAGACGAACAGCTTTCAAGCCAGCATCATTGCCGTACAGAGAAAGAAAGGGCTCTGCCTCATTATTTCAGTATGTCTCATCATTTTGCGGGCATCAGGCAGTGGCGCACGGCATGGTACAGTGGCTAACGTTTCGTCCTGTATTGTGGAGACATCATCACAAGTTATACACTCACTTTTCAAATTTAAACCTGTTTAACTAGTCAAACATCTAGAACTGTTTATCGGTGGCAGTGCATTTGTCGAGATAACAGTGCACTTATCGAGATACGACATCATCTGACCGCTGCCAAATATCACGGTGTTCCGCCGATGGGTGTTATGTAGCTTGTACAGTGCATCATTTGGTGCTGTTCCAAATTCTCAACTAGTTTAATTTCAGCCCTTCTTCTTTCCCGAGTTGTGTTTTTCAAACCGTTAGCATCTCGGTACATATTAGCATAATGGTGATTAGACTCAGATAAAACCACACTATCAGAGACTTGAATGTGGAGTTAACTTGGTCGCTGGTTACGTCAATATTAAATTATTGCAATGGACATACGGTCACCGTAAATCCATCACACATTGCGAACAAGTTTACATAGAGTGTTGTAACAGATGCATCAGAACGTGACTGACGAAATAGGCGGGAAAATGGTTGTCTGAACAACACAGACGAATAGGGAGTATCAGAGCATCCACTGGCTCAAGGGAACTAATAAATTTTGACCTGTTGAAACCTTCCCGTCTCCTCTATATCTCTTTCTTTTACTCAACCTTCGCTTCTACAGTACGCTATGAAACCTTTCCTTAGGATTTCTATCTCTTGCTTAATAATAACAAATTTCCCTTTGAAATTTATTCTCTTTCTCAATCTTCGCATGCAAATTTAATTGCTGCTTATTAAAAGAGATTTTCTGATTATTTCGACGAAACATAGAATGTGCCGTCGTCGTGGCCCTACGTCGTTACCTGCAATAACCCAAAACTGTTCGTTACCTTTTTTACTGTTACTGGATCGCCATCTGACTGCTACATCGAACTGCGACATGAATATACTTACTATGGTTTACTATACTTTATTAATTGCTGGTGGGCTGTCATAATAAGTGGCTGTATTTATTACCAAAGATGACGTTATTCTTTAATAGCAAAGCTGACGTTATTCTTTAATTAATTTGACTGAAGTTACGTAATTCATACTTACACCTTTTCTTGACAACAATAAAATTTTTGCAAAGTTTTACGTTGATGGTTTTTGGGATGGATTATAATCAGTAATGCAAAATTGCCGGCAAAAATTAATTCTATTCTGAAAACGCTTCAAATATTTACTGTTGGTAATGAAATGGGACTTACCTTTTTACAATAATCTTACAACTAGCATTGCGCAAACATACTTCAGTAGTCTTGACTTTCGCAAAGAAAATAATTCAATAATATTAGTTCCTCTTATGATAATAGTTAGTTGATGTCTATGTACATCCATTTATAATCTCTTGTAAATCATAGCTGGTGGCTGGCAGGCACACTGCTCCTCTCAACCACTCGCTTCAGACCTGCTACCAACTCGCTTCACATCTCGCTTACTACTGACTTCCTACGAACGCTAAAGTGCGGTCTCTCCTGCCAGCAATGCTTTCTGGTGCAGACAATCCCTGCTAACATTACAAAATGTGTCAATGAGCTGTCTTTCTCGCTCTTTTCTTAAAATGTATCCATACGCGGTCTCTCCCGTCCTTATTAAATAGTTCAAATGGCTCTGAGCACTACGGGACTTAACATCTGAGGTCATCAGTCCCCTAGAACTTAGAACTACTTAAACCTAACTAACCCAAGGACATCACACAGCCGGCCGGAGTGGCCGAGCGGTTCTAGGCGCTTCGGTCTGGAACCGCACCACCGCTACGGTCGCAGGTTCGAATCCTGCCTCGGGCATGGATGTGTGTGATGTCCTTAGGTTAGTTAGGTTTAAGTAGTTCTAAGTTCTAGGGGACTGATGACTATAGATGTTAAGTCCTGTAGTGCTCAGAGCCATTTTTGACATCACACACATCCATGCCCCAGGCAGACTTCGAACCTGCGACCGTAGCGGTTGCGCGGTTCCAGACTGAAGCGCCTAGAACCGATCGGCCACACCGGCCGGCCCGCCCTTTTTAAAATTATATCGATGTGCGGTCCCTCTTGCCAACAATACTTTGGTGCAGACATTTCCTGCTAGCAGAATTATTTCCAACATGACAAATATTAATTATTCCTACTTAATCCTATTAATAAAATATAAACATCTTTCATAAATTGTGGTTTAACAATAAACAATAGAAATATACACGTCATACACTGTGATAGTACAATTTTATAAAGATCCAATCATCGTTATGCTAGGATATCCAGGGATGCCGTCGAAGACAGAAAGACAGCATTAGCCGAAAAGGGAAATGACTAAAATTGGAGAATTTGTGAGGTTTTTTCTTATGTCGGACTTTGTGGCCTCCGAGGATGTCCCTCACTAGAGGGGAAGAACCTCCAGGAGCGTAAGCTTTCCCCGTCCCCAGTTCGTATAAAACCATTGTCGCCAACCCTGCATTGTATGCCACCTTACCATTTAGTGGTACAGCATGAGTAACTGGACACTGCTACTGTGCTGTTCCTGATTCTGAATCGGTCCACTGGCGCGCTCTCTGGCGCCACTTGCAGCCGTGCGGCCGGTGGCTGGTCGTTAGGTCCGCGTCGCTGGCGCCAGCCGCCCGACTGCGGCGTTACGAGAGCCTCGTTATGGCGGGCCCCAGCCACACCCCAACGTCCGGCCGCACGGGGAACCAGCGGAGGAAAAATAAATAAGGTGGCCGCCCTGCGGTCCGAAGTAGACGGCGCGTACAGCGGCTGCTGCAGCGTCTACTGCACATTCAGTACAGCCAAAACCTGCCCGTGAAAATCCCTGCTCACCGCCATTGTTGGTATTGCATCTGTGTCCAGCCATAATGCAAACGATGAGAGAGATCCACAGGCGTCCACAGAAATGTATCTAAATGTGCCAAATTCTAAACTCCAATTTCTGATATAAATCAGCTGTGCGAAAAGTGTTATTACAGAATAGGTCAAAATACACGACAATAAATAACTGAAACTCATGAACAGCACATGAATTCCTGACACTGCACAGAAAAGAGATTCGAATATATCCAACAAAGAAATGGGAAATTTACGCAAATTCTTCTAGACTTTTTGTGGCAACAAATGAAGTTCCCAGCGGCGGTCGCAAATACTTAAAAGTACACAAAAAGTTAGTTCATAGGCGAGAGAAATGGTTTAGCAGTTCATTTACTATGCGAACATTCGTTACTTGGCATCCACGATCAGAGGAATCGCAGCATTGGTCGTAAATTTTTAAACTAATCATTGCCGATCGATTTCAGTTACTGTGTAGTTATCCTCAGAGCAGTTTTATAAGAGTCACAATGACTCGTGGTACGTACACTGAAGAGCCAAAGAAACTGGTACACCTGCCTAATATCCTGTAGGGCCTCCACGAACACGCAGAAGTGCCGCAACACGACGTGGCATGGACTAGACTAATGTCTGTAGTACTGCTGGAGGAAACTGACACCATGAATCCTGCAGCGCTGTCGATAAATCCGAAAAAGTACGAGAGGTTGGAGATCTCTTCTGAACAGCACGTTGCAAGGCGTCCCACATATGCTGAATAACATTATTTCTGGAGAATTTGGTGGGTAGCTGTTTAAACTCAGGAGAATGTTCCCGGAGCAATTCTGGACGTTTGAGGTGTAGCATTGTCCTGCTGGATTTACCCAAGACTGTCGGAAAGAACAATGGACATGAATACATGCAGGTGATCAGACAGGGTGCTTAAGCACACGTTATCTGTCAGAGTCGTGTCCCATATCGCTCCAAATGCTCATGCCCCACACCATAACAGAGCCTCCACCAGCTTTAACAGTCGCCTACTGACATGCAGGGTCCATGATTCATGAGGCTGTCTCCATTCCCGTAAAAGTCCATCCGCTCGATGCAGTTTGAAACGAGACTAGTCCAACCAGGCAACATATTTCAAGTCATCAGCTGTCCAATATCTATGTTGACGGGCCCCGGGAAGGCGTAAAGCTTTGTCTCGTGCACTCATCAAAGGTACACGAGTTGGCCTTCGGCTCGGAAAGTCCATGTCGCTGATGGTTCGTTTAATGGTTCGCACACTTGAAATCTGCAGCAATTTGCGGAGGGGTAGCACTTCTGTCGCGCTGGACGACTCTTTTCAGTCGTCGTTGGTCACGTACATGCCGGATCTTTTACCGACCGCAGCGATGTCGGAGAACTGATGTTTTACCTGATTCGTGATATTCATGATACACTCTTGAAATGGTCGTACGGGAAAATCCCCAATTCCTCGCTACCTCGGAGATGCTGTATCCCATCGCTGGTGCGCCGACTGTAACTCCACTTTCAAAATCACTTAAATCTTGATAACCTGCTATTGTAGCAGCAGTAGCCGATCTATCAACTGTGCCAGACACTTGTTGTTTTATATAGGCGTTGCCTATCGCAGCGCCCTTTCTGTCTGTTTACGTATCTCTGTATTTGAATTTGCATGACTATACCAAATCAGATGGTTCAAATGGCTCTGAGCACTATGGGACCTTAACTTCTGAGGTCATCAGTCCCCTAGAACTTAGAACTACTTAAACCTAACTAACCTAAGGACATCACACACATCCATGCCCGAGGCAGGATTCAAACCTACGACCGTAGTGGTCGCGCGGTTCCAGACTGTAGTGCTTAGAACTGCCTATACCAGTTTCTTTTGTGCTTCAGTGTATAATCGCACATGTTACCACTTGACGTAACAGATAGCCAACCTAAAATCTCAAGTCGTAACATGAGCGGTCACGCTGAGGTGAGAAATTTCATGGGACAGTGATATGCACATATATAGATGGCGGTAATATCACTTACACAAGTTATGAAAGGGCAGTGCACTAGCGGAACTCATTTGTTTGCAAGTGATTATGGCCGCACTACATGTATCAACAGACTTTGGACGCCGAATGGTACTGCACTTACACACATGGGGTTAGACGCAAGAGGCATTCCATTCGGAAATTGTTAGGGAATTCAGTTCTCCGATATTCACCGTGTCGAGAGTGTATCAAGAATACAAGATCTTAGCCACTACTTCTCACCACCGACAAAGCAGAGGTCAATGGCGTACACTTAACAAAGGAAAACAGAGACGTTTGTGAAGAACTGCTAACAGACAAGCAACACTGCGTGAAATAACCGCAGTAATAAAAGTGGGACCTACGGCAAACATATCCGTTGGGACAGTGGCGTCAATGGCGTACGGCAGCAGAAGACTGAAGCGAATCATTTTGCTAAATGCGCGACATCGCCTCACCTGGGTTCGTGATCGTATCGGTTGGACCTTAGCCGACTGTGGAAAACCGCGGCCTGGTCAGATTAGCCCTTGTTTGGTAGCTGACGGATGGTAGGGTTAGAGTATGGCGCAGATCTCACGAAGCCGTGGACCCAAGGTGTCAACAAGAGACTGTCCATGCTGGTGGTGGCTCCATAATGGAGGGGGCTGTGATTACAACAATGTACTGGGATTCCTCGATATGTTCTGCTACTTTGAGACCATTTGCAGCCGTTCATGGACGTCATCTTCCCAAACAGCGATAGAATTTTTGTGCATGACAATGTGCCATATCACCGAGATAACAATTGTTTGCGAGTGGTATCAGGAACATTCTGGACCTTCCGATCGAATGATTTGTCCAGCCACAACACCCGGCATGAAACCCATCGACCATTTCTGGGACAGAACCTAGAGGTCAGTTCTTCTACAAAATCCTGCACCCGCACCGCTTTAGCTATTATGGACGGTAGTTGAGGCAGCAAAGCTCAGTGTTCCTGCAGGGGACTTTCAACCACTTTTTGAGTCTGTGCCAGTCGTGCTGGCTCGCTGCACAGGACAAAAGTTGGTCGGACACGATATTGGAAGGTATCCTACGATTTTTCACAGCTCTGTGCATAGGCTTCATATAATTCCTGCCCGTCCCCGTTAGCTGAGTGGTCTGCGTGGCAGAATTTCATTCCTAAAAGCCCGGGTTCGATTCCCGTCTGGGTCGGAGATTTTCTCCGCTCAGGGACTGGGTGTTGTGTTGTCCTAATCATCATCATTTGATCCTCATCGACGCGCAAGTCGACGAAGTGGCGTCAAATCGAAAGAATTGAAGCCAGCGAACGGTGTCTCCGATGGAGGTCCTAGTCTCACGACATTTATTTATATAATATCTGCGCAAATGCAAGGCCATTGCTGCTTTCAAGTGTAGCTCCCTCTCTCTCTGTCCCTGTTGATACAGCCACGGTCATGTACACAATATATCGTACACGAACAAAGCACAATTTCATTGCAGAGACGCATGCAAATACACAAGTGTAGCCAAGCAGCCGTGAATATGTGGAAGTCGATCAGTGTGCCACAGATAACATAGCAAAGATTGCATGGACAATTTGGATATAATTACAATGAACACAGCTACACAGCAGCTGAAATCGATCTGTAATGAACAGACTAAAAATTTAAATCTGATGATATCATTCTTCCGATCACGGATCTCATTAACACGGTTGTGTAGCATACTGTTCCTTATGGAAACAAACCTGAAGAATTTGCTTAATTTATTTCATTAAATATGTTTTCACCAAATATATA
Organism: Schistocerca serialis cubense; assembly: GCF_023864345.2. Lineage (NCBI taxonomy): Eukaryota > Metazoa > Arthropoda > Insecta > Orthoptera > Acrididae > Schistocerca > Schistocerca serialis. The sequence continues at coordinate 1,211,620,849 of NC_064638.1, read as the reverse complement.
GGTATAACGACCACGTCTCTGTAAGTCTGGTACCCTTGTGGAGTCCATCACAGTGAGATGTGGGTTACCAAGCTCTGACGCAGTGGGCACAGTAGAAGGCCACAGTAACATTGTGCTAAACGAGGGTATTATTCAGTTACAATAACTTTATAATACGACCTAGTATCATATCCAGAACACGTTATGTTAACTGAGAAATGCTGCTGAATCCTAATCGTACTGGTGCCAAGGTTATGGAAATTAGACTTCACGACACCGTGGTTAGTAGGGAGAGACATCCCGTAACTTGGTTGTTTACACGCAGATACAGTTAATACGATAAGACATCAAACGTTGCAGCCACGTTTTCCCCCAATTCTAGACTATACACGGGCATGAAGAGTTTACGGAAAACATCATCGGTACGAAAAACGAGTGCAAAAGAAATTTCTCGGCTTTTGTTACAGAAATCCTTAGTTGCTACGGAATCCAGCCCTTTGCTGTGATCGTCTCATATTTATGTGGATGGTCTGGAACAGCGAACAGTCAAAACGGGGGAGATTTCTAACACCGACCCTCAGACTCGTTCTACTCACTCTCTGTACGATTGGTGCCATACATACATAGCCTACATGGCCCGTTGTCACATTCAAAGTCTGTGATGTTTTTTCTTTTACTTATTTAATACTATGTCTAAAATCAGCTATTAATGCAATCCTCCTACGTCAACCAAAGAAACATGTTAAGGTCCTAACGATCATGCCGTAATTGTGTCAAATAGATGGCACTGTCTCGAGACACGACATGGACCTATCCTTCCCAGGATCATTACTCAGTGGCTACCTCTCCGGTTGCTACAGAAGAATGCTGAAGAATAGATGGCTAGATCACATAACTAATGAGCAGGAATTGAATAGTATTGGGGAGAAGAGGAGTTTGTGTCACAACTAGACCAGAAGAAGGGATCGGTTGGTAGGACATGTTCTGAGGCATCAAGGTATCACCAATTTAGTACTGGAGGGCAGCGTGGGGGGTAAAAATCGTAGAGGGAGACCACGAGATGAATACACTAAGCAGATTCAGAAGGATGTAGGCTGCAGTAGGTACTGGGAGATGAAGAAGCTTGCACAGGACAGAGTAGCATGCAGAGCTGCATCAAACCAGTGTCAGGACAGAAGACCACAACAACAACAACAACAACAACCTCTCCGGTTGTAAATCTGCTTCTGGGGTCTCCAGAGAAGGTCTCTCACACGCTGAACTCGCTATGTTGGCCCTATATTTTCTCTGTCTGCCCAGTCATCAGAGATGGAAAGTGATCACTAATGAATAAAAATTTAAATTTTTCTCTCGATTAGGATTACAATTTAAATTGATAACATATCCAATATTTTAATTCACTTACTTGCAAATTAAACGTTAAATGTTTGATTACAATAATAATTTTTAGGTTAAATTTACTATAAACAAATTCAGATATCTTGGTGAAGTAACGGAGATCATCCCTGATGATTAAGCTAAATCATTCTGGAGAAGGATGATAGGAAGCGCTATTATTGGACTAAAGATGTGTACAATAAAATGTCTGTCTTCTCTCAAGCAATCTTTTAGCGCTTTGTTACAGTAATAAACCAAACTGCTTACAAACAGCCGAATATCTGGATTTGATTAAGACTGAAGAAGTAGGAAACAGAAAAGAAAGAGAGGAAAATCTTTAAAAAATATTGCGACTAGTAAATGACAACTGTGAATACAGCAACAAGAGTAATGAAGGTATGTACAGGTAACTGGATAGCTAGGTGTAGCGATGAGAATGTGACTTTATTGCCATAAGCTTGAGATAAATGAAAACAGTACATGCAAGAGAATAATTGCTACAGCACATGTCAGCCAGAAATAATTGTCTCTGGTGCAAATGGTACCAGGGAACAGTTGCGCCCTGAAAGTTTATAAAAACGTGACAGAAAGTTTTAGATTCCCATCTCCAGAGAAATCAAAAAAAGGAAACTGGAGGAAAGTGGTCAGAGCATGGGAAACAACAGCATACTGATGGAGTGAAAAATTATTTCAAAAAACGGAAGTCAAAATAAACGCTGTTACATGTTCCACTGTACACCCAAATTGACAATAAAAGGTTAAAAACTGTCAATTGATGGAAAATCATCGGGACTGTATCGTCATGCCCACGAAACTCTTTTGTTCCTAACTTTCCGTCCGGATCTACGTCGAAAATCTTAGAAGATCCTCAGAGGAACCACTAGCCCTTCTCAAGATGTCCGGCGCATCTCTAGACCGAATGTTAGAAACGGAGGAACTCTGTGGGGCACGACCACACAACCCGGAATATTTGCCAGAAACCAAGGTTTCCGGTCGCGAAAGCCTTCATTGTACGACAAAGAAATTGATTTTAAAAGCAGTTATCTAAGAGACATCTTTCGCCTGATGGCGGTGTAAGCGTCAGAACGCGTAGCAGATGAAATAAAACACTGCTGACAGAAGCGGAACGATAAACATTTGCACATCAATAAGCAGTCACAGACATTACAATATAGTTTTTGAGGGACGAGAATGTTTTTCCTCTTTATTTCCGAATTTTTTTAACACCTGTTCAGATGCTTCGGTAAGTTATGTACGACGGTTGACTGAAAAGTAATGCCTCCACCTTCGTAACTCTTCAACATTTGTCAGCATTGGTATACAATAGGTACTGGCTTGTTTCGTAGCCTCTTTTCTGCAGCTCCAGTTGCGGGGAGCCTTATCATTGACCGGTTGTGTTGTTGCAGTGTAAAGTATGGAAGCCTGCGCAAACGGTCGGTCGATGCGGTTTAAGCAACGTGCAGTCACTGAATTCTTGACTGCAGAAGGTGTCACCCCAAAGGAGGTTCATCAGAGAATGAAAGCAGTGTATGGTGATTGTGTTGATGAGAATACTGTGCGTCGTTGGGCGAGTAAGGTGACAGCAACCACCGAGTTTCATAAGCAAAATGTTGACAGATTGATTCAGGATGATCGTCGTATCACTCAGAGAGAAAATGGAAGCACAATCGGTATTTCACAAGAACGTGTGAGTCACATTATCGCTTTGCTTGACTATCGGAAGATCTGTGCGCGATGGGTACCCCAGATGCAGACTTCTGAAATGAAAGCGCACAGACTTGAAATTTACCAGGAACTCCTCTCGCGTTACGAGAATGTAGGTTACACCTTACTCCATTCAGCTGTCTGCGGGGACATCACTGTGCTTCTGATGAAGACGTTGTGAGGAGTGTGAGACTGTGGTTGCGAAAAAAAAAGTGTCGACTTCTTCCGTGACGGCTTCAGAAAACTTGTTCATCGTTGGCAGCGATGTATCCAATTGGCTGGTGATTATGTGGAAAAGTGAATGTTGGTAATTAAGGATCACATTCTAAGGATTATTTCTGGGTTCAGTTTATTAAAATATTCCGATCCAAACCCAATTAATGATGAAACTTCCTGGCAGATTAAAACTGTGTGCCCGACCGAGACTCGAACTCGGGATCTTTGCCTTTCGCGGGCAAGTGCTCTACCAACTAAGCTACCGAAGCACGACTCACGCCTGGTACTCACAGCTCTGCTTCTGCCAGTACCTCGTCTCCTAACTTCCTCGCCTTCCTAACTGCCGCGAAAGGCAAAGGTCCCGAGTTCGAGTCTCGGTCGGGCACACAGTTTTAATCTGCCAGGAAGTTTCATATCAGCGCACACTCCGCTGCAGAGTGAAAATCTCATTCTGGCCAATTAATGATGGTGGAGGCATTACTTTTCATTCAGCCCTCGTAGTTGTAGCTACCTGCAAGTGTCTGAATTGAGAAGCGATCTATTACTTCAATGAATACTGATTTTTCTTAAAATGTTTATTAGCCAAGGTAGGATATTGGAAATTTGATAACTAGTCTCTACCGTTTCGGTCTTCTTTAGGTACGAAAGACATTGAGACGAATACGTGAGATGAATTCGCAATTGCAAATAATGATAACCGTCAGCTGTAGAACGGAATGGCGACAGTGAAAATTTGTGCAGGGTTCGAGTCCTGCAATTGCGAATTCATCTGATGTGTTTAGTAACGGCTGTGGTCACCGCAGCGCATCGTCGTCAGAATAACACTGACACTGCAGTATCGTATTGAGACGAATGGTTACACGACAGCAAAGCAAACTGTAGTTGGCTGTGCAAGTTAGCCTAGACATTCGTAATACATCACCCGGACGGACAGCACTGTTCACTATATAGTGATGTATAGTTCAGATAATCTTCACGTATTCTCTTGTATGTACTAAACTTGGCTATGAGACGTATATTTCTCTAGGATTTGTCTGCTTCAATAACATTTATAGACCATAGCCACTTATTTTATACGATTTGACTACTGTAGGGACGCTTACTGTTGGTCTTTCATATTTTAAAGTTTAACTGCTATGTATTTCTGTTATTTTTGTGTCAGTAACATAAGTACCATGTAACCTTACATTGCATCTTGTATCAATCATACATACTGACCGTCTTCAAATTTTACGTAACTGTAAGTCTGTACATGCTGATGTGGTTTCGGTTATCTGTACGTATGTAACACGTTTATAAATAGGTCTGTACAAACTAGAATATCATTGGTCCTTCTGTTTTAATAAAAAAGTCTTGTAACAATAAGCACTTCAAGAATGTCAATTGATGGAAAATCATCAGGACTCTTTTGTTCCTAACTTTCCGTCCGGATCTACGTCGAAAATCTTAGAAGATGCTCAGAGGAACCACGAGCCCTTCTCAAGATGTCCGGCGGATCTCAGTTTACTACTTACACGAGGGGTGTGCAATAAGTAATGCTATACATTTTTTCTGAAAGCAGATTGGTTTTATTCAGGAGCAATACTCCATATGTTACCCACTTGTTTGACTACAAAACCCTATTATTGAATATAATCCCCGTCCAGTCTCGGCCCTACACAATCTTACTCGAAGTGCATCGACTCTACTGGTCGACGTCGGAGCCAACGCTTTGCTGCATCACTAACCTCCCTCGCAACGCACACAGATGGTCCTTTTGCTCTTTACAGTCTTCTGTTTGGCGGTGAGGAACGCAGCGGACACAGACCTCTGAGTGCCCCAACTGGTCGGCGAGTCTATCAACAGTACCAACAGAGACGTTCAGTTCAGCAGCTAGGTGTTTGACAGTGATCGTTCGATCACCTCGAATGAGTGTCCGCATGTAGTAACATTGCGGGAGTTACAGCTGTATACGACCGGCTGGCATGCGGGAGATCGGACAGGTTTGCGCGACCTTCCGATGATAACAAACGCCCAACGACTCATCGTGCTTTTGTTCACCTCCAGGTCTCCTTAGTAGACATTCTACAAGCGCCTATGAATGTTTGCGATGCTCTGGCTTACCGACAGAAGAAATTCAATGACAGCTCTCTATTCAGTAAGCACCTCCGTTGCAGACGCCATTTTGAATACTACATGTAGTGCCTCTACCTCTAGGAACTTCATGAAACTAGAGGGCTGAAGGCGTATTTTACGATGTCTCACACGCGTTTTTTCAATTGAAATCGGCCGAGAAAAAAAGTATTGCATAACGTATCGAACACTCATGTATTTACGCAACTTGTCCATTTTACTCTATTATTTTCATTATAAGAATGGTAATTTTAACTGTCTTTTGTTTTCATTTTGTACCTAATGGATATTACATGCTGTGCTACTTTGTATTATACCGGCGTGCCCCTTCTTGGTCCTTTCTCCACCTGTGAGCCTGGACACTCAGCATCGGTCAGTTTGTGTACGACCTTATCAAGACAACGCTGACTGTCCCTGTCACCAGACAGCATGGCTGTTGTCCAATGATCAGCCGGAACATTATGACCAGCTACCTAACGACCGCTTTGTCCACCTTTGGTACAGATAGCAGCGGTGATGCACGGTGGCATGGAACCAATGCGGCCTTTGGAACTCGCTGCAGTGAGTCGCCACTACATCTGCACAAACAACTAAATTCTGGGGATGGGTCGATGAGCTCTGACACCTCGTCCAGTAACAGCCCAGATGTGTTCGACGGGGTCAGATATGGCGAGTTGGGAGGAGAGGGTAGCACCTCAATTGGAACTCACCATATTGTTCCACGAGCCATCATAGTTCTGGCCTTGTGACATGGCGCATTATCTTGTTGAAAAATACACTACTGGCCATTAAAATTGCTACACCAAGAAGAAATGCAGATGATAAACGGGTATTCATTGGACAAATATAGTGTACTAGAAATGACATGTGATTACATTTTCACGAAATTTGGGTGCATAGATCCTGAGAAATCAGTACCTAGAACAACCACCTCTGGCCGTAATAACGGCCTTGATACGCCTGGGCATTGAGTCAATCAGAGCTTGGGTGTACAGAGCTTGGAGGTACAGTTGCCTACGCAGCTTCAACACGATACCATAGTTCATCAAGAGTAGTGACTGGCGTATTGTGACGAACCAGTTGCTCGGCCACCATTGACCAGACGCTTTCAGTTGGTGGGAGATCTGGAGAATGTGCTGGCCAAGACAGCAGTCGAACATTTTCTGTATCCAGAAAGACCGGTACAGGGCCTGCAACATGCGGTCGTGCATTATCCTGCTGAAATGTAGGGTTTCACAAGGATCGAATGATGGGTAGAGCCACGGGTCGTAACACGTCTGAAATGTAACGTCCACTATTCAAAGTGCCGTCAATGCGAACAAGAGGTGAGACGTGTAACCAATGGCACCCCATGCCATCACGCCGGGTCATACACCAGTATGGCGATGATGAATGCACGCTTCCAATGTGCGTTCATCGTGATGTCGTCAAACACGGATGCGACCATCAGGTTGCTGTAAAGAGAACCTGGATTCATCCGAAAACATGACGTTTTGCCATTCGTCCACCCAGGTTCGTCGTTGAGTACACCAACGCAGGCGCTCCTGTCTGTGATGTAGCGTCAATGTAACACCAGCCATGACCTCCGAGCTGATAGTCCATGCTGCTGCAAACGTCGTCGAACTGTTCGTACAGATGGTTGTTGTCTTGCAAACGTCCCCATCTTTTGAATCAGGGATCGAGACGTGGCTGCAAGATCCGTTACAGCCATACGGATAAGATGCCTGTCATCTCAACTGCTAGTGTTACACAGCCGTTGGGATCGAGCACGGCGATCAGTATTACCCTCCTGAACCCACCGATTCCACATTCTGCTAACAGTCATTGGATCTCGACCAACGCGAGCAGCAATGTCGCAGTACGATAAACCGCCATCGCAATAGGCTACAATCCGACCTTTATCAAAGTCGGAAACATGATGGTACGCATTTCTCCTCCTTACACGAGGCATCACAACAACTTTTCACCAGTCAACGCCGGTCAACTGTTGTTTGTGTATGAGATATCGATTGGAAACTTCCCTCATGCCAGCACGTTGTAGGTGTCGCCACCGGCGCCAAACTTGTGTGAATGTTCTGAAAAGCTGATCATTTGCATATCATAGCATCTTCTTCCTGTCGGTTAAATTTCGCGTCTGTAACACGTTATCTTCGTGGTGTAGCAATTTTAATGGTTTGTAGTGTATTACAACTAAAGTGGGTGAAAATACTAACAATTAATAAACACGAATATGTTAGGAGGTTTTGATTTAAATGTCTTGATTTAAATGTGTTTCAAGTTGCCAAGTCGAGAAACTAGTTCCCTGCTTCAACATCGATAACACTGCCCATGACATATTCGCCTATTTTGTGCTCTGATTAGAAGCATTTTACATTCTAGTTTTGGTATAGTGTGGGTTAATTTTTTATAAATGCTGCTAATATCGAACGTAATACCTGCTTTGTAACAATTCGTTTCAGTGCATTTCTGATCTGAAGATGACTTGTAACGGTCGAAACCATTTACCAGATATCCCATATGCTACGTTGGCTGATACAGATTTTACGAAAGCTCAGCATTCATTCGAATTATGTAGTTACTGCTTCCTAGACCAAGTAGCTTTGGCAGACACGGCAAAACGGAAGCAGAAAGAATAATGAAAGATAAAAATAAAATCCTTTCACCCATCAGACGTTCAGATGTAATCCCCTGATGGTTACCACATATACCAATACAGCCGTCACGTCGCGCGTTGTATTCCTCGCGAGCAACGTCCAATTTCGGTCAGCCACCTGTTAACGGCGCGCTGGGGGCGAGATGCGCCGTCGCTGCATTTACCGGCAGCTCCCAGCCCACGGGGAGGTCCCGGCAGATAACGAGGCAGCCCGGCGGGCAAGCTGTTTCCTCGCACCGCTGATTGTCCCCCCGTTTGAGTGAAAACGCCGGCTTTCAAATGAGCCTTGCGAGTGGATGGGGATGGGAGACCTCTTCTCTCTCTGTACCTGCTGCGTCCGCCGCCTTTCGCAAGCCGCTGCCTGCTGGGACAGGCGTCCACCGAGTCGCCTTAATTGGGAACGCCTACTCGTCACTAGCGTCGTTTAAGGCTTCAGGAGGAAAGTTTGAAACAATTCACCTCGCTCCCACGCACAGAGGTGGCCGGAAACGGTAATAGCGAAGAAACGTCTCTCAATTTAGACCCGTTTCATCACAACTTAAAGACGAAGGGATATCTTTTTAAAAAAAAAAAAAAAGCGTCCGTTTTGACCTTATTCTGTTACAGGAATATCAAAGAAAGAAAATATTTTCAGATTTTTACGCCCACGCTCAATGGCTGAAATAATATTCTCGCCGCCCACATACACAGTGAACAAAGACGACACTACTGTATAGACTGAACGAGTCAGACACAGCTGTTTATTGGACGTTGCCTTTAGAATGCATCTTTCGTGCTGGTGGTGTCGATTTTACGTCGCACGTTACTCTGTCAAGCACATAATCACCCTCTGGAGGAGGGAAGAGACATTGCATTCCTTTATTTTCGTTATGTAAGACCTTTCCACTACCGATGTTTCCTACAAATGGCTATGGATGCATGAATACGCGTGTGAAAGCGGATTTCAGACGATTTCGTGGTCGGTCAGACTTAGAAAACTTAGCCTGTAGCCCTTTCCAAGTTAACCTAGTACAGAGATACAGCACGGAATGAAAAACAATGGTAACGTTCAAAGGTAAATGCTAGTTACAAACGTTGTCGGGGTGAGATTGGTTAGAAGAAGATGGATCTTTCCCCTTCAACTACTTAAAAGAGGAACCGTTTCTGCCAAGCGGCATGTTTCGTCACTCTTGAGGCGGCCTGGTATGGTAATAGACATGTTTCCTTCACCTGTATTGTTCCGCGGATATTGGTATTTGATAGTGAAAGTGTAGCTCGTGGAAATGTTTAATCCATTCTGTTTCATCTTCGTTACTTTGTCGCACCGCTTGCCGGCCAGTGTGGCCGAGCGGCCGCTACGGTCGCAGGTTCGAATCCTGCCTCGGGCATGGATGTGTGTGTTGTCCTTAGGTTAGTTAGGTTTAAGTAGTTTCAAGTTCTAGGGGACTGATGACCTCAGATGTTAAGTCCCATAGTGCTCAGAGCCATTCGAACCATTTTGTCGTACCGCTTCGTGATCCCTTTACTTATTTTTGTTTATTTAATTTCATGAGTTCTTGCTTCTGAGCTACTACAGCATTTCTCCTGAGTCTGATGCGTCTCATATGAGCGTGTCCTTTTGTTAAATTGGTTCCTTATGAAGCAATGTATCATGTGAAGAACGTAGTGCTAAATTTAGTACCTCATACATTTGCCGTTGAACTTTTGTGTCTGAAATCATCATGTCTGTTGAACATTCGGGTGTTTGCGACGCCGTAATTCTCTGTTAACGTGGCCACCCGCCATGTAAAACGTGAAATTCTACCCTTCAAGAATACCTAAATGTGTGGCAAATCATTACTCATTCACTGTTTCTTTTTATTTATTAACAAAAAGTTTGCGACCGATCGTCTGATGCGATACCACTTGCTGCCCTCTCTGTCCGTTCTTTGGGGTGTATCATAACGCTGACTGCGCCATCTCTCCCACGGTATGTATGCTCGTGATTGGTCTGTAACTTTGATGTCTCGACCACGATGGTGTTTCCATCCACAATGATCCGTGTCTTTTCGTTGTCCCATCTTTATGGTTTCTAAGAGACCCCGTGATGAAAAACTGAAATCATAATCTGAACGCTACGCCGGACGACTGTAGCGAAGAAAGACCTTTAGTAGGTCGATGAGTGTTGCATGATCTTGCAGTTGACTTTGAACGTTAACAAATGTAATGTGTTTCATATACGCATGCGAAGGAGCGAATCACAGCTGTTAGATTACACGACTTGGCGAAGACCACCGGGAACAACAACTGCCATAAATAGGTAGTAGCCGAGATCTTGAGCGCCATTAAGTCAAATACCTACATAAAACACACACTACGAAAATTTTATGGCAGGCTGAAATTCATTGGGATAATCAAAAGGACACGCAATTCATCCACGAAAGAAGTGTCTGACGATATACCTGTTCGGCCACTTTTCGAATATTATCTATCAGTCTGGGCCACGTACCAAGTAGAATTGGTAAAACAGATAAAGGAGACTCGAGGAATAGTGGCGCTTTCCGTCAAACGATCGTTTACTTGGCTCGACAACTGTTTCGTATGAATCTACTGCCTGGCTATTTTGTGAAGATGCTCAAAAAATTTCAACATATCACTTTCTTCAGTATATGTCTTTCAAAATAATCTCGACGAGAAAATCAAAGAAATTAGTGATTATACTGAGGTTTACCGAAAATCATCATTCCGACCGGTCATTCGTAAATGGAGTAGGTAACGAGGGATGGAACTGTAATATCGTAAGTTATTTACACAACACTCCATTAAGTATCCTATGAAGTGTAGATATATATCCAGAATTAGTTGGAAATATTTATTAAAACAACTGACGCTCGACATAGTTATCCACAACGCCATCTCACGGCCACAATAGGTGGGCTTTTCCGTGAGTTATGCATTTCTTTCCACATTTCAGATACTTCTGCCGCCTCGCACTGCGATCAGTGTATGACAGATATCTGCATCTCTGTATCATTGAGAAACGGAATTTATTTTCAAAAATTCTTGAGAAGATGACATCGTTTTCCGAAGCATAAAATGAGTATGACCGGGGAAACAACGATAATATTACTTCCTTTTCTTCCTACTTCTTCTAATCCTGTGAGCTGCACTCACAATTCAATCGCAGAATTTCTTAAGATACTGGTTGTACCTTCGATTACTTTCAACTCTTCTTGAGACTTAAAGCTTTCCTTTTAGATCTATGTAATCTTCTTTTATGCTCCCTATATTATTCACTCTAAACGCTCTCGAGAGCACCGTAACAAGGTAGAGAGCTACATAATCAGAGATGGAGTATATTGATCTCTTAATTGCTCGTTTTTCTTAATAGCCCCCTCTGCTTCTGGTTTGTGCAAAATACGACGGACATAAGTAATGCAATACCTTTTTCCCGGCGAATTTCGGCAGAAAAAAAACGTAAAGTTTTTTTGCCATTGTTGGTTTTTGTTGAATATTATCACTTCAGCCCCTATAGTTTCATGAAGTTCCGTTAGGTGGCGGCGCTATACGTAGCCTTCAAAGTGACATCTGTAACGGAGGTGCGTTCACTGCAGAGAGTTGTCACTCAGTTTCTTTTGGCAGGAAAGCAGGGTATCGGAGATATTCATAGGCGCTTTCAGAATGTCTACGGAGACCTGGCAGTGAACAAAAATACGGTGAGTCATTGGGAGAGGCATCTGTCTCATATCAACGAGTTTTGTGGGACCAGTACGATCTCCTGCTTGACAGCTGGCCGTCCACAGATGTGACTACTACAATTGTTGAACGTGCGGACACTCTCATTGCAGGTGATCGACGGATCACAATTAAACAACTCGCTGCTCAGCTGGACATCTCTGTTGATAAACTTCCACCTTTTGGGGTGTTCAAAGGTATGTGCCAGCTGGATACCTCGTTGCCGAAAAGAAGACGATAAAGAGCAACGCTTGCTTGCGCGTTACGAGGCGGATCGTGACAATCTTTTGTCGGACTTCTTCACAGGTGATGAAAAATGGGTTGATCCTTTCGAACCGGAAACAAAACGGCCATCCATGGAGTGGCACCACACCACCTCTCGTCCGAAGAAGATTTTCAAAGCCGCACCCTCAGCCAATAAACTCATGGTGACGGTCATCAGCGACGCTAAAGGGGCTATTCTCTTTGATGTCCTCTGTCACTGTGCAACGATCAGCTCGGAAGAGTATTGTGCTACCCTCAGGACAGAGAAGAAACAACTTCAGCGAGTTCGTCACCTCAGAAATGCTAACAAAGTTTGTCTTCTCCATGACAATACAACGTCTCACAAAAGTCTGCCCACCATAGAGGAGCTCACAATCTTCATTAGACTCGTCTTCCTCATCTGCGCTATAATACGGATCTCGCACATTCAGACCTCCTTCTGTTTGGCCCAATGAAGGATGCACTGTGCGGGAAACAGTACGTAGGTGATGAGTGAAGCACTTGCCCACGAAAGGGAAAGGTCCAGAGTTCGAGTCTCGGTCCAGTACACAGTTTTAATTTGCCAGGAAGTTTCATATCAGTGCACACTCCGCTGCAAAGTGAAAATTTCGTTCTGGAAACATCCCCCAGGCTGTGGCTTAGCCATGTCTCTGCAATATCTTTTCTTCCTGGAGTGTTAGTTCTGCGCCCGCATCTCGTGGTCGTGCGGTAGCGTTCTCGCTTCCCACGCCCGGGTTCCCGGGTTCGATTCCCGGCGGGGTCAGTGATTTTCTCTGCCTCGTGATGGCTGGGTGTTGTGTGCTGTCCTTAGGTTAGTTAGGTTTAAGTAGTTCTAAGTTCTAGGGGACTGATGACCGTAGCAGTTAAGTCCCATAGTGCTCAGAGCCATTTTTGTTCGTTCTGCAAGGTCCGCAGGAGAGCTTCTGTGAAATTCGGAAGGTAGGAGAGGAGGTAGTCTCTTGGGTAGTATGTGGGTTGCTCAGTCAGTGGAGCACTTGTTCCCAGAAAGCAAAGCTCCCAAGTTGGAGTATCGGCGTGGCCCGTAATTTTAATCTGCCAGGAAGTTTCATATGAGCACACATTCCCTTCCACAGTGAAAATTTCTTTCTGGGCACATTACTACAGATTTCATATTCTACAGAAAAATTCTTGTTATCTAATACTGATATAGCACTTTTTGAATTGAAAAGATGATTCCCAGCAGCGAAGATGGGCTCTTAAAGTGTGCATTTTAGAGCCCATGTTTAATAGCCTCTTTTGTCATTTTCCTCCATACTACCTCTTCCAGAAGAACGGAAAACAAGGAGCTTGCAGTACAAAATATGAACAACTGCTCATAGCTCTTATGGTATCCATTTTAAAGGCAATGAATAAAATGTTCTCGGGTTTCCAACCGCGTCAATTGATTAAAACTACACGAGCTTTCGGCCAAGCACTCCTTCGCCATTGTCAAGTATTATGACTGCCAGTGGACTGTTGGTCCGCCCTTATATACGCTAGCTGCCGGCTGTGACGTCACTGGTGCCCGTGACATTGCCATATATGGGCATGTTTTGAGTCGGCGTTCGATGTGCCCTCTTCAACCGTGCGATCGCTGGATCCCACGCAGCGCTGAGCTGTAAGCCACGGTCTCTATTCAGGGTGTCGGTGGCACCAGTGACGTCACAGCCAGCAGCTAGCGTATATAAGGGCGCACCAACAGCCCACTGGCAGTCGTATCACATGACAACGGCCAAGGAGTGCTTGGCCGAAAGCTCGTGTAGTTTTAACCAATTGACGCGGTTGGAAACCCGAGAACATTTTATTCAATGTTATCGCCGCCAGACTGCATTCATACATTTCAGAGGCATGCTTACCAGGCATATTTTCTGGTTTTCATGAAAGGAACATTTGCTCAACGTTTATAAAGGGAATTTAGTTACACTTTATTCTGTTATCATTCTTAATACTTTATTTTATAACATCAGATGCTTTAAAGTGGTGGGAGAATGATGTCTTTAAACATGTTTTGTGCAGACACCGAAAGGTGAAAGTGAGTTATGTTGTGGTTCAAATGGCTCTGACCACTATGGGACTTAACTTCTAAGGACATCAGTCCCCTTGAACTTAGAACTACGTAAACCTAATTAACCTAAGGACATCACACACATCCGCGCCCGAGGCAGGACTCGAACCTGCGATCGTAGCGGTCGCGCGGTTCCAGACAGTTAATGTTGTGGTAGGTCTTGTAGCCCTTCAGTGCTTTGATGTTTGTGAAGTGCAATCAGTTGCAGGTGCGAGTTCGATCAGTCGATTCGAAAATAAATGCTGAGCTATGAGGTATTTACCTTGGACATAGCTGTAAAATCTGACAACAAAAGTGCACTTTCCGACGAGAGACCTGAAATTAATGGCGTCCATTGTATCGCCATTCTTTGTTGATGATATCCGCAAGTTCCTTTGTAAAGTACCCGATACTATACCGAATAGGGCTTCAGACATATTAGTAGCATCCGAACGTAGGTAACGTCGTGAACTTTTCGAAACTCAATATTTCAACAGGTTATGACATTGCTGGAAGTTGACAGACTGATCTCCCCATTTACGGCGAGGATATAAACTGACGCGAACAAACAAAATACAGAAGAGAAGGAACGTACTAGAATGTAAGTGTGGTGCACAAGATTGTATGAAAGGAAATCACTTACTATGGAAAAACCAAGAAAGAAGCCAAACATTTCAGATGTGGTTTTACTGATGAATGCCGAAAATTAAAAGGACTGATAAAGTAAGAAATAAAGTGATTCTCTGCATTATTGGTAAGGAGAAGAACGCGTGAAAAATATTGGCTAGAAGGAACGATAAGATGATTGCACTAAGATTAAAAAATCAGGCAATTTTTCAAAATCGTAGCTGACAAAGTATTATCCTGTATTCCGGTATTTATGTTCACTGTTAGTTTGGTGTGGAAACCGCATCCTCAGGTGCTTCCATATAAGTTACAGGTGTAGTCTGGTTAGCAAATAAGTATACATATGCATAGGAATAAAATACACACAATTCACAGGAAGTACGCGAAATAACCGACAAGCATAAATGGTAGCGAAAAACTAAACTTAAAAATAACGTAGGTTCAACACATGTCATTCATGGCCGAACAGAACTCATAGGTTATTGGCTACATGATTCCACTAAACTTAAAAATAACGTAGACTCAACACAGGTCATTCACGTCCGAACAAATCTCATGGGCATGTATTTCACGCGACAGTATAGTTATTGGCTATATGATTCCATGAATTTTACAGTTGCATCGAATACGTGTCGAAGAGATAAGCACTGCAGTGAACAATACTAATTAGATTTTATGACTTGTTATCGGTACTCCCTCTTCTGAGTTTCCCTGGCTTCAAGAACATCGTACTTAATTTTTTTTTGATTTTGAGAGGAAGTAAAGCGACAGTGAAGCTGAAAACAAACCGGTACTGACATGCTTCTTCAAATAAAGAGATATGTAAACAGACAGAATACGGTGCTGCGGTCGGCAACGCCTGTATAAGACAACAAGTGTCTGGTAGAGTTGTTAGATCGGTTACTGCTGCTACATTGGCAGGTTAACAAGATTTAAGGGAGTTTGAAAGTAGAGGTTGAACGTGGTGCTACAGTCGCGCACGAGTGATGGGGCACAGCATCGCCGAGGTAGTGATGAAGTGGGCAATTTTTCCGTACGACCATGAATATCAGGAATCCTGTAAAACATCAAATCTCCGACATTGTGACCGTAAAAAGATCATGCAAGCACGGGACCAATGACGACTGGAGAGAAACGTTCAATGTGACAAAGTGCAACCCTTCCGCAAATTGCTGCAAGTTGAATGCTGGGCGATCAACAAGTGTCAGCGTGCGAAACATTCAACAAAACATCATCGTTATTGGCTTTCGGAGACGAAGGCCCACTCGTGTACCCCCGATGTCTTCACAACATAAGGCTTTATTCCTAACCTGGGCCCATCATCGACGACACTGGACGGTTGATGACTGGACAAATTTTGCCTGGTCTGAAGAGCCTCGTTTCAGATTGTACCGAGTAGATAGAAGTGTACGAGTATGGAGACAACGTCATGAATCCATTGAATCCATGGACCCTGCATGTGATTAGGTGAATGCTCAAGCTGGTGGAGGCTCTGTAATGATGTGGGTCGTGTGCAGTAAGTGTGATATGGGACCCCTGATACGTCTAGACATGACTCTGACAGGTGACACGTACGTAAGCATCCTGTCTGGTCACCTGCATCCATTCATTTCCATTGTACATTCCGATGGACTTGGGCAACCGCGCAGGACAATGCGGCATCCCATACGTCCAGAATTGCTACAGAGTGGCACCTGGAACGCTATTATGAGTTTAAACACTTCCGCTTGCCATCAAACTCCCCAACGCAAAGATTATTGAGCATATCTGGGAAGCCTTGCAACGTGCTGTTAAGAAGAGATCTCCAACCCCTCGTACTGTTACGGATTTATGGACAGCCTTGCAGGATTCATGTTGTCATTTCTCTCCAGCACTACTTTAGACATTAATCGACTACATGCCACGTCGTGTTGCCGTACTTCTGCGTTCTCGCAGGGTCCTTAGATGTAGGCAGATGTACCAGTTTCTTCGGCTCTTCAGTGTATTTACTTAGCACATTACGTAGCTGCCGGTAACTTCGTTTTATGCTTTGCAAGGACTGTTTCTTCATACTCAATGGATATGAGAGTCAGCAGCAAACTAACGTCTGGAAGATTCCTCAACATATCGCCTTTGGAACATCCGCGAGCTGCAGAATGTACAATGTATGCAGTATCTTAACAGAGTGCGTCCTGCATAGATATTTCGAAGTCTTAGATTTGATTTTCGTCAGCTGTTATTTTATATGTTTATTTAAATTCTATATTTTTTATCAAATATAAATGTTAACTATCAATCTTTCAATCGTAGTTTTTAATAAGAATAGTATTTTTACTTTTAATTAGTCATCCCACCAAAAAATCTTAAATTACGATCTAAAACGCTAAACCACAAACAGAAAATTACATTCTTATAATGCTCTTTTCTAGAGACAGAACAGAATTATTGCTGGAGGTCATTTTTATTCATTTACCAGTTAACATTTAACAATTCTACAGCAAATTTATTTTCATTAGATTCCCCTTTTCTGCTTTTATTCAGTGCTAATCCCGTCTAGTACGGGGACTACTGTACTCAAGTTTTGCCAAATGCCTTTTACTCGTATTTAACTACTCGCCCGGAAGCAATTCCTGCGGCCGCACTCGTTGCTCACGTCAGGCAGGGAAATCAGGTACACCACCTGCCTGTGATCACGTAAACATTCTCATGTACGTGATCGTATTTTAGCTATCTCTATGTCGTATTTTCTGAAGACGAGATAGGGGACTAGCACATTTGCCTGAACGGGCGCGGGAAACCGCCTGAAAACTACGCTCATAATGGGTCGATGGGTGGTGCGGAAAACAAGTTCCCTAATTCGCTGTGTAAATTCGATCCTGGTCTGGCCGATCTGCCTGTCTCGCTAGCAACAATTCACTCTATACTTGCAGATAAACAAAATTTTATTTGATTAGTGATTAAAAATGAAAAATCATTAAAACTCTCTTGATTATTTCATAATTAACATTTCCATTCTATTATTACGAGCATTCCCTAAGTAATGCAATGCAGTCTTTTTCTACTAATTTCGATTGGAAAAATGCAGAACTTGTTATTAGACATCGTGGAATATTCCTGCTACAGCCCCTATATTTTCATGAAGTTCCGATTGCTGGTGACGTTATATGTAACCTTCAAAATTGAATCTCTAACGGACGTGCTTTCCAAGCATGTAGCTATCATGCGTTAATTGGAGAGAGCTGCACGGAGTTTCTTTTGGTGCAAAACCAGAGCATAGCAGATATTCATAGGCGCTTTCCGAATGCCTGAGGAGACCTGGCAATGAACAAAATCACGGTGAGTCGTTGGGCGAGGTGTCTGTCATCATGGCATCAGGGTCGCTCGGACTTGTCCCATCCTCCGGGAGTCGGCCGCTAGCACACAATTGTGACTCTGAAATATTGGACCGTGCGGACACTCTCATTCAAGGCCATCGGCTAACTACAGTAAAACACTCCACTGCTCCATTGGACGTTCGTATTGATAGTACTAACACGCTCGACTACTAGTTGATGTACTCAAAGGTGTGTGCCCGCTGCGTTCCTCGTCACCTAACACAAGACCATAAACAGAAAGGGCGGACTATTTATGCTTGCGGGCTACGAGACTGATCGTGACGATATTTTGTCCAACACCGTCACAGGCCATGAAACATGAATTCATCACTTCGAACTGGAAACAGAGTGACAGTCCGTTGAGTGGGGCCGTACGACCACTCCTCTGACGATAAAGTTCCATGCTGCATTCCGAGCCGGTAAAGTCATGGAGACCGCCTTCTGGAACTCTCATGTCCTCCCTTATGGTACAGCAATCAACCATGGAGAGTCCAGAATGAGATTTTCACTCTGCAGCGGAGTGTGCGCTGATATGAAACTTCCTGGCAGATTAAAACTGTGTGCCGCACCGAGACTCGAACTCGGGACCTTTGCCTTACGAGAGAAAGTGCTCTACCAACAGAGCTACCCAAGCACGACTCACGACCCGTCCTCACAGCTTCAATTCTGCCAGTACCTCGTCTCCTACTTCCAAACTTAACAGAAGCTCTTCTGCAAATGAGTTAATGGCAGAATTGAAGCTGTGAGGACGGGTCGTGAGTCGTGCTTGCGTAGCTCAGTTGGTAGAGCACTTGCCCCTGAAAGGCAAAGGTCCCGAGTTCTTGTCTCGGCCCAGCACACAGTTTTAATCTGCCAGGAAGTTTCGACCATGGAGAGTATTGTGCGATCATCAGGAAACAAAGAAACGACTTCAGAGTGATCGTCGCCACAAAAAATGAAAAGCAACTTCTCCTTCTCCATGACAACCCGAGGTCTCACTCAAGTCTGGGCAGCCGAGATGATCTTACAAAACTTCATTGGACTTCATCCTGATCCACCCTACAGCGCATCCTCCATATGTTTTACCCAATGAAGGAAGAACTCTGCTGGAAGCAGTACGTGGATGTCTGTGTGTGTGTGTGTGTGTGTGTGTGTGTGTGTGTGTGTGTGTGTGCGTGTGTGAATTCCAAAGGGACAAAACCTCTGACGTCTTCTGTTCCTGCCGGCCTCTGGTGGCCGAGCGGTTCTGGCGCTACAGTCTGGAACCGCGCGACCGCTACGGTCGCAGGTTCGAATCCTGCCTCGTGCATGGATGTGTGTGTTGTCCTTAGGTTAGTTAGGTTTAAGTAGCTCTAAGCAGTAGATCAGCAGTTGAGTCCCATAGTGCTCAGAGCCATTTTTTTGAGGTGACCACAGGCTATCTCATTGAAAGCAGAAAAATAGTTTCAGAGACAAAAAGGAGGGAAACATCTGGTGTACTGGAATCCTGAATAAAACAAAATTGCTTTCAGAAAAAATATGTTGACTCATTTATAGAGCGCTTCTCGTACATAAGTAATTTAGAATATATATATAAACGTAACCTATCGGAAACCTGAGATGAAAAATTTTAATCGCGAAAGGTATGTGCTAGGCAGCCAGACGAAGAGATTGGCAAAGGAAAATGAATTTCAGCGGGCTGTGTCAAAACAGTCAGAAAACTGATGACTGAATTATGAAAATTAAAAAAGATCTGGTATCGATGCTTCATAAGTAGAATTCAGGGTAAAATTCTAGTCGAGTGATAACAAAGACTAGTGGGATGCTAAAGGTGATGCATACATACGAGTGTAGTGTAATCATCTCCCGATTCTCGGATGTGAGCGGAAGGTAACATACTACCGTACTATACGTACCTTACAGTCCGCACTGTGCGGACGCTCCCTCTGGCAGAGAGTGTACTCGGAGAGTGTACCGGGCGACACGAGCCGTGACGTCACGGGCCGCGCAGAAGGCGCCTCACGTCCGCCGGTGTCGGTCCCTGGCGGGGTGTTTGCGGCGCCGTCCGCCTAACGGAGCCCTGGCGGGCCGTTACCCGGCCTACACGCAATCTGAATAATCGACTCGCTGCCGGCGGCGCCCGTTCTCAGGACGGTCACCCCAGACGCTTTGTTCCGCGGGGTCAACGGAAACAGAGCCCCGTCTGGAACTTCGCGTCCTCTGGAACACAACCGCCGCTTTCTTTTCACTGATAGGGATTCTCTTACCATTTTTGGAACGTTTGGTGACACAGTGTTGCTGTGGCTTATCAGGAGGTAGAGCAGGACTAGACGACCTCTTAAGCGTCTGAACATGTCGGCCGTGACTCTTAGCCATAACGTTAAGCGACGTCGAACGGCAGTCGGTTCGCCTAGAGCAGTAGTTGCCAAAGTTCCTGAGATCATTACCCCTGTGTGCTGTCAAATGTTAGATATTACCCCTTCCCGTTTCCCCATCACCAACGTCATAGGCAAATTAAGGTTTAAAATGGAAAAGATTTTCTTAAGTGATCCATTCTTGTTGTTGTAGTCTTCAGTATAGAGACTGGTTTGATGCAGCTCTCCATGCTACTCTATCCTGTGCAAGCTTCTTCATCTCCCAGTACCTACTGCAACCTATACCCTTCTGAATCTGTTTAGTGTATTCATCTCTTGGTCTACCTCTAATATTTTTACCCTCCACGCTGCCCTCCAATACTAAATTGGTGATCCCTTCATGCCTCAGAATATGACCTACCAACCGATCCCTCCTTCTAGTCAAGTTGGGCCACAAATTTCTCTTCTCCCCAATTCTGTTCAATACCTCCTCATTAGTTATGTGATCTACCCACCTAATCTTCAGCATTATTCTGTAGCACCACATTTCGAAAGCTTCTATTCTCTTCTTGTCTAAACTATTTATCGTCCACGTCTCACTTCCATACATGGCTACACTCCACACAAATACTTTCAGAAACGACTTCCTACCACTTAAATCTTTACTCGATGTTAAGAAAGTTCTCTTCTTCAGAAACGCTTTCCTTGCCATTGCCAGTCTACATTTTATATCCTTTCTACTTCGGCCTTCGTGAGTTATTTTGCTCCCCAAACAGTAAAATTCATTTACTACTTTAAGCGTCTCATTTCCTAATCTAATACCTGCAGCATCACCCGATTTAATTCGACTACATTCCATTATTCTCGTTTTGCTCTTGTTCATGTTCATCTCTTAGGCTGGCAATGGCAAGGAAAGCGTTTCTGAAGAAGAGAAATTTGTTAACATCCAGTATTGATTTAAGTGTCAGGAAGTCATTTCTGAAAGTATTCGTATGGAGTGTAGCCATGTATGGAAGTGAAACATGGACGATAAATAGTTTGGACAAGAAGAGAATAGAAGCTTTCGAAATGTGGTGCTACAGAAGAATGCTGAAGATTAGATGGGTAGATCACATAACTATTGAGGAAGTATTGAATAGGATTGGGGAGAAGAGAAGTTTGTGGCACAACTTGACCAGAAGAAGGGATCGGTTGGTAGGACATGTTCTGAGGCATCAAGGGATCACCAATTTAGTATTGGAGGGCAGCGTGGAGGGTAAAAATCGTAGAGGGAGACCAAGAGATGAATACACTAAGCAGATTCAGAAGGATGTAGGTTGCAGTAGGTACTGGGAGATGAAAAAGCTTGCACAGGATAGAGTAGCATGGAGAGCTGCATCAAACCAGTCTCAGGACTGAAGACCACAACAACAACAACAACAACGATGTTCATCTTATATCCTCCTTTAGAGACACTGTCCATTCCGTTTAGCTGCTCTTCCAGGTCCTTTGCTGACAGAATTACAAATTCATCGGCGAACCTCAGAGTTTTTATTTCTTCTCCATGGATATTAATTCCGAATGTTTCTTTTGTTTCCTTTACTGCTTGCTGAATATACAGATTCAATAACATCGGGGATAGGCTACAGCTCTGTCTCACTCCCTTCCCGACAACTGCTTCCCTTTCATGCCCCTCGACTTTTATAATTGCCATCTGGTTTCTGTACAAATTGTAAATAGCCTTTCGCTCCCTGTATTTTACCCCTGCCACCTTCAGAATATGAAAGAGAGTATTCCAATCAACATTGTCAAAAGCTTTCTCTAAGTCTACAAATGCTAGAAAGGTAGGCTTGCCTTTCCTTAATCTATTCTCTAACATAATTCGTAGGGTCAGTATTGCCTCACGTGTTCCAACATTTCTAGGAAAATCCAAAGCAATCTTCCCCGAGGTCGGCTTCTACCAGTTTTTCCATTCGTCTGTAAAGAATTCGTGTTAGTATTTTGCAACCGTGGCTTATTAAAGTAATAGTTCGGTGATTTTCACATCTGTCAGCACGTGCTTTCTTTGGGATTGGAATTATTATATTCTTCTTGAAGTCTGACAATATTTCGCCTGTCTCATACATCTTGATCACCAGATGGTAGATTTTTGTCAGGGCTGGCTCTCCTAAAGCTCTCAGTAGTTCTAATGGAATGCTGTCTACTCCCGGGGCCTTGATCGACTTAGGTCTTTCAGTGCTCTGTCAAACTCTTCACGCGGTATCATATCTCCCATTTCATCTTCTTCTACCTCCTCTTCCATTTCCATGATATTGTCATCAAGAACATCCATTATCACGACATGTTTAAGTATATGTGATGTGTAGGCTGGAGTTTTATTGTCACAAATCCATTGTACAATGTACGTCTCTAGTTGGTGTACTATGTGTGTGGAAGATGTTGTTCATACATTCGTTCCACAAGATATAACGTCTACCACACTGTGCCACGCATTACGCCAGTATCATGAAAAAAAAATTGTAATTATCTTTAATTCCTATAATCGGTTACAGTCTTCCTAAATAGTGTTAATAACAGTGAGCTTTTAGAAATAATATAGATTCGTGATGGAAATATAATTGAACCCTTTTGTATAAGGCTCGTGCTGAAATTCGTAGCATTTTTACGTAAATTTAATAAATAGAGGTACATATAACAGAGACCTTAGTCATCAATAATATATTCTCATTCACTATTAACAACAGTGTGCCAGCGCTGGGGTAACTTTTGGATTTCGCGACTGTAGAAATCAAATGATTTTCAGATGAAGAACTCGTTGATCCATGTTCGGAGCGCATTTTTATCTGGAAAGAAAGTTCCTTCAAGGTTTTTCGATAGAGAAGGTAAAAATCTGAGGCCACATGATCAGGAGAATAGCCGGCCGCTGTGACCGAGCGGTTAAAGCCGCTTCAGTCCGGAACCACGCTGCTGCTACGGTCGCAGGTTCGAATCCTGCCTCGGGCATAGATGTGTGTGCTGTTCTTAGGTCAGTTAGGTTTAAGTAGTTGTAAGTGTAGGGGACTGATGACCTCAGATGTTAAGTACCATAGGGCTTAGAGCCATCTGAACCATCAGGAGAACAGAGGTGGGCGCGGAATGGCTTCCCAATCCAACTCCTGTATAGTGTGTTTTGTCAGCGTAGCAGAAAGCGTGCGGAATTTTTCGTGGAGTAGCGTCACATCATGGAGTCATCCTGGTCGTTGTTCTTGGACTGCTTCGGCAGAAAGGCCCATTTGTTAACAATAAATGTCAGCAGTGATGGCTACACCTCGGGGAAACAATTCGTAATACACAGAATGGTTGCTATTCCACCAGGTGCATACCATTTATCATTTTTGGATGTGTGCAGGTGTTTATAGATGGAGTTGCTGCTTTGTTTGTACTCAACTATTCCTTCCATTTCCTTATGTTGGCATAAAGACGCCATTGTTCGTCACCAGTATAATGATTTAGGGTAGGAATGGTCAGTGGTGTTCGCGATCCAATTGACGAGCGTGTAAAGACACACATGTTGCCACCCAGCGATTTTTGTGGTTATGGGTTAGAGCATGCGGTGCCCAAACACCAAATGTTTTAAACTTCCCCACTACATGAAAATCTCTTACGATGGTGGAATTATCATAGTTCCTCATATTTGCCAGCTCTCGTGTGTACTGACGTGGATCATAGTGGATTAATGTGTTTAAACGATCTTCGTCAAACTCCGAATGTCTTTCTGATCGTGGGGAGCCACTAATATCAAAACAATTTTCTTGCTGTGCTCTGTTCAGTGCCTTTATTCTCATGCATGGCAAAAAATTTTCTGGATGCATCCGCTACTGTCACCATTCTACTGAACTCGGTTCATCAGAATGTGTGGAAAATGTTTCGATTTCTCCACATGGCATTTCATTTTCTAGCGGCCGCAGCTCCTCTCATTATCTCCAAATCAGAAAAAGACAATATGTAAACTCAAGCAGCAACTATCAACTACAACCAATAAATGGCAACCGATAAATAAACACATAGGAACCGGAATACCAACGTGTAAAACGGAATCGCCACGAACTTATGCACCAACCGAATAACTGCCCGTCAGAAAATAACAGTTTACCTCCCTGGAGATAACTACCATGAGGTTGGGAACCACTGCCCTAGGGGAAACGCATCTGTGGATTATAATTCGATTCATTTCAGAATAGATTATCTTTTTGTTTTATGTTCACTAGGTACTCTGATTTGTGAAGCTTGTGACATGATGAAACCGTCTTTCCAGCTGATTGGCTTGGAACCGAGCACCAAGTACCCTACCACCTGTACTGACTGTGCTTAAAGTACCTAATTCGCCATCTGTTACAAGTATGTTTCGACCTTTTCTTCATACTCACGATGGAATAGATTACCTCTGATGATGAAGGACGGAAGGGGGTAGCACAACCCAACTTTTATAAGAGTCGACTACAGACGGAATTACCGTAGCGTCACATTGGCTTGAACGTTGCTTACTAGTGAAAGTTTTCGCCTTTCGTGTGAACTTCTGCACAGTTTCGTTCTGTGGTAGGTTCGTATTAATAACACCAAGTCTGTCCATCCGTGATGATTTTGTCCTGAAAAGAATAGTCCGCGTTTTGTATTTCAGTTATGTAGTGGCAGGCGTCCATATTCGTTTTTGTTCGAGATGCAAGGTTTGCGTAATAGATTTTGCACACGCTTTTGTCTCCTTGAAAACATTTTGTGCATTGCCTTGGACACTTGAACCGAGGGATGTGGCACACTGATTAGCACACTGGACTCGCACTCGGGAAGACGACGATTCAAATCCTTGTCCGGCCATCCTGATTTAGATTTCTCATCATTTTTGTAAATCGGTCTAGGCAAATACCGCGGTGCTTCCTTTGAAAAAGAAACCGCTGACTTCGTTTCCCA
This sequence comes from Schistocerca serialis cubense, assembly GCF_023864345.2. Classification (NCBI taxonomy): domain Eukaryota; kingdom Metazoa; phylum Arthropoda; class Insecta; order Orthoptera; family Acrididae; genus Schistocerca; species Schistocerca serialis. The sequence continues at coordinate 1,211,595,592 of NC_064638.1, read as the reverse complement.
TCCTTCCGTAATCCGAACTTGTCCTCCCTACCTGATGACCTCGCTGTCGAAGGGACGTTAAACTCTTATCATCCTTCCTTTTGAAACTTGATTTAGAGATGTTGCTACATTGTGACTGGCCATACGACGTTGATACACAGCGGCCGCACATCTATTACTTAAAACTGCCCGCTGAAAACTGACAATCCAATTCACATTTGTTGATTACAAATGTCAGCGTGATCTGCCACCATAGTCACTGCGCTGACGTCGCTTATACATCAGGAATAAAATCAGCCTTCGAACTTTTTGGACAGGTGATCTATAAGACGAGCACAAATACACTAATAATTAGCCTCACACGATTGAACAAGAACAACTTACTACGTGACAAAGTTCAAAACTGTTCAATTGAACACGCAATTCAGGTCAAGCGAGACATACACTGTCTACTGGTGTCACATTACAGTAGAGCCTGGCAGATTACATTAGCGATTACATAGAGCGGTCTGTGGTCTTGGGTACCATAATAATTAAGTGATGCGATCGTAATTCCAGATGATGTCACTGTCGCAACTAGCGAGCAACAGCATCATTAACCGTTTTACGATTGACAGAAAAGTACTAATCGACCTCCTGTAACTTGTAGCACTCTGGTAAAGTGGCTGAACATGGCGCCTAAACGGTAGGTCCATGGAGACTGGCTGCACCCACCACGAAAACGTGCCTTCACGGCAGAAGAATTCGTGTCTCAATGTGGCAGAGCTGTGGCTATGGTGAACATTTTAGATCTCTGGTTTAGAAGGGAACGGCCGACTACGCAGAGGGTTCTCCTTGTCGTAGCCATCCTAACAGAGCTCTCTTTCACATTTTTTGCTTGTTTAGTTCCTTTGCGGTGCCAGACAGTACCTTCTTATAAGGTCCAGAAGCCCTTCTCCGGCGACTCTCTGGTGTATTAATGTGCGAAGGATTGGTCAGTCTTAGCACCAAGGGGTCTCATACTATGTAGAATGGTTCAAATCGCTCTGAGCACTATGCGACTTAACATCTGAGGTCATCAGTCCCCTAGAACTTACAACTACTTAAACCTAACTAAGTTAAGGACATCACACACATCCATGCCCGAGGCAGGATTCGAACCTGCGACTGTAGCAGCAGCACGGTTACGGACTGAAGCGCCTAGAAGCGCTCGGGCAGTACGTCCAGCTCATACAACGTAGAAATCTCGCTTGGCGAAACTTGGTAACTACTGAATTAATTGTGTGGTGAGCAAAATTATGGACAGTATCTTCACACTGGGGCATCATTTCTGTCTGTTTCATCTGCTCTTAGGACATGCATAAAAATCGTGAAACCAAAATAAAGTAAAATTTCGTTATTTCATATAGGACTAAGACTTTTAACCTCAAAAACTCGTTGATCACTAAATAACCTAATTCTGATGGTACGATAATATTATAACAGGCGTGGAGAGGAGAGTGTGGTGTCTCAAGCTTTTTATGTTGGTCTATACGGCACAAATGTTTTTCTCCCCGTAGCTATCGCATTTTCTCTTCTTTGATGCTGGTTACGTTACTTGACCTTTCGTCTCCCTCATCAAGTTTTAACGCTTCATATACGATCGAAAGTATCCGGACACCTATTAATGGACATAAACATATGGTATGTCCACCGCTCACCGTTATGGTGGTGTGAACTCTGTTGGGCACACTTTCAATGCAGTGTCTGAATCTGCTGGAATGGCAACCCATACCTCCTACAGAGCTGAAACTGGTGCAGTATTGGACGACAGAGTCTGGAGCGAAGTTAACGTTCAGACACAACCAAAATGTTTCCCACTAGCGCCAGATCTGAACTGTGGGCGCGCCGCTCCATTTCAGAAATGTTATTGTCCACAGACCATTGCTTTTAAATGTGCCGATTTATAAGAGCGTCCACTATCATGCTGATAAAAACAATTATTTTATCCGAACGCACTACACAATGATTCATACTGTGTTCATATCCTTTCGAATATTGCTATTCTTAAGCGCATTGCACTTATAGTAGCCCCACTCCCTCTGTACTTAACTGATTGCACTAAAAATGATGGCATGTAAAGTTGTCCAAGTATTCACATTACCCAAGCCCTTCTATCGGATTGCCACGCGAGTGTAGCGTGTTTCATCCCTCCAAGTCCCTCGTTTTCAGTCATTCGCTGTCCAGTGCCGTCTCTCTTCATGCCACTTGAAAGGTGGCTACACTGAGCCACAGCGCCAGAGATTGCGCCAAAGAGTTTTATTCCGCCGCCTCCACTGGCAGTGCTTGTCGAGATGTGGCAGTAGTCAGTGCTTGTGGAGTGGTAGTAGTGAGTCGGTGTTGAGATGTTGTAGTAGGGAGTGTTTGTTCCATGTTTTATGCAGTTTTGATGGGCTAGACAGCAGATGTTGTTCGAATGGAGATATTGTAATGATCAGAGTGATTTTCTTCAATATATATGAAGGTAAAAAAAATTCCCTTTTCTTTTTATTATTTCAATGTCTTAAATAATGCGTCATTACAGGTTCAGTCAACAAAGCATCTGGCTTGTGTTCTTGTATTAGAGTGTAATTCTGGTTTCCTTACGCAATTATGGTATTTCTATTTTTTTAATTACTTCAGTATAAATGGTATTTAAAATTTCTTGTCTTATTGACGAAGAACCGTGCCAGATGTGTACGTTGAATCACACTTCCACACACAGAACAATGACACTTGTGTTTTGGTTTCCTAGGTTTTATAGTTGCTGGGGACTTAATTAATTAATTGTGATAACGGAAATTTTCTTTCATTCTTTGTTGTTATTCTATGCAGTCAGATTGCGTACTAAAACTAGTCAGGGCCAACCGTTTACGAGACTTCGTAATCGGACTTACAGCTACGGAAAATTAAAAGTATTTGCATTTCATATTTGTTTAATTAAGCCCCCATGCACACTTCAAGCACTGATTAGGATCGCCTACAGGAACGTGTGTTTTGTGATGAGCTGCTTGGCCACTGTGCCTCGGTTCTTCAACGCCCTGCGCACATTGTGTTACCTGGACTTTGGAACTCACGACTGGTTTTCTCCGTTGACTTCGTGCCATCTACTAAAAAAAAAAAATATTCAAATGTGTGTGAAATCTTATGGGACTTAACTGCTAAGGTCATCAGTCCCTACGCCTACACACTACTTAACCTAAATTATCCTAAGGACAACACACACACCCATGCCCGAGGGAGGACTCGAACCTCCTCCGGGACCAGCCGCATTTATTACAAACACCCTTCGCATGGCTCGACGGTCGCTGTGTATCAGTGCTTGAGGTCAGCCTTCGATTAGCTGTGGCTGTCCCTTCGCGTTTCCATGTAACAGTTACAGACCAACTGCCGACTTTGGCAGCCGTAGAACTGTTAAAAGGTACTTTTCTTTGGTGAAGTGAGATCCAGTGAGTAGTATACGTTCGACGTCAATGAGATCCCTTGACCGTTCCATTCTGCTGTTACTTCCTCTTTACCAACAATACAATACTGCCTGCCTTCTTTAGATTGTTGGGTGCACCTCTTGTAATACGAGGGCTGTCCAGAAAGTAAGTTACGATCGGTCGCGAAATGGAAACCACTGGGAAAATCCGGTAAAGCTTCGCACAGATGTGTTGGTCAGTGTCTCTAGTATGCCCGTCAATCGTGTCGCGACGCTCTTTTCAGTTTTGAGTGAACAGTGAGCACGTAAAGATGCGTAGGGAATAGCGTCTCCCGCCAAGCATGAGGGCCCGGTTAGAGATTTCGCACTGTGCGCGATAGGCTGCATGTTGCGCAACTTCACTCACGACATCCATGGCGGGGTCCATCTTTGCAACCACGACACCACGCAGCGTGCAGAGTGCAGAGTGTCGCAAAGGCCTTCAACCACACAGTCGTCGGAGACGTGTTTGGCGGTAACCCGGTCTCGCTGAACGCCTTAGACACTCTGTCCAGCGAGTGCAGCAGAGTGGAGGTTCCCTAATGTTTTGGGGTGGCATTATGTGGGACAGACGTACGCCGCTGGTGGTCATGGAAGGCGTCCGACCGATAGTGCAACCATATCCGTAGCATATTGGCGAGACATTCGTCATTAAGGACGGCATTTCGCACTCCTATCGTGTACATCTTGTGAATGACTTCCTTCAGGGCAACGACATCGCTCGACTAGAGTGGCCAGCATGTTCTCCAGACATGAACCCTATCGAACATGCCTGGGATAGATTGAAATGGGCTGTTTATGGACGACGTGACCCACCAACCACTCTGAGGGATCTACGCCGAATCGCCGTTGAGGAGTGGGACCATCTGGAGCAACGGTGCCTTGAACTTGTGGATAGTGTGCAACGACGTTCAACTGGGTATTACAGGTACCGGTGTGTACAGCAATCTGGCCCACCACCTCTGAAGGTCTCGCTGTATGGTGTACAACATGCAATGTGTGGTTTCCATGAGAAATAAATACGGCGGAAATGATGTTTATGTAGATCTCTATTCCAATTTTCTGTACACGTTCCGGGACTATCTGAACCGAGGTGATGCAAAACGTTTTTTGATGTACGTGTATAGAGGTTCCGTGGTATCTTTGATCAGATAGTGCAAATCTCCGTTATCTAATGAACGCTTCACTCGTCAGTACGTGCTTTATTAGAGTACCCTGTTTTTCAGTTACGTTTTACAGTAATACGTCCGTCAACTCAATTCGATTTCGTGTTATAAGCGCGCAGTGTCACCAGAGATGATGTGTCTTCTGGAAGCTTTCTTGGACCATCTCTGCTTTAAAAGATGCACAGGAGATAATGCATACTGTTTATTATGAGGTGACAAGGCATAGTAGTCGTCATTGGTGTGTCATGAGTAATACTACGGCATAGTTTGAGGGGTACAGTTGCAGTAACGTTCTGAGGAAGTGGAACATGTTGATGTAATGGTTAATTACTTGAGATGAAGAAAGAGTTTAAGGTATTTTCAGATGAATATTTTATTGTGATTATTGTTATGTGTATTACAAGAGGATTTAATTTAAGGTAACTGATTTTAGCCTGTAGTTACGCATTCTTGGTTCAGCCATCCATGGACTTGAGTATAGTGAAAGATAAACAGCCATAAATAGTTTTCAAATTTGATTAAGGGGTAGGAATAACTGTTGAGCATTTAGTGTCACGTTTACCACAAGCATTTTTGAAAATATCTCATTTGATGTTAAAGACTACTTACGTCTGTCCACTCAGTAACTGTAAGTTTTTTGTGTATTAATGTTTGTGAAGCGAAGAAAGATAATTTTTTTCAATATATAAGTTTTCTAATCAGAAAAGTAATTACGTTTCATGTCATAATTTATCCCAAGTCATTGTCGGCATCCAAAGTCCATGCCAAATTAAGAGTTATCAATTTTAGTTATTCAGATTTGCTATGAACCAAGTATGCTCTAGCTATTTTTTAAAACAAAAAAAAGAAAGAGGGCATTTCACCAGGCGCATCTCAGTAGATACTTGTAGCTCAGCAAATGCGATGCGATTTCAAGACAAGAGTAATGTTACGGTGTTTTCTTTGTGCAACAGGTAAGCCAAATTTCAATAATAAAAAAGTGGAGTATTGCGTTTAAATGTTTCGTGATTCACAATGTTGAATTAAGACAGTTTCTGCCATTACGAATATTTAAACAGACAGGGAGGAGGTAGACATTTACAAGTTATTTTCTCGTAGTCAGATTTTGCGACACACACGCTGGCAGTCGAATTCTAGTGCTCGGTTTTTTGCAAATTGCCTATGTTGCTGGCTTATGTAAGCGCGTACTGCCAGCAGCAAAGCTCCCAATGAATAACAATAATCTTATTATATTTGTTGATATGACTCTCAAGTGCTCATAATTACATTCACCCGCCCAATTTCCAGCATTATCTATAAAAATCTCCCCTTGTCTACAGTGCTCACAGAGCACGCTTCAGATAGCGAATCTTATCGACCACTATTAGCATCCCATGTCAGCATCACTTTACTGAACTGGAGTGTACTGTACCATACTTGATACGAGTAGCTCCACGCTTTTCTCTCCTAATTCTTCTAATCCCATATAATGTCTGGCATAATTAAGTCATCATACGTCAATGTACCATTTTCTTTCAAAGAGATCTCACAAGGCTCTATCATCTGAACGCATCAAGATATCAACATGGGGTGAAACTTGACTAATGCACCGAGGCAGGTAGTTTATCTCGGTACCAGCTATGAGCTGGCGGCTCATGGGGTTGCCGCTCGCTGGCTGCTCTATTCCCCATATCTATATTCCCTTGATACATCGATACTTCAGTAGTAGAAACACTGTTTCCGTTTTCAACAAAATGGAGCACACAAATGGCAGAAAGGATCTGAAGAACAGGAATCATACGGAACCCGAATTGCATATTGGCCCTAAAGGGTACCTGACAATTTTTTTATTTTGAGGGGGGGGGGGGTTTGCCTCTCTTCCATCTATGTGCCTCTCTTCCCAAAACTTTTAACATACTGTGACTCTGCATACGGACAGCAGTGAATGAATTAACTACAGGCCTCGCAATAGTACGGTATCCAGAATGAATTTTTCACTCTGCAGCGGAGTATACACTGATACGAAACTACCCGACATATTAAAAGTGAATACCGGACAGGCAACCCGTGACACTTGCTCGTCGCAGGCAAGTGCTCTACAATTTGAGCTACCCAAGCACGACTCACGACCCGTCCTCACAGCTTTACTCACTCCAGTACCTCCTTTCTGATACTACACCCATATAAAATCGGATGGTTCTTTTAAAAATAAAAATATTTTGTTATCCTACATTTAAGTTTAAATCTACCCAAGTATAGGAAATACAGTCTAGCGAAATAGGACGACATTTTTTATAACACATAGTGTTTCTTTTTTAACTATGAACTTCTTTCCATGTCTAAATTCTTTCCTTGTCACTCAACATCATTACTTTACTAGGTAATGTCGAATAAGATGTATCGTATCTCCCGTTCGCTCCGAGGAAACCGTTGCAGCGGGAATGACTCTATGATTAGCTGATTCTCGCACTCTGAGAAGCACATCATTGTTACTGCCGGGCCGTGTCGTGTGATCTAGTTTTTCGGCGTTAATGGGCCCTGTTATTACTGCACTGCACTATGTGATTCTTCCCTGAGTTGTGAATTTGTGCTTTCCGGGAAGTTAGGCTATGCCTTGGTGTGGTCTGTATCCCTAGTTTTTTGACTGGTTTGATGCAGCCAACAACGAATTCCTTTCCTCTGCCAGTTTCTTCATCTCAGAGTAGCACTTGCAACCTACGTCCTCAATTATTTGCCGCATGTGTTACAATTTTTGTCTTGCTGTACAGTTTTCCCCTCTGTAGCTGCCTCCCATACCATGGAAACTATTCCCTAATATCTTAACAGATGTCCAATCAATCTGTCCCTTCGTCTAGTCAGTGTTCTCCACATATCACTTTCCTCTCCTATTCTGCACAGTTTCCTCATTCCTTACCTTATCAGTCCACCTAACATTCGCATTCATCTGTAACACCACAAACGCTTCGATTCTCTTCTGTCCAGTTTCCCTAGTCCATGTTTCACTACCATATAATTATGTCCTTCAAACATAGGTTATCAGAAATTTCTTCCTCAAATTAAGGCCTATGTTTGAGATTGTAGCCTTCTCTTCGTCAGGAATGCTAGTATGCTTTTGATATCCTCCTTGCTCTGTCCGTCTTTAGTAATTTTGCTGCCTAGGTAGTGGAATCTACTTTGTGACCATGAGTACTGATGCCATGTTCTTCGCTATTCTCATTTTTGCTACGTTTCATTAGTTTCATCTTTCTTCGATTTCTCTCAATCCGTCTTCTGCTCTCATTTGACGTTTCTTTCCATTCAGCAGCTCATGTAACTCTTCACTTTCACTGAGGACAGCAGTGTGATCGGGGAATCATATCATTGAAATCCTTTCACACTGAATTTTAGCTCGACTCCTGAACCTTTCTCTTATTTCCATCGTTGTTTCTTCGACGCATAGGTGGAATTGTAGGGGCGAAAGACTACAGCCTAATCCGAGCACTTCATTTCTGGTTTTCCACCCATATTATTCCCTCTTTGCTCTTGAACATTTTGTGTATATCCTGTCCGTCACTATAGCTTACCCCTGTTTTGCTCATAATTTCAAACATCTTGCGCCATTTGACACTGTCGAGCACTTCTCCAGCTCGACAAAACCTATTAAGGTGTCTTGATTTTTCTTTACTCATGTTTCCATTATCAACTTCAACGTCACAATCGCCTTTCTGGTGCCCATACATTTCCTAAAGCCGAACTGATCGGCATCTAACTTATCCTAAATTTTCTTTTTCATTCTTCCGTATACTATTCTTGTTATCAACGTGGATTTGTGAGCTGTTAACCTGATCAGGCGATAATTCGCGCACTTGTCAGCTCATGTAGTCTACAGAATTGGGTGTATGATATTTCTCCGAGAGGCGGAAGGTATACCGTTATACTTAAGCATTCTATACACCATCCTGAACAGTCGTTTTACGATTTTAGAAATTCTGATAAAACGTTATGTATCCCTTGTGCCTTCTTTCATATTTTCACTTTCATAGAGGCCTTCAGTGTACTCTTTCCACCTAACCACTCTCTCCTCTGCATCTAACAGTGGAATTCTCGTAGCACTCGTAATGTTACCACCCTTGCTTTAACTTCAACGAAGATTGTTTTTACTTTCCTAAATGCTGACTCAGTCCTTCTGACAATCATTTATTCTTCGATTTGATATCTTTCACACATTTTGTCTTCGCATTCCTTCATTTCCTATTCATATCACCCCTCAGCTTATTGTATTTCTGTATTCTTGGATTTCCCTGAACATTTTTGTACTTCCTTGTTTCACCGATCAAATAAAGTATTTTTGTTTTACCCATGGTTTCTTCCTCCAAACGCTTTTCTTACCAACTTCCGTGATTGTCCTTTTTAGAGGTGTTCATTGCGCTTCAGCTGTATTGCCCACTGTGCTATTCCTCGTTGCAGTATCTACAGCCTTAGAGAACTTCAAGCGAATCTCTTCATTCTTTAGCACTTCCATATCCCAGTTCTTTGCGTATTGATTCTTCCTGACTAGCTTCTGAAACTTCAAATTACTCTTGATCACAACAACATTGTGATCTGAGTCTATATCTGCTCCTAGGTACACTTTATAATCGAGTTTTTGATTTCGTATTCTCTGTGTGACCATGATGTAATGTAACGGAAATCGTTCGTCATCCCCTGGCCTTTTCCAAGTATACCACCTCTTCTTGTGTATAGCATCTAGAAACTGTTTGAGCCTCTCCACCGCTGCGCCCGATGAGCGCCCTGTTGTGGTTCACTCCAAAGTAACTTGGCTGTAATCCTTGAGTGTGGCGATTGTTGTTTTGTTTTAATGTGTTTCTCCTTACCATGTGATGCCTAACATTATTAGCGCCACCCTCTGTGCAAGTCGTGGGGGTGTGACCGTGTTCATAGTTTCTGCTTGTACTGTCATGAACGTTTACGATTATCGCGCTCTTTTGATTAGGTTCTGGTCAGATCTATTAGCACACCAGGTGCGCCGTCAGAGAGCTGTGAAATTTTCAGTGTTGGCACGATTCGGGGTTGTTCGGTGAGATTACTTAGCTGGTTCTTGGAGTCTGATTGGGTGTACTAGCGGTCTTGTACTGCTACCTGACCATCACATTATTAATAGTGCTGCGATTGTTGTCTGAAAATGACTTAAACTATGTTTATGACTTGGTTGTGATAGTATGCTTGTTCTTGGATCTTGAAAGTGTTTTAACTGTACTAGTCTTGAAATTCTAGTTTAATCTGTAAATGGCTGCTTCGGGTGTTGTTGTAACTTATTCTGAATTGCTTATTCAGGCAGATATTTGCTGAAAGTGTGTTATCTTACTAACTGACCTGTTGGTGTTTCTAGGCATCTTCTTGACGCATGACGCGTATTTTACGAGCGCCCTGCTGTGGTATGATGGGCCAGCTGCTGTTTCTGTAGTTTATGCGTGCAGTTGGCCCAACCTGACTAGGGTGAGCGCAAGGGCGGTACAATATTACTGGACAGCATTTGAGATTCGCCGCTGGCGTTACCCTGTGTGATGCGGCTCTACCGACTGCTGTTTTTCTTCCCTGGTTTGCGTGAGCGTAAATGTTTCTGGAGTTCGCGTATTTTTGTCTTTTGGCTTATATTCTGTTTGGTGTTGTGCCCTTTCTGTATCTTAATCAGACGGGCAATTTGCTGGCCTTTGTATCTCTTAAATTTATCAGCTTTCTCAAAGGACCATGTTAATTTTGATTTGCAATTTGAAACCAATGAGTTAGTTTTGTAATGGCGACTTCTGCCGCTGAATGTATCAGGATGACCAAATGTAGCGGGAAGACACCAAATGTAGTAAATGAGTGCCAGGAGGTAGAATGTCCCGTATTAAAACTCATCGAGAACTTCCCAAGTGGTTTATTTGTTTCCACTACCGCACCCCATTCCTCTCGGTCCGCGTCACAGGGTGCCCCAATGGTGAGGCCACCGCCCCAGAGACCCAGTGCAACGTACTGAGTGTCAACCTTGTACGCCAGTGGAGTGCGTCGTCGTCAGGATGCCAGCAGTTGGCTCAGCAGTCAGCGTCAGTGCCGACTCAGCACTGCTCGGTGTGAGCCATGCGCAGACAGCTGCTGCTTATTCTCACCGGCGTGGCTGAGATCGCAGCGTCCGAATCTTCGGCCTTCGCCTTGCGTTGCCTCCAGCATGTGTTGGAAGTCAGGACGACTAGCTCACGGTAGCGAGCCACGGAGAGGCCCGCCGCTGGCTGGCTAGCTATGGACTCCGTGTCGGCCTCAGAGGGTCGAACCAATGACCCACAGGGGACTGGAACGCTGGCGCCCCATCTGCTGTTGTGTGTAGCCGATGGTGTGATATGCTCCACCGTCCAGGAGAGCTGCCACACTTGAATGACTCTCGTTAGGAAACGGCACCTATTTATACGTGGCTGTGCAACCTTGTTTTGCTAACGTGAGTCATGTACTTGGTTGCGCCAGTGGGCTCCTTCTGCCTGTAGCTTCCGCCATGCAGACCGCTGCATTTGTGCTTTTCACTGGTTTGACGGCCCTGTGGTCTCTATTCTACTTCGCAACCGTTGGTATATGCCTGAAATGATAATAAATCAGAATACCTACTACAGTGGACTTCATTTATGTATTTATTACAAAGAATATAAGACATGTTCAAGTCTTACTGGTAAAAACAATCTTAATTCTAAAAAGAAAACCACCCTCCGTCACGGAAGGTTACAACTTACAAGACATATCGTGGTGCTAATAACCTAGCACCCATGCGCAATTCACTGTGACGACAGTCATACTATCAAACACTTTAGTCCTTGTGTTGTTATACAAGGAACAGTGTACACTGGACCAGAGTGGAGGAACACATAAATTTGAATGACATAAAATTTATGTGAAGGAGGGTCGTTTTCTTTCTAGAATTAGGATTGTATCCTTTCGCATGGTTTGAATGTGTCTCACATCCTGCGATAAAAATTACATCCCTCCACCAGCATGTATTCTCATTTACGATCATTTCGTCCATTTGATTGGTTACCTCAGATCTCATAATTTTTTTGCAGTTTTTACTAAATGTCTTTTATGAGTAATGTGCTAGTTTACTGATGACAGCCAGTACGTGAACATGTTCTGTTACAGTGTGACTGTGTGCACATTTAACTTTTTACCTTAGTAATACCAACGAGGGGGAGGGAGCGGTTTCGTAGGCCCACTTACTCACATGTTGTATCCATGTCCTTTGATACAGGAACTTGAAATCAAAGGTGATTGTTTATTACTGCATTTACATTGGAGTGATTATAGGGTTTGTTAATTAAAATTACTTTATTCGATTTTGTTCTCCATCTGTCTTAGAAGTTACCAAGTCACCTCCACCGCCCCCTCCCCCTTTTCCGACGGTAACACCAAGTAAAGATTTCGGTGGTTGAGGCTTTGGTTTTAAATATTTAAACGAAACGAGCTTTTGCATTGTTGTCTTCAAACATGTCCGAAAGAACAGATACCATCTTCATATAGTTAAGGCTAACCGGCCATTGACCTTCTTGTTCTATGAGGGTGCACACGTATTGCCCGAAATCTTACGGGACTCGGTAAGATTGTCTGCCGCGAGCAATGACTGTAATGTGCAAAGGCACTACGAATGTAGTGTGTGGACATTAAGTCGGGAATGTGGGTCTCACGGGAAGCGTGCAAGGGATAAGTCCCTGCAGTCGCACTATCCTCTGTGCCCTCGGTGGCTCAGATGACTAAAGCGTCTGCCATATAAGGAGAAAATCCCGGGTTCGATTTCCGGTCGGGGCACACATTTTTAACTGTCTCCTATTCGAAAAGTAGGGTCTTGATTTAATTATAATTTCATATTTTTATGAAATCGACCGTTATTATTTTCGTTGTTTCTGCTGCTGTTGAACAAGTAACATGAATAGATAACGCTCATGTGGCAGTTCTATTGAATGCTTGCAGAAATCTTGAACGTACAAGATTTAGATGACTGAAGTGGATGATGAAGTAGAACAAATTGGAATATCTTCACCGTCTGAGAATGAAGATGAGGTTCAGCCCAACATACCAGGTGCTACTGATAACAGCTGTTAGAAATTCATTGCCACAAGTGTATGCGAATATGTTACGGAGCCATCTCGAGAAATCGGCAAGCAAAATAGAGAGCGGGAAAGAACGGGGCTAAGAAAACAAGGACAAATTGAATATCCAAAAGAGGCTATAGAGCTTTTCTTCATACCTCATTTTATGAATCAAGTAAACCTACAGTGAAATTAAGAGGCTTCTCGACTAGGTATTGAGCAGAACTATGAAGATAAGTTATTTTGTTACACAGAGCTCTTACTAAACATAGGTTCAAACCATGACAATAATATACCTGTCCAAGACATATGATCTACGCTTCAGAGCCCACAAGTGTACTATGGATCAATGAGCTAGGCGCGATTTTTCTAGCTGAATAAAATACTGAGGTTTGATGAGAATAATACAAGAGAAATTCGTCGCCAAACTGACAAGTTTTTTCCAGAGAGGGGAGTTTTCGAATGCTTCATTTCTTCATTTCCATTGTATTTAATTCCTGGACTAACACCACTCTGGATGAGATTTCGTTTTTTCTATAGTCGCTGCCCAATCAAGGTTTTTATAAAAGAAAAACCTGGAAAATACGACATTCGAATTCGAGTGCTTTCTGATTCTGAGGCTAGATATGTGATCAACATGGACGTCTATACATGAATGTCTCGAAACGCATCTAAGTGGACCAATGGATATTGTAAACAGACTAATAAAACACACTGAGAAATCAGGCCGTAATGATACCACAGATTAGTACCACACTTCAGTAGAGCGTGTTGAGACTCTGTGGAACGATTTTGACCTCATAATTTTGGGCATTCTGCGGCCGAACTGATGACACACTCCTGAAGAGTTGTTGAAGACTACAATGGCCGCAGTGTACGTTCATCCATTTGTTCGAATACTGGCCCTAAGATACACAGGCCGGCAGTTACTATGGCGTCAACTGTAGCCCTTGAGAAACCAAAGCGGCTATTGTTGATGCTTTCGATTTATCATTCAGAAATGGTGATTACTGAAGAGAAAAAAAGACTAACATATATGTTTTTTTTTTAAATTCTACAAATGGAGGAATGGACACCATAGATTAGATGGGAAGACATTATATCACGGAGAAAGGGTCAAGAAGTTGGCAACATGTCTCTCTTCAATACACTCATTGATATAACAGCAATAAATGCACATTCAATCTTCCTTCTCAACTTTCTACGTTGGAAAAAGTATTGGCTAAATCGCAGAAGAGTTTTCTCACTAACTTATGTCTTGAAGTAATAAGGCCTCATGTAGATAAAAGGACTCGCAATTTTTATGGGATTCAGATGCCAGTAATAATAACAATGGCAATAATAATATCAGTAATAATAGCAATGGAAGCTTAGCTGTACTAGGGAACCTTCAAATCAACAGCAGCGCCAGGAACAAGTGCAAGGTGTCACCTATGCTGCCAACAATCTGCATCTAAAAAGATTAAGTACAACAAGTTGGGAAAATCAACTGTAACCTGCTCTCACTGCCACAAACACGCCTGTGGAAGACACAGCAAGAAGACAATGTTGTGTGAAAACTGTGTTTCAAAATGAGACAGTAAATTCTGTTTGCTTTATTTTGTGGTCGGAAATTAAATAATTGTTTTTTGTAAGATAACACTGTTACAAACGTTACTGGGAAAAAGTTATGCAAAGTGAATTACAAGATTTTTTTGATTTTATTCCTATTACAATTTAATTTTTACTCTCCAGTAGCCTACACAAAAATAATGTCTAAGCAGTGCTTTGTGTTTTCATTGGTATCAGAAATCTCGTCACGTTGAGTTTACATGAAAACAAAAATTACCTTCTTAATGTTAGGGTTTATACAGTATTTTGAGGAGTGTGGCGTCCTTTACCGGTCCTACTTTGTATCTGCGTATCTTCTATTATACACCTAGACATTATATTGTACACTTTTTGATGTTCTAATGTACAAAGGCCTCAGGATGACATCAGTGAATGCTGAAACTGCTAGCCTCAGGAAAAAAATAAGAAGTGACTGAAATATAGTTGGTTCTATATACATTTAAATCTTTTTCGAATCTCTAAGCATTTCTGATTTTATTATAACCGCATGAAATATATGAAATTTAATCAGTTACTACAGTGATTGTTAGTGTTAAGTGTAAATGGCAGTATAAATTACACAATTAATTAATCAGCCGCGTTTTGAGTTTTTAACATAAGATGACGTATATTTGCCGGTCATAGATAATTCGCCAACGTTCCTCCAGAGGTGTTCCATAACTCTTTTCGAAAACGGCGTGATGCAGGAGGTCTAACATATAGCTTTTGTTTTCCTTTTTGCCGAAGAATGCACAACCAAATCATATATAGTTGTAAACTTGTAGCTGGGATTCACACTCATAAAAAGTTTTTTTGAAGGACATCATCTTTCCGACAGTGACTGTTATAAGTTTTTATTGCACTATTGCAACTTCAGCCTTAGGCCATTATCAAGTGCTGATATTATGGCTTTAAGCCATGCCAACGTAATGTAAGCTGACACATCTGTATGTCGTTGTCAATACTGTTAAATACTCGCGTGACGTTGTTCCACTGTGCGAGCACACGTATTCAAGCATTGTAAAAAAACATAATCTGTAATTCCACACGTTTGTTAAACCATCATTAGTCACAAATGCATTAGACCAGAGCTGCAGTCTGCAGTTTGGAGTTCCAGAGAAACACGAAGACCACCAGCGAGACCACCTAATAGCTGGGATAAGGAACTCAGGAAAGTTGCGTTTTTCAACTGGCAGAAGACAGCAGTGGACAAAGATGCATGGAAACACCTCTTAAAAATGTATTTAATAACTTATAGAGGTTAGATCTTGTATAGATTCAATTAGCTGAACAATAAATAAATACACTTCAGTTAAAACTTCCAGGATGTGAGGCCGTCGATATTTAAATATGCTTCCTGACGTAACGGCTCCTAATGCAGGACGACTTTCTCTTGGGCAAACATCTTCATTTCAGAGTAGCAATTACATCCTCAATTGCATCTTAGTAGTATCGCAATATCTTTGTTTCACCACAATTTTTACCCTCTGCAGCATCGTCAAGCACAAGTGTGAAGTGCCTGACAGGAGTCGTTGTAAAGTCAATACCTAGTTTTAATTTTCATTCACCTAGAAAGTAGCCTCGTCTCTTACTCGTGTGTAATAATGTTGGGTAATATGTGGATTACATCTTATGGTTTCAGAGGCTGATCGAGTGAAAACCAAAAATATGCCTGATGTACTCACACTGAAAAACAGAGCTAAGATTGCCGCCATGTATGAAGCTTGGCGTCCGGTTGTGCATGTGCATAGATTGTAGCTTTATGAGTGAGATAGGAACGCAAAACGTAAATCTTAGACATTAAAAAACCTGTCATCATAAATTAATGTCCGCTGGTAGTGTGAACGATTCAAATTTATCTGGAAGACCCCCAACATCGAAACTAGAACACAACGTGAATGTTGTTCACATCTTCGAACAGAACCTTCAAAGTCAATAAAACAAGCTGCTAGATAAACAGGATTGTCACTTCACATGATAATGACCATTTGAAAAAGTGAGCTACTTTCTCGACCTTGGAAGCCACATTACGTGCAACAACTTTTCAATGAGATTTCCGACAAAAGAATGAAATTTTGCGAGAGTATGCTTGGTTGAACAGATGATTTTCCCGATCTGTTTGATAATGACCTGTGCTCGTATGAAGCTATATTTCATCCTGGAGGCTTCGTAACTGTCACGATTGTCGTTATTGATCAAGTCTGGATCCAAATGCAATCACGAGCGTAGGTAAAGTTCACGTGTGGGGTGACGTCAATCAGAGTCACTGATCCATACATACTACGTAACACCATAAATGGTGCACGAAACTTGGAGATGCTTCGAACGCACGTATGGCCTGTAACTGAAGAATGGGAAATGGAAGTGATTAGCTATTTATGCAAAATGGAGTTCCGCTCCACTACGAAATTCCGGTGAGAGAATGACTTGATGGCAATTTTCCTTGCAGATGAATTGGCCGCCGGGGACTGACAGATGCCCTATACGCAGCCCATGCGTCTTCGTCCTTTGGGTTTCGGCTAAGGAACAAGTGTACAACTTAAAACCAAAGGATATTATGAGTTTTGAACAAATTATCCGAAAAGTGTCTGCAAATATCCCAGTAGAAACGCTTAGAAATACCATGGAATATGTTCCTAAAAGATTTAGTATTGTGAGGAATATGCGTTTGCACACGTTAAAATGTAGCTTAATAACCAATTGGTATACTCTGACAATTTATTCAGTGGAAATAGAACTATGACAAGTTGTATACCTTTTGAAACGTTCGCTGTTGCAAATAGGTACTGACTTTGCTACCACTCTGTACGATAACAGTTTAAGATCAAATGGAACACACCTATCACAGTAAGGGATGCACAGACAGTTAAATCAAAACACAGTGTACCCGCTCTGAGAAGAGTACACTTTACTGATGCGTAAGAGAAGAAATTTCCTGTTTTTCATGCTAGCAAATTCTCTTTAAAAATTACAGTACTGTCTTGAAACAAATAAATATAAGTTTTAGCTTCTGCTAAATCGCTGTGAATAAAGTTCTGTACGTCAACCATATGACACAACACTCTCCTCTTAGCATGTCATCAGTGGCTATAGCATCGTTTGGATATCCCGAACGCTTTACGAAATATGAGGGATGTTACGATCGGAAATAAACAGGCTAATTACAATGAGTTTTCTCGAGATTGGAGGTAGATGAAGGCCTCCTTCCCAGTTTAAAGAAAATTTCAATAACACATAAATTTCATTCGTAACAACATAAGATGTAATATGCACCAAACACAAAATAACAGCGACCCCTGTTTTTCATTGTAAAGTTTTCATATTTGTTTTTTATACAGGAAATATCGCATTAGCTACGACCATTAACGAAATTATGAGCGTTTAACCATAAAGTTGACATACACTGCTGGCCACCGTAAATGCAACACCCTGAAAGAAGCATCCGAATCAAGTGAAATTTACACCATGGGTTTGCAGCGATGAGATATGCAACTGATTAGAATTTCAGCGCAGACGCACATCACGCGCGCCTGTGGCGCCACCTCATAGCGCAATTTAAGGCTTGGCGATTTCGACGAGTGTACGTTCGGCACGTGTGTTTACCTTGTGGTTGTTTCACATGACGATCAGTTATGCCTCGTAGACAACAGAGAACATCGTTTGCTCAAGTATCCGAGTTCGACAGAGGAAGGATAGTGGCTTACCGAGATTGTGGATTATCATACAGAGAAATCGCTAGTCGCGTTGGACGAAACCAAACAACTGTAATGCAGGAGGGTACGACGGACCGACGTGGTCGATCGCATTCATCTCGGTGCACCACTGCACGTGCTGATGGGCAAATTGTGCGCATGGCAGTGACGGATCGCTCAGTGACATCCCGAACCATAGCACAGCACATTGCGTCTGTAACGCATCATCCAGTGTCTGCGCGTACCATTCGACGCCGTTTACAGCAGAGTGGTCTGTCCGCAAGACGTCCGTTGCTTCGTCTACCATTGACGCAGAACCACAGACGTCTCCGTCGCCAATGATGTGATGACAGACGGATGTGGACGGCAGAATAGAATGACGTTGTCTTTACTGACGAGGCACGCTTCTGTCTGCAGCACCACGATGGTCGGATTCGAGTGTGGAGACACCGTGGAGAGAGGATGCTGGACAGCTGCATTATGCACCGCCACACTGGTCTTGCACCGGGTATTATGGTATGGGACGGTATTGGATATTACTCTTGCACGCCTCTAGTACGCATTGCCGGTACTTTAAATAGCCGGCGCTACATATCCGAGGTGCTGGAGCCAGTTGTCCTTCCTTACCTTCAGGGCTCGGCCACAGCCATATTTCAACAGGATAATGCGCGACCACACGTGGCACGCATTGTCCAAAGGTTCTTCGTCAATAATCAGATTGAAGTGTTTTCCTGGCCGGCTCGCTCTCCGGATCTTTCGCCGACAGAAAACATGTGGTCCATGGTTGCTCAACGAGTGACCCAGTTTACATCCCCAGCTGCCACACCAGATGATCTTTGGCAACGTGTGGAAGCTGCTTGGGCTGATGTACCCCAGGAACACATCCAACGTCTCTTTGACTCAATGCCGAGACGTGTGGCAGCGGTGATCTCCAACAATGGCGGCTTCTCTGGCTACTGATTCTGGCAGGAACCACATGTCACAAACGTCTGTAAACGTAATCATTTGATACTTGGTCAACATGTTATCTACAAAATAAATTTTGTTGTGCTACCTCTTGTCTTTCTTGGTGTTGCATTTACGGTGGCCAGCAGTGTATATGAAACTGCAAGTAACGCAGAAATCGAGTTCTTTTTCTGAATAGATTCTGTAAAATCGTTTGAGAAACACTGCAGGCCGTGTCACTCGATCCTGTTCAGCGCTTCGTCAAGCCCGGCCCAGTCTGGCTGACGTCACATCGAGCGCGCCGCGTGGGCTTCTGTTTAGGTGGTTGTGATACGCGTGGCCACGGTTACCCGCGGAAGGCGCCACAGGTTTACCAGAGAGATGAGTTCATTGTCGGCTAGCAAGAGGAACTTTGTGAGCCGTGGAACCGGGCAACATGTTTAAAGAGTAACAACTCCCTATGCGGGGTGTGCCCTAACTGTACGTGTACACAGTCTACTAGGGGAACAGATGGCGCTACTTCTCGGTGTCCAGAAGAAAACGGTTGATCACAGCCTGAGACGGGGGATGGTGGGGAATTTAGTTACTGCAGAACTGTGCCGAGCTCTGAGTATTGTTGTTTTGAGGCCTACATGTGTCAGTTGGCAGCTGGCTGGCTATGTCAGAGTAAATTACTGTGCAGCAATCGCTGAACTTGGTGTAGTATCCCGGCGTATGATGTAATGTATCCATAAACGGCGAAACTATTAGGATGCTGTATAAGTACGTAGTGTTTTCATTTAGCGTGTTGGTTTTCCGGTCGCTATTACATTTATTTATCGATTGTCATCTTTTATTTCTACTTCACTGTTGCTATTTGAGTTTACATATTGTCATTTTGTTATTCGGTGAAGCTATGCACGCTAGACAATGGACTACCAAGTAGAGATATCGGCACATTTCCGAAACACGCTTTTGTTTCAGTACAATAGA
The DNA here is from genome assembly GCF_023864345.2 of Schistocerca serialis cubense. Classification (NCBI taxonomy): domain Eukaryota; kingdom Metazoa; phylum Arthropoda; class Insecta; order Orthoptera; family Acrididae; genus Schistocerca; species Schistocerca serialis. The sequence goes on along the minus strand of NC_064638.1, from coordinate 1,211,575,725 downwards.
GGGGTGACGGCAGCGGTGGCAGCCAGAAACTTTTGCTGTATTTATGCGCTGTCTGTTTATTCGGACATTGGGTCAGACGGTGGGCGTGCCAGGGTAGTCTGTATAATTGCTAGGACAACAGTGTCCGGTTGGCTATGTGGTCAGAGAACCGGGCTAGCGAATAGGAGACCTTAGTTCGAATCCCGGCTTACTATAAGTTTTCAACGTTCCCCAGGGATTTAAATCAATGTCTGTTCGCAGCCAATGTTAATAATTCCTTTGTTTCTTCGAAATTTTTGCGCCACGCATGCTATTGGACAGAGCACGGTAAGAAAATAGTTTTCTCGTTTTAAGCGTGAACGTTTTGTCATTACAACAGAGACATCTTGAAGAAGCAGTTCAAGAACAACGACCAGGAAGACTGCGTGAAGTGATGCTACTGCACGTCAATCCATATTCTGATAGACTGACATAGGACACTATAGAGGACTTGTGTTGGAAAGTCGTTCCGCACCCATCATATTCACCTGGTCTTGGCACTCAGATTTTCTCCTTTTCCGCTCTCTACCGAACAAGGAACTTCCTTTCCGGATGAACATGCGCTCCGAAGATGACTTGATTCTTCGCTTCAAAAGCACCTGAGCTCTACATCCTAAGAGCGAAAAGGTATCCAGTCTGACAGACTACTCTAAATAGTGAAGGTGAGTATGAAACGACAGAAAAAAATAACAACACCAAGAAGAATTTGTACGACATAAGGTAAAGTTGGTAGGCGTGTCTCTACATCTGACCGGTGAAGTATATTCAAATTTCGCGCCAGTTGCATAAGGGAGGCGCTAGGAGCGCCCCTATAACGGTGCAAATTACGTTTACTTTAAATACGTGCTGCAACTGCCATGAGCGTTACTTACGTTTGAAACTGGACACGGTGAGCTGATGTTAGTAAAGAATACAAGGCGACAAAGACGCAATTATCAACAATTCAGTGAGTTTGGACAAGGAGAGAAGTGCTGGTCAGGGGACAGTACGATCGCAGGAGACCAGAATCTGGTCGGCCACATGGCACTACGGGCATGAAAGACCACTGTGTTCGGCGTATATTCTGGTGCATCGCACTGCAATTTGAGGAGCAGCTGACACCACAGTGACACCATGAAGTGTTACAAATTGGAAACCTAAAGGACAGCTCCGAGCCAGACGACCTGTAGCGTGCTTTTCAATGACCCCAAATCACCGACGTTTGCGACTTACTTGCTGTCAAGTGAGAGCTCATTGGAGGGCAGGGTGTCGGTTCGAATGGCTCGGAGCACTATGGGACTTAACGTCTGAGGTCATCAGTCCCCTTGAACTTAGAACTACTTAAACCTAACTAACCTAAGGACGCCACACACATCCATGCCCGGGACAGGATTCGAACCTGCGACAGTTGCGGTCGCGCGGTTCCAGACTGAAGCGCCTAGAACCGCTCGGCCAGACCGGCCGGCCAGGGTGTAGGTCTGTTGCGTTCTCTGTTGAACGACGGTTTTGCCTCGCTTGCAGTGTTGGCCGTGTGCTGGTTAGCAGGAGGCTAGCTGAGAGCCTGCAGCCAACCTCGATAAACTGTACCTACAACTGAAGTTATTGTCTCGAGTCCCATTTCGTATGACAGCATTAGCACTCTCGTGGTTTTCTCACGCACACTGACTTCAAAATAGTACGTCAGTGTGGTGATTTCACCTGTTGTGATGCCATTCATAAACAGCACGCCAGCGGGGATTTTCCAACAGGATAACGCTCACCCGCACACTGCCATTGTAACCCAGCTTGTTCCACAGAGTGTCGACCTGTTACCTTGGCCTGCTCGCTGCCTAGATCTGTCTGCAGTAGAGCACGTATGGGATACATTCGGACTACAGCTCCAGCGTCATGCACAACTAGCATTACGCGTCCCTCTTTTCACAGACCGAATGCAACATGCGTGGAACGCCATCCCACAACACCCGTAAGCACGTTTGCGTGCGCTCATTCAGTATTCTGACGTTTTCACCGCTTATTAACGTACCAGCATTTCATACCTGCAATGGCTTGTCTCGTGCTTGAATTAATCTGCGGTTTTGCAACGTTAATCACTTAAATATGTTACCTAGACAAAAGTATTCCCAAAATTACTCTACGTTAATTATTTTTTGGTGTCGCGTCAGCGTATTATTGATGACTAAAGTCTTTGATTTGTATACCAGTTGCGATTATTAAGCTTATGGAAAAGCACGCAAACTTATGCAGTATGGAAGTGAAATTCGGCTTTCCTCAATAGGGTCGAGCTGCATAAGTGATCAATATTTAATAGGACTGTGATTATTGTACTCATACACAGACTTGGATTCAGTTATCATATATAGCCATAAGTTTTTATGTTGTGCTGCTTTCCTTTGTGCAATACGTATCTCTATTTAGTTGAATTATCCGTGAAATTGTTCGTCTTAATGTAATAATAATAACAATAATAATAATAATGTTTGCTCTTATTGCTTCTTTATACGGAAATGTCAGTCACATTAGCCTTACATATTGAAACTGTCATATAGAAACAAACTCGTTCAATTTTTGTACAGATCTCTTTAATTCATATACGTCATTGTCTACTGCAATACGATAACCAGCAAACCAAATTTCCGTTGTTAATAATAAAAGTGCCGATTACTGGATTAAGACAGTTTTTATAACCGCATCAGCATGAACATAAAAAATGCAGTAACACTGCGCACTCTTCACTGATTCCTTGGGCAACTAGAAGTCGATTCAAATTTCAGAGGTTATATCTTTGTGTTATTATAGGTGTTTACGAAGGGTATTAATCTGCAAACATTAGCAAAACGTCCTTTTTAGAGTCACAAAGTCTTGTGACATCTCGGGAAATGGTACTCAGTACGCAATAACGCAACTGTAAATAAGATTATCATTGTCATCACCAGCCATTTATCATCTACTGCAGGATTCTCCCGACTTCTCTATATGGTAGAACATTATTAACATTATTACGGGTTCACATTTATTATGTCGTCAGTTGAGGAGCTGACATGGGAAAGCTAGGAAGCACCAAAAAGATACACACGGAAAATCGCAGTTACAGTGCTATAAGTGACCAAAAGGAAAACGGCAACTTCCAACCAGTTTTCCACCGGACAGAAATCTTTTTGTCTTAAAAATATTGAATTAAATACTGACATGACACTTACTGAAGATACCTTGTAACTAATGCAAAAGGCCTCTTGTTCTACAAGGGAAGTAAAAAATCGTAATGTGAAGCATGCAATTTTACTTTTGAACGACTGTAATCTATTGTTCCTATTTTCGGTCATTTCTTGGACAAGGTAGTCACAGGGGACTGCAGTGAGATCGTAGGGGAAGTAATTGAAGAACGGGTTACGGAAGAATATGGGCTTGCTACTAGGAATGTGAGAGGAGAATGACTAATTGAGTTCTGTAATAAATTTCAGCTATTAATAACGATATAAAATAAATAAAATAAAATATATATTGTTATTTAGATATTGATTATTCTATCTGTATGATGGTGATTGTGATTGCAATTGTATTTGCTTATCTGGAACGTGGACGTTTAATTATTCGGTATCAGACGCTTGACAATGGCTTTTTCGTAAAGGCAATGTTACTCGTAGTTGACCGTGAAATAAAACTGAATAATCGGACTTCGTAATTAAATCGTTTCCAAAGACTGCTGCGGTAGGTGCGGAGTCATAATCTAAATCTCAATATTACAATAATTTGCCAGCCATGCCAATACGTCGTACAGAGGTGATTGTCTACTAAACATAAAAAAGTTACACAGTTAGTTAAATCAGATATATTCAATGAATAAGCCTACAGTTCATAATCCTACTTACTTTTATAAATATAATTCTTTACAGAATCGAGTGCCTAGTGTGGTTGCAACTCGCAGTATTCTTCTATAACATGAAATATGGCGGTGTGCCAGACAATAAATTAAAATACGTGCTTCTCGCACCACTTCAACCTGAGCTCTCCCTTTCTTAATCAAACATAAGAGTAACGTAATTGTGCTTTTGTTTTATCAGCGACACAGCGCTGCAGTTGTGTGCCATAGGCTTTATTTATTTGTCACTGATTATTTATTTAATTAATATTTCGCGTTTCCGCGGAAACTCACGCTCGGCATGCAAATGTGCCTTTGTAATGAATACTCTGTTCCAGGATCACAAGAGGAGGAGGTATCCTTGAATCAAGAGATTATGTAGGAAGAATCAAAACGCAAAGAAGTGGAATACGAAAGTACTAAGGAATCACGAGATACGCCTGAAGTTCTGTAACGGTATAGATAATCCAGTAGTCAGTACATTTGAAGATGAATAACATCTCTGAAAAACGCAACAATAAAGGTTGGAAAGAAAAACACAGGTACACACAAGATAACAGCGGAGAAACCATGGTTAAGAGAGGAAATATTTCAGCTGATCCATGAAAGAAGGAAGTACAAAAATGTTCTGGGAAATTTAATAATTCAGGAAAACAAGTCGCTGAGGAATAAGTAAATAAGAAATACAGGCAGCTAAGGTGCAATGGCAGCATGAGAAAGGTGAAGAAATTGAATAAGAAATAGTTGTCGGAAGCATATTGGAAAGTTAAAACAACGTTCGGTGAAAGCACAGTTTTTACCCCCATGGCAATTAGAAAATGTTGAAAATGCTCCCAATAGATGGTCCCTGTACGAAGTACCGGGCATATGACGCACAAAATGTACTAAGTCTAGTTTATACCAAACAAATTCCCGCGTGTGTTTAACTATGAATGTATTGTTGCAAGTCAACATGCCTCTCTAAGTCAGTTCCTTTTAAAATGGTTAGTTTAAATAATGTAACCTTTACAAAATTTTGTTATACTTTATTATTGTTGAGGTAGGTACAGTAAAATACTTTGTACAATAGATTCCTCTTGCATTTGTTCTCCCTTCCAGTCTTCTCCTATCACGAGGTATCCAACATCTCCTTAGTTCGTTCCCAACGTTACGACGTACCATTATCATTTGCTTTTTAGGCACATAACAGAATCACTGATGGTGAAGTCTTCCAGGTTTATCAGCCGAGTCAAGGCAACGTTTCAACAAGTTTCCTACTTGTCATCTTAAGGCGGAGATGACACGTTAGAGACTTGTTGAAACGTTACCGCAGAACGACGCATTGACTCGGCTGGTAAACCGAGAAGACTTCATCATCAAGGTTCAACGAGAAAGTCTAAATTCGCAGTTAGTATCACATCCTGCAAAAGGGCCATTCTACTGAGTCGGTTGTTTCCACATTTACTCAGCATATAATAAAATATGTAAATGGTAATACATCAGGGATTGGGATCTTCTGTGGCTTATGGTTCAAATGGCTCTGAGCACTATGGGACTTAACATCGATGGTCATCAGTCCCCTAGAACTTAGAACTACTTAAACCTAACTAACTTAAGGACAGCACACAACACCCAGCCATCACGAGGCAGAGAAAATCCCTGACCCCGCCGGGAATCGAACCTGGGGACCCGGGTGTGGGAAGCGAGAACGCTACCGCACGACCACGAGATGCGGGCTCTGTGACTTATGTAATGCATTTGATTGCGTCAGTCAGAAATTACGTTTTTGCGGAATAAGTAGTTCATAAAATGCTTGGTTGAGGCCTTATTCGAGAAACAGAATGAAGAAACTTATCCAAGGCTGTTCGAGCAATAGAAAGAGGATCGACACGTAATCTGTTTAGGGTTAAAGTACAATGAGAACTTTACAGGATTCGATCATTGATAATGACTGGCCCGCTAGTATTCATGCTTTTTATCGCTGATTTGGCATTTAATTTGAATCAGAGAGCAGAGGGCAGCTGGGAATATTAATCATAGTCTCACAGTGCATTTACCCACTTATGAAATTTGTCAGTACAAAATGACTTGGATGTCACACCAAGAGGATATACATGGTGTCAACATGGAAATCAAATTCTGGGTTGGTTGTAATCTGCTTTTAATGCCTCTTCAGGTGTTTGCAGTGATATGTATTTATTTTCTATTTGCTATTTAAGTCTTTTTTATTTATATTTTTCTGTACCTATTATAGAAGGTAGGTTTGTCACTTGAGTCCTAAGACCCTCTTAAGGTACGCTATTATTATCCAGTTACTGGAAAGAAAACACCTCATTAGCCTAACGTTGTATTAGGAAATGGGTAAAAACAGTAACGTATGATATTTTAAACAACGATTATGAATGAAGGCAGTTACCAGCGTTTTAATCGAAGCATGATTAACCAGCACGTGACAACGGCGGTACCAAGCGGGTATAGGACCTTCAGGCAAATACACAAAGAAAACTTCTAACCACAGTCCAGATGTACGTAATGTGAAAGCATGATTGAGAATAATTGTCACATAGTTCCTGCTGCCAGCTGTGGATCATCCGAGGCGCAGGTTTCGATAAGCGTCGGGATCGAACTATGCAGCTGGCTGGAACTCTACACCACTTGACGATCGGTGGCCTTTACATAGTGTATTTGTGTCTGTTTCCTTACAGATGGTTTGTGACTGTATTGCGTTTTGTGTCTAATTCGCTATCAGAGAGCGTGAACTCAGCGGCATCTTAATGCATATGACATATGCGAAAATGTCAAAAGCAGTTGGCTCTGTATGCCTCCGTCTAAGTTACCAGGAGTACTGCTAATATTCATTACTAGATGATTTCCCTATTTTTTTCTGGCAACCCTTTATGATTCGGTCATTATATTGTGAACAACGTTCTGTCTAAGATTGAGAGCAACAGTGATATTCACAACACTGGAGGGAAGGATAATCTGCGTTAACCTTTAATGGCACAAAGAACTGTGAAATATCCAGCTACCGTGCTGTTCGACAGTCCTCCCATGGAATGAAAATGTCTGGCAGATAGGAGTGTTTTGTGATTAAAGCTAGGTTTCTCCTTATCAACTCGTTCTATATCTTAGAGGAATTCTCATTAGACAGACATGTACAGATTGGTATCATTATAAATGTTTATAAATGGTCAGCATGCAACAATGTATTTTTTTTATTTTTGTACATAAGTGTTATGTAGTTGTTCTGTTGGCACATTCGACGTCATAACGTTTTCTGTAAATCTGATCTTTCCGTCTTCTTAGGTCTTCAACCATGAGGTAGGTCAGCAGCAGTTGGCTGTGCGTATATGACTCGAACCTTCCTCTTGAGCACAGTGTAGGTGGTGCAGCTGGTATCCTCAATGATGTAGTGGATGTGTTTTAATCTCGGTCGTCCTGTTGTATTTTTTCCTTTTAATGTCCCTTGAATGATACCACTGTGTCTCTCAGCAAACGGGTGACCCATGTGTCCCTTCTGTGTTCAGTTACCCTCAGAAGACAAGGCTTCTCTCCCTCCACTCTGTGGAACCCCTCTTCGTTTGGGATCTTGTACACCGAGGAAACGTTGAACCTTCTGAGTAGCAGCACATCTCGAAGGCTGTTATTCTACATTTTTCTGCTTCTTAGAGTGCCCACGCTTCACTTCCGTACAACAGCACAACCCCCTCCCCTTCCCCCCAAAACAAAGTCTTTATGAGGTTTCCTTCGATGTTTTCCTGTGCTACAAGGTGTGAAAAAGTTTCTGCTCTTGTTAAAAGCACCGTCTGGCTGATGGCTTGGGCTTGCAGTATCCTGTCTTGACCTTCCGCCTCGTGTAAGTTTACTCACAAGGTAGACAAATGATTGGACGGTCTCCAGTCGCTCGTTGTTAAGTGAGCACTGGACAACGGTGTTTTGTCTGCTCACCACTAAGATTTTTGTTTTACCTGTATTACGTTTCAGATTATAGGAAGAGGTGTGTTTGGTTTCCATCTGGACCAGCATTTTTTCTATTAGTTCTGCATCTAAATTTAACACTGCGATATCATCAACAAATATCGGCGTATCTATTTTCTTATCATGAATTTTAATTCTTGCTATAGCTCCTATTTTTCTCTCTAGCTTCTTCTATTGCCTTCTGAATGTACCTATTGAACAAAAGAGGAGCGAGTGAGCAGTCCTGTCCTAAACCCTGTTTAATAGCAGCTTCTTCTTCATTTTCTTCACACCTTATCACAGCCACCTCTTCTCTAAACGGTCTCTGCATTACTCTTCTGTCTTTACGCCTTTTACCGAATCTCTCTCAGCACCTTAATACTCAGTCGCCAGTCTACCCTTTCAAAGGCTGGGTCTAATTTGAAGAAGGCACTACCATATATCTGCTGAAGAATTAATACCTTCTGAAGAATTAATCGTAAGCAGGACTGCTTCTCGTTTGCCTACACCTCTTCTGAAGCCAAATTGGTCGTCCGTGATCATTGCATCTATTCTGCCTTCTAAGCGCCATAGAATGACAAGAGGTCAAGGTCTTCGAGGTGCGTGATACCAAACTGAGGGTTCTATATTGTTCGCATCTCTTTGTAATTCTTTCTTTGGTACTGGCGCTGTGATACAGTTTTTAGAGTCTGTTGGGAGCTAGGCGGTTTCACATATCAGATGGAACAGGTCTGTGAGATGGAACATGTCTTTACGTAGCTGTTCTCCAGTAGCCTTTGTCAGTTCTACTGGTATATGATCAACTCCAGTGGCTTTCCTAGGCATAACTGTGTGAATGCAATGTCGATCTCATGGCGCAAGGTATGGGGTCCGTTTTTTTTCCGGGTCGATTTGCTGGGCGTTCTCCAGTTCCAGATATTCATTATTTCCAGCTAACACTTTTTCAAGGTGTTGTTTCCACCTTTCTGCTACGTTGTTCCGCTCTTATAATACTTTTCTATCCTCGTTGCATTTTATTTGTCTGTTTCTAAACAACTGTTCAATAATTTGTGAGCATATTCGCAGTTTCTACTTTGATCATTTCATTCAGCTCTTTGCATTGGCGCTCGAACAATTGGTGTTAGCCTTTGTTTAACTATCGGTTGATTTCGTTCCTCAAAGTTCCATATTGCCTTTGTCCTTCGTCGGTGTTGTTTCAGCTTACGTTTTAAATTTATTTTTGTTATTATGCTTTCTGTAATCCATTATTTTTCATGCTTTGTCTTCTGTCTCCAAACTACTTCATTGGTAGCTCGTAGGATATTGCTTTTGAGGGACTCCGATCTTCCTTCAACATTTCTGGTGTTTTTCATAGCTATATCCATATGTGTTTGTTGCTTGTACGTCGACTTAATCATATCGTTTTTGGTTTATTCAGATCTCGTTTCTCCCTAGTTCTTTTCTTAAGATTTTTTGAATTTCAGATCACATTCTTCTATCACTATTTTGCGTTGCTCTTACAGTCTCTTATTTGTTTCCGGAACCTTTGTCTAGCTAGAATGTATTCGATCTGACTTCTCGTCCTAACTCCAGGGGATTTCCAAGTATACGTTCTCCGTGTGTGGTGTTGAAACCACGCTCTACGTATCACTAGTAGTTGTTCTGTACAAACCTATACTAATCTAGATCCCCTATCATTTCTTTCTACAAGCCCAGAAGGTCGCACTCTAGTGATGTACCTTCCTTCTCCCACTGATTAATTCCAGTCTCCTACAAAAGTAAGGCTGCTTAGTGTTTCGTCCATGTTTACAGCACATTTTATTTCGCTGTACGTTCTTTCCAGGTGTTCTTCATCATAGGTTGATGTCGGCATGAACACCTGGATTATCACTGAGTTGTTCGGTTTTGCTTTCAATTGTACAAGTAATATTCTTCCTCTAATTTGTTGTTAATGATTCATACTACGTCCGAATTGCTTGCAAATGACCACTGCTACCCCTTCTTTCTCCCAGTCGCTCCTCTACACAGCATCTGAGAATTAGAGATGGGTAGTTCGCGAACGAACGGGTGCAAAGTAACGGTTCACCAAGATGAACCAAAGGATGGAGGAACGAATTCCAAGGAACGAACGGCTCATAGTTCACTCCGGTCGCGGCGGTCTACTTATAGTTCTCTGGAACGAGGAACGATCGGTTCATAGTTCACTTCGGTCGCGGCGGTCTACTTATAGTTCCCGGCAACGAGGAACGATCGCTTGATAGTTCACTAGTTCACTTTGGTCGCGGCGGTCGCTTCGGCAGTTCTCGTTCCGGCCTCGGTCACGTGCTCGTCTCAGTCTCGGTCTCCCTCGGCCGCACTCGTCGTTCTTCGCATGACCACCTGTCGCAGTTCCACTGCTGACTGCTCCTAGTTATAGAGATGGGTCGAACTCGTTCATTCCCGTGAACTACTTCATGCATTTCACTCTTTGCCGTGAAGCGTTCAAATGAAGTAGTTCGTTCATGAAGTACGGAAGCCTGGCGAAGTTGCCCAGTTCGCCGCTCAGCTGCGGCTACGCTCGCTTCGCCTCGCTCGTACAATAAAGCTTCGTAATACTTCATAATTTTACCAACAGATGGCCGAACTATGCAGTAACCTGCACGCAAAGTTTTACGCCCATACAGCGTCTGAGTTAAATAGAGCATGGTCGAAGGGGACAAAGGAAAGATAAACAGAGAAGCCTGTCACATATAAAGAAGGTATTACATTTAATCTTGCTCGACATTTTCTCACGAAGCGCCTAAATGAAGCATTATTTGTTGTATTCGTGGACTGAAAACTAGGGCTACCAACGAAATGCAGTCCAATTTTATGTTCCTTTAAAAATTTAATCCAAAATGGAATGAGTATGTTTACCACTGTCACAAAGTCTATATACCTACGTTAAGTAATTATTGAGAAGTTTTCCTGCAGATTTTATTTTTGTTGAGAAAAATAACCTTCCAGATTCAAAACGTAAACTGTCACCTGTAGTCACAGGTACGATTTCAGGTAAAATCCCTCTTTCAGTCTTATTAACAAACCTTTTATTTTCATGTTGGCTGTGCGTGCTCACACAGCCGGCCTCTTCGTTTGTATCTTTAATATTCATTTGTCTGCAAGCGCTGCCAACGGTAGGCTACCCGTAGACGCGAAGAATAACTGAACTGCACAAATAGTCACGGGTAATGATGTCAGCACTGCAGGAAGCAGCTCCCCAACCCTTCCTAAACCTGTCGTTCCCCACAAACATCGCGCGATTCGTCGACAGGCAGTAGAGGAAGGACTAAAGGGAAGGGAGGATGAGTGACGTAGCGTCGATGTAGTTGGAGAGGGAGAGGGGAAGAGAGTGAGTGAACTAGAAAAAAAGTGTGGAGTGTGCTACCTGTGAAGAGTTTGAAGTACCAGTTCATTGTAATTGAGTGGTTAGTTCACGCTTCAATGGAGTGAAGCGTTCATTTGAACGACTCATTCACGAGCTCCCCATCACTACCTAGTTAGTTCAGTGTCCAGTTGTTCGTTCCGTTCACTGCGCTCGCCTATTTTACATGTGTTCCAAACTGTTCTTGCACTTGGCCCTGGCTATGCAGCGTCCACGACCGGTAATCAAAAAGTATTTTATAGTTACGTAAATTACATAAAAATTACGTTGTATGTAGTAGGTACATCGTTTCAGGTAACAAAAGGACATATCAGCTCACTTCATTATATCGATGAACAGCAGAAGACATACTTATAACAAGGCAAGTTTTTGGTTTCATCGATTTGATTTAGCAGCTAACTTTCAATAATTTGCTTAATTTTTAGTGTAAGAAAATTCATATAAAACGATTTTCGTATATCTTTCATATACAAAACATTACATTTAGGAAGGCTCTAATTATTTTTAAGTTTGGTTGTTTAAATTTGCCTTACCTGCTAGTTTGGTTTATTTGAAAAAAGAAGTGGGTTGTGGGTCATTTTGGCTCAGTAGGAAAAGCGGTGCCTCTCCATTTGAAAAGACATAGATTGCCATAAAATCGTATTTACTTATTATCTCAACAACATTTGTTAAGAAGGAGCTTTCAAACCAAAAACTTTATTACTGCGAACTTAGTTATTATTATTATTGCTGCATTAACTTTAATAATGCAACATAAATACCTAATTTTTACTAAGCTTGTGACGCAAGTATGAGAAAACCACATTTTATTTTATGCTTCCATAAAATCTCTACTTTGCCTACGAACTCAGAGACAACGTGAAGTATATATAGGGTGTAAACGATTATTGTTTACAACGTAGCATAGCTATGTAGTGGAAGTCGAAACGAAGAATTTTATACAAGACACTTGTGGTCTATTAAGTTGGGAAACAGCCGCCAACAGGTTTAAAAGACTACATGAGCTATAGCCCATGCGCCTCGCGTGAGATTTTCATGTTCTCTTCTCCAGCTCGCTACACATCGTCGTCGATTGTTTCGCAATTGTTGCTTGTGTTAGCTTGTTATTTCTTCACTGCCTGATTATTACATGTTTGTCTGTTCGCTGTATCTGCTCGTAACGGGCAACACATCGTCCGTAATTGGCGAGCAGTCTGTACTCGTGGCCGGTTTTCCGTGCGCCACCCTATATTATTTCCCTGCGATCAGCCACACAAGGCTACAGTTGGCTAAGCGAGAGGTTCTGCAGAATCACAGAAATTACTTCTAAAAGTGTGTAAGAATTCTGTAATGAATAAAATCTCTATACTACAGGGGCGAGGTAAGTGCCCCCTCTTGGTGCCCTCCATCCTTCAGTCACCTACATAACTAGTTTTCAGTTTTTCATAAGAACCATATACCAAGCACAAATGAACGGTGAACGAGTAAAAATGAACGGTTCCCAAAAAGGAACGATCAGCAGTGAACTAGTTGTCAAGGATGAACGAGTTTGCCTATCTCTACTGAGAATAACTCTGTGGGTGCCTCTCCAGAAGTCTGCAGCATCTGGGCATCTATCTCGCTTACTCCTAGTATGCCATTTCTCGTTCTGGTCTTTTCCAGCTTGAGGTTCTCTAGTCTGCCGCCTGCATGATCTACGGAATAGTAAATAACTGTAAATATAACTGTTGTTTGTATTAACCATTTGTGTAATCTCGTCTTGGTTTTTTCAACTTTCATCCTTTCATTTCTCACTGGGCAACCCTGAAGTTTTTAGCTGTTTGTGAATATAAAGTCTACGCGTCAATTCTGTAAGTTAGTAAGGCCGTATAACTCTTTACAGATTACAGTTTATGGTACATTGGGAGTTTACTTCTTACTGCAGTATTCAATTTCGCAAATAACCAAGCCTTTCTTACTACCTACGTGTGTACTCCGAAAGACATCGAAGTGTGTATGGCATAGGGTACATTGTTTACCACTCTGTCTCTTCCCACCATCCTTGTACTAGTCTTGAACGGAGCGCGGTAACAGAGGTTTTTTTTTGTAAATCTCTCTAAAGTTAGCTTCGCCGTCTTTTCATGAGAGAGGAAGCATATTGGTAGTCTCATCAAGGAAGGTGCGTACACGGAATTTTAATAGTAACTCGTTCTGTGATACAAAACACTTCCATTGTACCATCTGCAACTGGTGTTCCATAAGCATCACCGCCCAGTTTTCGCGCTTGGTGAAGCAGGGGAAATGAAGGAATTCTGTTACCTCGAAACCAAAACTAGGCATGACGGGAAGGAGGATACAAGAAGCGTTGTATCAACAGGCAACAAGGCCATTGCAGGTCAATAAAAGTCTATTACTGAGAAAAATTGGCTTAATTTCTTAGAATATTCGTTTCCACCATAGCAGTGTATGACAGCGAAACTTGGACTGTGAGGAAAACGGAAAAGAAGAGTCGTTTGAGTTGGGTGCTGTAGACGAATTTTGAAAGTTATGTAGGTCGATAAGAAAATAGATCGACTGGAAAACCAACAAGAGGGACATTTGGAAAATACAAGAAGAAGAGACAATACCTTGCATGTAATTAGAGGGAGCTGTGATGGTAAAAACTGTAGCGGAAGATTGAGATTGGAGTGCAACCAGAAAATAATAGGGAGAATTATGTGCAAGTGCTACTCTTTAACGAAGAGGTTGACACGGGAGAGGAATTCGGCACAAGACTGATAAAGGTACTGATCCTGCAACAAAACGCGCAATTGCCTCTGATGTTCTCTATATTCTTTATCAATCGTAGTCGATAAGGGTCCCAGAATATAGAACAGCACTGAAGGGCCCCCGTACGAGATTTTGCAAGGTATATGTTTCATGGGGGACTATACTCGCTGAAAAATCTAGCAATGAGTATCAGCCTTTCATGTGATTTCTGTTATGTGGTCGTACGATCTTAAATCGCTCGCAGATATTTAATGGTTTGATTGATAACAGTGACTGCTTGACAACCATAAAACAGCGAATATTCTCACCTACTTACAAGCAATTTGGTACATTTGTTTATGTTCAGACCAGCCCCGAATTCATCATTAACCTTCGTATTCTTGTGTAGCTTTTTCTAATTATTTTCGTTTTAATGCGCCTAATCTTCAAGCGCACTTTTTTACTTTTTTTAGTAGTTCCTGCATCCTTTGCTGGAGTTCTTCTGGATACGAAACAAGAAAAGCCATGTCGTCTACAAACTAAAGATCGATCAGATAAGCTTCTTTTGAGCGTATACATTTTTGTTTTCAACTTAACAAACCTCTTATAACGCTGAGAAAGATAGTTTAGGTGAGATAGTCACCTTGCCTAACTCACTTGTCAATGCATTCTACAATGTTTCGTAGTGACTCCGAAATGCAGCCAGCGCAGAATGGTTTGTTAACGGATGACTTCGGACAGTTTCAACACGCAGGATGTATGTGTTTACCTTGCCACATGGATTCGGGAAGCAGTAGGTAACAACGTACAGTATTAGTGGTTTCAGTAGGCATGTACGAGTATCTCACCATAAACATGGCTACCCACCCAACGCGTTAATTATTGATCGTACACATGGGAAAAAACAGTGCATTGTGAGCAGGTCGTAATATACAAATCCACAAAATCAAAATGATTCTCAAAATCGAACATAAAAGGAATTCCTCCATCGTATCAACAGATCTAGTCGAACGTCCATATCAACTATAAATTTTTTTCCTCTGGTAATTTTTGTTACCTCAGCGTTCTATATTTGAAGTGACAGATGAGAATATTTCTCGTGGACAATATTTTCAACATTCTTTTTCTAAATACTTGTTGAGCTGTAGGGAGCGTTGAGTGTGGAACAGTTGTCCGTCTCGTATCTCCATTCTCATGTATTAATTAAACGGTCAACCAAGTTCTTTCCTAAACCTGAACTATGCATGAACATATCAGAAAAGCCGTTGCTCTTTTCTGATATGAAACATATGTGGAACAAGCAATAGTAATGTAAGACATATGAAAAAAATATAGAATCTGGTATTAATTAAATTACTTGAAATTACTCGGTTTTATATTATTGCTACTTATTCTATGCCAGCTATGAGTATTAGAGCGCTAGCGACCTCGTTCATGGAGAAACCACTTTAAACAGTTAATTGCGGAAGTAAGGTATAAGTACTGGTTCTAAGTAATTTCTTTATTCTAAACCTTTGCGCTCCTTCCTAGTGCACCCGCCTTTTAACATCTGTAGCGCATCGTCACGTCAGAGGCTGTACGTTTTCAAACTACTTCCACAACAAAGACAAATTGCCATCCCTCACTTCTAGCGCCCATTTTTATTACCACTTTTCCAAAGTCTCAGTCAGCACCAAAGAATTGAAAATAATTGTGAGCGGAGCGGAAGCAGGTGCGCCCCAATTGCCAAATTTTTAGTGGTGCCGCCCAGTATAAAACTGGAATTGGCCAGTTAAAAGTTGGCGCGGCGGCTGCGGGGCGCTCGTGGAATATTGGACGGGCGCGACCCCTTGCATTCTGCCGTACAATAACGCCACCGTTTTTTCCCTTCTGGCTCAGTCGTTTGTTACAAAACATGTACAATCGACCAGAGCCTCTGTTTGCTTTTTTTTCTAGTTGCTGTATAAACGAGCCCAATAGATATCGTATTCCCTTTTCCAGTGTTTGAATATGTGACGTAGACGAGTTAACTATTGAAGCGAAACAGAACGAAAGTGAATTTTTTATAAGAAATCACAGCAACTGCCGGCAGCTGTATCCACCAACAAAATTTTGCCGAAGTCCTAACCCAAAAAATTCTGCGCAACGAAAATACTGGAAAACCAGAGCGACCGAGGTACATGCATATTTACAAGCTCTGTTGTCTTTCATTTGGAAAAAAAGTCATGTAAGTTACGCATGTGGTTACTCACATGTCATATGAATTGGAAAAAGTTAACTGTTTTTATTATTTTTTTCCTTGGTGAACTGGGACAGTAAATGTCCATTTCCTTAGAGCTATCGACATAAAGAAGAAACAATACGCAAGGAAGTGGGATTCAAATGTACCTAAGGACTGAAGAGATACACTTGAAGTTATCTAAGGGTGTAGATACAGCAATAAGGAATAGGCTTCAAGTTGAAACTTCCTGGCAGATTAAAACTGTGTGCCCGACCGAGACTCGAACTCGGGGCCTTTGCCTTTCGCGGGCAAGTGCTCCACCAACTGAGCTACCGAAGCACGACTCACGCCCGGTACTCACAGCTTTACTTCTGCCAGTATCTCGTCCCGAGTTCGAGTCTCGGTCGGGCACACAGTTTTAATCTGCCAGGAAGTTTCATATCAGCGCACACTCCGCTGCAGAGTGAATATCTCATTCAGGCTTCAAGTTATCTAACGCTGTAGATACAGCAATAATGAATAGCTCAATAGGCAGCTCAGTTGAAGAGGAATGGTCATCTCTAGAAAGGGCTATCACCGTAGCTGGCAAGAAGAACACATATACAAAGATGTAATTGCGAAGAAAACCATGTGTAACACAAGAAACACTTGATCGATGAATCATTTTTATTATTAGCAATAGGCAACAAAATAATTAATATTACATCTTTTCTACGACGTGAAAGTACTGACAAGAAGACTGCTTGTACGTGAATTTTAAGGCACTGTAGGAGAATGGGAGATGTATGTCCGAAAGAATAGATACTACACAAGGATATGTAGGGCGAGGCAGTCGAATGGTCCTTTCTGCGCAGATGCACACAACGCTCGAACTCCTACGGGAATTTAGCTATCGGTACGAGAAGTGACGATAGTGGATAGGGGCACTACAAAAGTAGTGTATGAATAAGTCGGAAATTTGGGTCGGTCAGGGGCTGCGTCCGGATGACCGAACCAGTCAAGCCGATAGTTCGCGAGAAACGGAGAAATTCGGATTCGAATCCCTGTCCGACACATTTTTTCAGGTTTACGAAAGAGTTAATTAATTACCCATTAGTGGCTTCTGCCATTATTCCTTTGATTAATTATCCTGTATGTGTCTTGCGTTTCTGTATTCTGCGTCGTAGAAGCCCCGCCCACCAAGTGTTCAAACTGAGATCCACAGCGATCTCTCAGCATAAATGTGCCTTTGAAATGACAATCGTCTCATCTGTCAAAATACCGGCGGTTATCGAGAACCTTATGCTGTTGTGTTCCCTAATTCGTATAAAGAAATTATACTTCGCTGCGAAAGCAGTATGATCAGCAGTGGCAGCTCATCGTTTGCAGGGATTAAAGCGAGAGTCACTGCCATTCCTTGGTGAACTGAGACAGCATCATTTCCACCTAGGGTTACCGATATAAACACTAATACATTACTGTCATCTTATATCTACTGCATCGGTGCATTCTTCTGAAAAATCATAGAGCATACAGAGGGCCAAGAATATGATGGTTGGAACTTAAATAGTGGCAGCTATTTATTGACAAACGATACAAAAGAGTTCCATGTTTGCACCTGTTACTGTCCTTCAAAGTAGTCACCAGCGCTGTGTAGAGCCCGTTGCCAGCGATGCAGAAGGCGTAGTATGCCGTTTTTGTGGTGCGAATGGAATGGTCTGTTGTCCGTGGAATCTCTGGAACAGTTCTGAAGCGAATGCCACTAAGTGGTTCCTTCATCTTCGGAATCAAACCAAAGTCACAAGGACTTAAGTCCGGGGAGTATGGTGGATGGTACAGTACTTCCCACTCCCATCGACCGAACAGAGCAGCCACAGCTTGCGCTGTATGCGCCCGCGCATTGTCGTGCAAAATGATGGGTGGGTTGTGCAGAAAATGTCGCCGCTTCTTTCGCAAAGGTGGTCGCAAATGAAGCTCCAAAAACTAACAGTAATACTGTGCATTCACGGTCTGCAGTAGAGTGACGTAGTGCGTGAGGATAAAACAATCACAGTCGTACTCGAGAATCACGATAACTTTAGACCGCTGCATTCGCACCATCAACAGAACAGGCTCTGATAAAGGTACACCACGCCCTCCACATCGCTAGCAACGGGTTCTATGCTACGCTGGAGACTACTATGAAGGACAGTAACAGGTGCAAACATGTAAATCTTTTCTATCAGTTATGAATAAATAGCTGCCACTATTTAAGTTCCAACCCTCGTAATTACTCAAATAATAATTAAATAAGGAACAGAAGTAGAAGGAGGTGTGCCCCAAGGAAGCGTAATAGGTGCTCTAACGTTTTTAATAAACAGAAATAGTTTTCACACGTAGGACCAGCAGCGCAGAGTGATTGTTCGCTGACAATGCAACTGTGAGCAAGAAAGTATCGTCGTTGGATGATAATAAGAAACTACAGATGGACTTGAAGCAAATTTCCACTTAATGTATCTATTGACTCCTGTCCTGAAAGATGGCTAGATGTAAGGCTGCTCTTATAACAAAGAAGAAGAACCGTAAAGTATTCGACTACTCAAAATTTTGAGTGCCTCAGATCGTTAAGTACTTGGGTTCAAGTGCAATAAGCGATGGGAACGCTCACATAAAATCAGTGCTAGCTAATGCAAAGGAAATACTTGAATATTTAGGAATGGTTCTGGGAAAGCGCCGTGCATCTGCAATGGAAATCACATAGAAGGCACTTTCAGACTAGTTCTAGGGTATTATTAGGCGTGACAACAGACGACGGACAAATTTAGAGACCCACTGACAATACTGTAACAAGTCCGTAAGGCCCATACGAAACTGCAGCAACAAGTCTCTAGGAACTCAAAACATCGTTCTTGGAGTAAGGACGACAAAGTTCATGTGAATCCCTTCTACAGTACCTACCTTGAGATGTCATAAAGAACAGACACCACACATTCACGTAAATAATTCGCCTCGATGGGCAATGAATCCACCACCTTAGTGCAGAAGCGCAATTAAGTACATCTCCGTTGTGAGTCTCAATGAAGCGATCACGAAGGACAAGGAAAGGGACTGCAGATAGGTGGCGCTACGTGGGAATGTGGCTCGGCCGAGAGACGTGACGAGATAGTGGGCGCAATTGCGATGTACACTTTGTCCTGGTTAAGTAGTGCTTAACACAACTGCCTAGGAAGCAGGAGAGGTTCGAATCTCGGTCTGGCACACAGTTTTCACTCGTCGTCGCTGATTCTTCAAAAAGTCCCAATGCAACTGAAATCAATAGCCCTTTCCTCTCCCTTCTCCCCCTCCACCGTCAAGTTACATATTGTACATACTTGTTGGTTTAGTTTGACACAAATGGGGCATTCAGTCGTTTGTGGCGTTATACTAAGAAATATCCTTTTACCTGCCAGAAATAATTCAAGGAAACCACGCAAAACCTGGATGGCCGGGTGGGGACCACACGACTGTTGTTTCCTCAATGCATACTTAAAAAGAATTTGCTCAATAAAGTACAGTAGTAGTCTTACATTGTTCGTTTCTTTTTCAGTGCCGATCACCCTACACGCCACACGCAGATACGCACTACAAAGACTATCAGCTGACATTAAGATCACGAAGACGATGTTTGATTTCTACTTTATGGGTTGAGTTGGGTGGGGGAAGAGACCAAACAGCGAGGTCGTTGGTCCCATCGAATTACGGAAGGACGCGGAAGGAAGTCGGCCGTGCCCTTTTCAAAGGAGCAATCCCGGCAATTTGCCTGGAGTGATTTAGGGAAATCACGGAAAACCTAAATCAGGATGGCCGGACGCGGGATTGAACCGCTGTCCTCCCGAATGCGAGTCCAGTGTGCTAACCACTGTGCCAACTCGCTCGGTTCTATTTTATGTATTGCGACTTCTCATTTTGCTTGGCAAAAAAATTCTGTGAGTGAGGTGTTGAGCTCAGAGAGACAGAATATCAGCGTACACTCCGCTGCAGAGTGAAAATCTCATTCTGGAGAATATGTTAGTGTTATCCATTACATGACTCCGGTGTGAGTTTTGGCAGGAAAAAAGATATTGTTATGCAGAAGTGTGTTGTGAAATAGCACAGTTTTCTTTATATTATTTACTTGCATTGTAATGCATTACTACTTTTTTCACACCCTGATCCGTTTGGTCTAAGTAATATTTCACTGTATAAAATGAATTGCGTTACAAGCACTTACAAACCGCTTTGTGAACAAAAAAGTGTTTTGGTAATCTCTTTAGGCAGCTTATAGTGAAGCTTATAGTCAGAATACGATGTTTTGAATCTCACGTTTATTATTTCTTGCAAAATACGTGTTCAGTTTTTATCTCGTTCCATGCTCAATGACGGATCATTGCGTGCAACAATTATTAAGGCTGTTTTGATATGCAAGACTGATTTATAAATACAATCACATGTCATAGTAAAAACTCGCAATGCTTAGAACAGATTTTGCAATGAGCAAAATTACGATTTCTCGTTATCATTATTATGTTCACTATTTTTTGTTATTATTCTTGTCACATCCAATGGATTCAAAAGTGTGTGCACTTTTTTTTGCATTTGGTCCCCAGAAACGAATGCAGTATCTTAGAATTAAGTGTACGCATGAACAGTATGTAATTAGCACGTAGACGGCTGGCGTGGCCGAGCGGTTCCAGGCGCGTCAGTCGAATCCTGCCTCGGGCATGGGTGTGTGTATGATGTCCTTAGGTTAGTTAGGGTTAAGTAGTTCTAAGTTCTAGGGGACTGTTGACCTCAGATGTTAAGTCCCATAGTGCTCAGAGCCATTTGAACCATTTAATTAGCACGTACTGACTATTACAGAATAATAAAAGGACTTAATGGGCCTGTAACATATCTCTGGTCTTTTTGATAACGTATGGGAAGGAAACTGTGTCTCTGTACGCACCATTAAGATAATTGGTCAATTCATAGGATGCTGAATTCAAAACACTTTAAAATATATAACGCTGCTTTAGAAACGATACACTTTTCTAATGACCAAATGATTTTGGCAAGAAGATAAGACGAAATACAGTTTGGGTTGTATTTGCATGTGAGAGTAAGAAATGAAGGTAATTTAAAAATTCCCGTCTCTGTAACAAAACCGAATGTAAACAGAGTACGTTAAGCAGCAAGAGCGAAAATAAACAGTAAGAACGTAATCAGAATGAAGAGTTAACAAATAAATTCATAATGGTTATTAAGAAACATATTACTGTAAAGAGACAGACTAGCTCCTAGTCAGGAGAGTCAGGAATATGTGCATCTGAAGAGAGTTCTTTAAATAAAAAAAGTTAATTGTACTCTAACCTTGTACCGTTTTGAGAGTGAATACATATGAGTGGACCCAGGCCGACCTCTGAGGCCATCAGCCAGTCTAGATTATCTTGATGAGACATTAGTTTTAATAGCGGAACAAAGCGGACCTCCTTTTAGGAGTGATAGGAACAGTTCACGTCATTGCCAGCTGAAAGCAGATGCCACATAGCGTCCATTCTGCATCCGGCGCTGCAGCAAAGTCAACAGCCAACACGCGTTGCTCCATGCGGGCTACTGACATGGTGCATAGTGGCTCTTTTGTTACCACGTTCTACGGGAACAAACAACATTTACTGAGGCGACAACCCCACTTGGCACTTAGGCAACGCTAAACTCACCTGAAACACTGGTGACGAAAGTTTAAACGAAAGATTACAGATTAAGAATAATTGTATTATTATCAAAAGCCGGATCGTATGAGTAATTAAGGGACATTTGTGCCTAGATTGACAATTTTTTGGCAGGGAGGAGACAGCAAATTACCTTGGATAGAAAGTTGTATACCTGATGAAGATGACCCTGCCATTGACATCCTACACATAGGGTTTTCCGTAAGAGTAAGCAGCTTGTTGTGGTTTTGCTTCACTTAAGTTTAGCACATCAAACTAATTGTTCCTATCGTGATGCTACTAGAATAAATCACAACGTGGATATGGTAAAATTACGGTATTCAAAAAGAATCATTCGATTTGGCACGACTATATTTGTGAAACCAATGAACATATATAATGAATTTTGTTTCTTGATGAATGGAAAACTCTTACCTTTTCATAGGCGTTCGATATGCCCGCCTTGAGATGCACGGCATACGTCAATGCGGTTTTCAAGTTGTTCCCACGGTGTAAATTTCTAAAATAATCTCTCAAAAACATTACAATTCTTAGAATCGATTGAAAGACACACGATTACAGGCACATGTAAGCAAAAGACAAGCCAAAGCAAACACTAACAGAGCGAGTTTGTCTTGAGTTACACCTTCCACAGCTGCTGTTATTTCTCAGTCCATTCACTGTTTTTGGTAACGGAGGCAGATAAACAGAGTCTTTTATAAACGTCCGTAAGAAATAGTCACAAACAGTAAGGCCTGATGATCTTGGAGGTTAGTAATGTAAGGCTGAATCATTTGGTCCAATTCAACCGATCCATCGTTCAGCAATCCTTTTATTTAAAAACTCCCGCACTCTCCAATGCCAACGTGGCGGCGCCCCATTCAGGCGGTAAACGAAATAGTTCGAATTAGTCTACAAATGTGGGAAAAAGAAGTTCTCAAGCATGTGCTTAATGTTACAGTGTTCTCGGCAGATTGAAAATAGGCCATACACCTTTTTCCGTGAAACTCCACAAAACACATAAAATTTTGGAGAGTCCGTTCTCGTACAACTTCAAGTGGTTGTTCCTTACCCCATATTCTTACATTATGACGGTTCACCTTTCCATTGAAATGGAATATTGCCTCGTCACTAGTCACTAAGCGCGGAAGAAAATTGCCATCCATCTTGCCAAGAACGGGATTACAGAACTCCAAACGTTGTTGCTTGTCACCTCCACGGAGGGCTTGCAGTAGCTGAATTTAGTGTGGTTTCACGTGTA
Source organism: Schistocerca serialis cubense (assembly GCF_023864345.2). Taxonomy (NCBI): domain Eukaryota; kingdom Metazoa; phylum Arthropoda; class Insecta; order Orthoptera; family Acrididae; genus Schistocerca; species Schistocerca serialis. Next base: position 1,211,552,727 of record NC_064638.1, on the reverse strand, counting down.
AACGTCGACGCAACACACTCCAGACGGACATCGCTGGCATGTTGAGCTGTCGAGCTGCACAGCGAACGCATTTCTGCGGACTCCTTGTGAAACTATGGCGGATGCGTTCGACGACCGTGTCACACACTCGGAGACGGCCCGGCGATTTGCCTTTACACAAACAACATGTTTCTCGGAATTGTTCATTCCCGTCTAATGCTCTCTGCTGTAGGAGGATACACACCATACCTAGTACGAAAGTAACACTGAACAGTATTACTGACCCGCACTGCGCAAAATGTAGAACAGAAAACGCATTCTGTTGTCCCGACACCATTATTACTAGAACTAAAGTGGTCGCACACTGCTGCTACCTAGCAGCAACCATGCAAACTCGAGAGTTTGCTCTTTCCAACAGTACGTTGTTCCCACATATATCTCAAATAGCGTAATAGTTACGTTTTTTTTTTTTTTTAAATCGGATGATTCCTCTTGATACAGCCTGTATTTATTCTTAGAGAAAAGTGGTCACGTAGAGTGTAAAAATTCTGTAAATATGAAGTACACAAAATCGGCTTCTATCCTACGCCTAATCTTGAGATCGGCAGAACATATATTTCACTTAGACCCTGTCGTTCCCACATCGGTCCGGGTTCTCCCCCACACCCCCCACCCCCCCTCCCCGCCACCACCCTCATGGTGCAGTTTTAAGTGAGTGAGTGTTCAGTGTTGCGCGTCCCCTTTCAGTGTTGCGAACAGGGAGCATACTGTCGCTAGGTGTGTTTTTTAACTCTTCGTGAACAGAAACCATAAGTCGCCGTGTTTTTTTAATTGTGCCTGCCTAATTACTATGTGTTTTAATCAGTATTACCAACCCTTTGTCTTTTTTACTTTCACTTCGTAACATTTCGTCGCAGTTCCACTTTTAACCAGCCACCACTTTGTCGCCAGTTTTTATTGATTTACTATCTCCTCAATATGTTTCTAATATCTGTAAAGACCCCTGTAATTAGATGTTAGTTCCCTGGTGTGGGGTCTTGCCCACTCGTCACTAAGGGATGCCCAAGGGATGTTGCATTCTCGGAATGCTATACAACAAAAATAATATTAGTAGTTTTATTTCTAGAAAGCAAATTTATAATACTTTACTACAGCAAATGTCGCTAGCGAGAGGCTAAATGAAAACAGTACAGTTCTTGCTTTAAAGCGAGTCCAAGGAAACACTTCATATGGATCACGGCAACCTGATAGCGTTGCACTAATCCCGTTGCAGAGTGGGGCAATCTGAGCGGCCGAGGCTAGCAGGAGCTGCGTTTATATCCCTTCTTCTAGGTGTCGCTCTTGTCGCGGCTTGGTCCAATTCCGAGCACAATTGGCCGATTTTTCCTCACCGCCTTCTCTGCTCTTGAATTCCGCATATTCTTCGTTCTGGCGCTCGTAGCTACGCCATAATATTCCTCCCTCCCAAAGCGACGCATCGTAGTCGTGTGTGGAGTGCGACCACGGCAGGGGATGCAGGAGCGTAGACACACTGATGGACCGGAAGCTGTGGCTGCAGGGGACGTCCAGCTTCCGGCCGTACCCCGTCATCCAGCCTGAGGTCTGGCGGAACCGTCCCCCGGAAAACGACCAGAAGGGTCCACCTCCTGCTGCGATGAACCAGATGAAGAAGGTGGCGACTTCTGCGGTGTGGGCGGGCCCAGCTCCATCGGTAGGACGAGAGGAGGCGAGGAGGCGAAGACTCCATCGGGTCGTCCGGCGGTGTCGTGATGACACGCTCTGCGGCTGCTGCGGCCGCGCTGTCCTCTGGAATCGTGAGTCTGGGGGAAGAGAGACTGAAAGATCATCGTCAAGGTGACAG